>NW_026700296.1:0-366309 GCF_030435755.1 Ochotona princeps | reverse complement strand
TCCTTCTTCAATATGCCCTTCACCAACATGCAGTGTTTCCTTGATTGAATTAGCTCTCACACCAATATTTGCGTCTAGAGCCTTTGCATTGAGGGCTATCTGAAAACGGCTGTGGCGCTGAAGTTGCCTGTGAATGTGGAGTTGGTGGCATGTGAAACCCGCATGTGGAGCATTCGTTTGTGTGGGATGCTCTACCAGGTTCATTTCAGTCCTAGCCATACAAAGGGCACTAAGCATAGAGTGTGAAAACTGAGTTTCCTTGAGAGCTGCTTGGAAGCCTGATGGTGTGTGAAGTTAGTGAGCCAAATGGAGTTGTTCTCCCACAAGAACCACTCGGCTGATCCTTCTTCAATATGCCCTTCACCAACATGCCGTGTTTCCTTGATTGAATTAGCTCTCACACCAATATTTGCGTCTAGAGCCTTTGCATTGAGGGCTATCTGAAAACGGCTGTGGCGCTGAAGTTGCCTGTGAATGTGGAGTTGGTGGCATGTGAAACCCGCATGTGGAGCATTCGTTTGTGTGGGATGCTGACCAAGCTTCATTTTAGTCCTAGGCACACAAAGAGCACTAATCATAGAGTGTGAAAACTGAGTTTCCTTGAGAGCTGCTTGGAAGCCTGATGGTGTGTGAAGTTAGTGAGCCAAATGGAGTTGTTCTCCCACAAGAACCACTCGGCTGATCCTTCTTCAATATGCCCTTCACCAACATGCAGTGTTTCCTTGATTGAATTAGCTCTCACACCAATATTTGCGTCTAGAGCCTTTGCATTGAGGGCTATCTGAAAACGGCTGTGGCGCTGAAGTTGCCTGTAAATGTGGAGTTGGTGGCATGTGAAACCCGAATGTGGAGCATTCGTTTGTGTGGGATGCTCTACCAGGTTCATTTCAGTCCTAGCCATACAAAGGGCACTAAGCATAGAGTGTGAAAACTGAGTTTCCTTGAGAGCTGCTTGGAAGCCTGATTGTGTGTGAAGTTAGTGAGCCAAATGGAGTTGTTCTCCCACAAGATCCACTCGGCTGATCCTTCTTCAATATGCCCTTCACCAACATGCAGTGTTTCCTTGATTGAATTAGCTCTCACACCAATATTTGCGTCTAGAGCCTTTGCATTGAGGGCTATCTGAAAACGGCTGTGGCGCTGAAGTTGCCTGTGAATGTGGAGTTGGTGGCATGTGAAACCCGCATGTGGAGCATTCGTTTGTGTGGGATGCTCTACCAGGTTCATTCCTAGATAATGCACTCAAAGGGCACTAAGCATAGAGTGTGAAAACTGAGTTTCCTTGAGAGCTGCTTGGAAGCCTGATGGTGTGTGAAGTTAGTGAGCCAAATGGAGTTGTTCTCCCACAAGAACCACTCGGCTGATCCTTCTTCAATATGCCCTTCACCAACATGCAGTGTTTCCTTGATTGAATTAGCTCTCACACCAATATTTGCGTCTAGAGCCTTTGCATTGAGGGCTATCTGAAAACGGCTGTGGCGCTGAAGTTGCCTGTGAATGTGGAGTTGGTGGCATGTGAAACCCGCATGTGGAGCATTCGTTTGTGTGGGATGCTCTACCAGGTTCATTCCAGTCCTAGCCATACAAAGGGCACTAAGCATAGAGTGTGAAAACTGAGTTTCCTTGAGAGCTGCTTGGAAGCCTGATGGTGTGTGAAGTTAGTGAGCCAAATGGAGTTGTTCTCCCACAAGAACCACTCGGCTGATCCTTCTTCAATATGCCCTTCACCAACATGCAGTGTTTCCTTGATTGAATTAGCTCTCACACCAATATTTGCGTCTAGAGCCTTTGCATTGAGGGCTCTCTGAAAACGGCTGTGGCGCTGAACTTGCCTGTAAATGTGGAGTTGGTGGCATGTGAAACCCGCATGTGGAGCATTCGTTTGTGTGGGATGCTCTACCAGGTTCATTTCAGTCCTAGCCATACAAAGGGCACTAAGCATAGAGTGTGAAAACTGAGTTTCCTTGAGAGCTGCTTGGAAGCCTGATGGTGTGTGAAGTTAGTGAGCCAAATGGAGTTGTTCTCCCACAAGAACCACTCGGCTGATCCTTCTTCAATATGCCCTTCACCAACATGCAGTGTTTCCTTGATTGAATTAGCTCTCACACCAATATTTGCGTCTAGAGCCTTTGCATTGAGGGCTATCTGAAAACGGCTGTGGCGCTGAAGTTGCCTGTGAATGTGGAGTTGGTGGCATGTGAAACCCGCATGTGGAGCATTCGTTTGTGTGGGATGCTCTACCAGGTTCATTCCTAGATAATGCACTCAAAGGGCACTAAGCATAGAGTGTGAAAACTGAGTTTCCTTGAGAGCTGCTTGGAAGCCTGATGGTGTGTGAAGTTAGTGAGCCAAATGGAGTTGTTCTCCCACAAGAACCACTCGGCTGATCCTTCTTCAATATGCCCTTCACCAACATGCAGTGTTTCCTTGATTGAATTAGCTCTCACACCAATATTTGCGTCTAGAGCCTTTGCATTGAGGGCTATCTGAAAACGGCTGTGGCGCTGAAGTTGCCTGTGAATGTGGAGTTGGTGGCATGTGAAACCCGCATGTGGAGCATTCGTTTGTGTGGGATGCTCTACCATGTTCATTCCTAGATAATGCACTCAAAGGGCACTAAGCATAGAGTGTGAAAACTGAGTTTCCTTGAGAGCTGCTTGGAAGCCTGATGGTGTGTGAAGTTAGTGAGCCAAATGGAGTTGTTCTCCCACAAGAACCACTCGGCTGATCCTTCTTCAATATGCCCTTCACCAACATGCAGTGTTTCCTTGATTGAATTAGCTCTCACACCAATATTTGCGTCTAGAGCCTTTGCATTGAGGGCTATCTGAAAACGGCTGTGGCGCTGAAGTTGCCTGTGAATGTGGAGTTGGTGGCATGTGAAACCCGCATGTGGAGCATTCGTTTGTGTGGGATGCTCTACCAGGTTCATTCCTTGATAATGCATTCAAACGGCACTAAGCATAGAGTGTGAAAACTGAGTTTCGTTGAGAGCTGCTTGGAAGCCTGATGGTGTGTGAAGTTAGTGAGCCAAATGGAGTTGTTCTCCCACAAGAACCACTCGGCTTATCCTTCTTCAATATGCCCTTCACCAACATGCAGTGTTTCCTTGATTGAATTAGCTCTCACACCAATATTTGCGTCTAGAGCCTTTGCATTGAGGGCTATCTGAAAACGGCTGTGGCGCTGAAGTTGCCTGTGAATGTGGAGTTGGTGGCATGTGAAACCCGCATGTGGAGCATTCGTTTGTGTGGGATGCTGACCAAGCTTCATTTTAGTCCTAGGCACACAAAGAGCACTAATCATAGAGTGTGAAAACTGAGTTTCCTTGAGAGCTGCTTGGAAGCCTGATGGTGTGTGAAGTTAGTGAGCCAAATGGAGTTGTTCTCCCACAAGAACCACTCGGCTGATCCTTCTTCAATATGCCCTTCACCAACATGCAGTGTTTCCTTGATTGAATTAGCTCTCACACCAATATTTGCGTCTAGAGCCTTTGCATTGAGGGCTATCTGAAAACGGCTGTGGCGCTGAAGTTGCCTGTGAATGTGGAGTTGGTGGCATGTGAAACCCGCATGTGGAGAATTCGTTTGTGTGGGATGCTCTACCAGGTTCATTTCAGTCCTAGCCATACAAAGGGCACTAAGCATAGAGTGTGAAAACTGAGTTTCCTTAGAGCTGCTTGGAAGCCTGACTGTGTGTGAAGTTAGTGAGCCAAATGGAGTTGTTCTCCCACAAGATCCACTCGGCTGATCCTTCTTCAATATGCCCTTCACCAACATGCAGTGTTTCCTTGATTGAATTAGCTCTCACACCAATATTTGCGTCTAGAGCCTTTGCATTGAGGGCTATCTGAAAACGGCTGTGGCGCTGAAGTTGCCTGTGAATGTGGAGTTGGTGGCATGTGAAACCCGCATGTGGAGGATTCATTTGTGTGGGATGCTCTACCAGGTTCATTCCTTGATAATGCATTCAAACGGCACTAAGCATAGAGTGTGAAAACTGAGTTTCCTTGAGAGCTGCTTGGAAGCCTGATGGTGTGTGAAGTTAGTGAGCCAAATGGAGTTGTTCTCCCACAAGAACCACTCGGCTGATCCTTCTTCAATATGCCCTTCACCAACATGCAGTGTTTCCTTGATTGAATTAGCTCTCACACCAATATTTGCGTCTAGAGCCTTTGCATTCAGGGCTATCTGAAAACGGCTGTGGCGCTGAAGTTGCCTGTGAATGTGGAGTTGGTGGCATGTGAAACCCGAATGTGGAGCATTCGTTTGTGTGGGATGCTCTACCAGGTTCATTCCTTGATAATGCATTCAAACGGCACTAAGCATAGAGTGTGAAAACTGAGTTTCCTTGAGAGCTGCTTGGAAGCCTGATGGTGTGTGAAGTTAGTGAGCCAAATGGAGTTGTTCTCCCACAAGAACCACTCGGCTGATCCTTCTTCAATATGCCCTTCACCAACATGCAGTGTTTCCTTGATTGAATTAGCTCTCACACCAATATTGGCGTCTAGAGCCTTTGCATTGAGGGCTATCTGAAAACGGCTGTGGCGCTGAAGTTGCCTGTGAATGTGGAGTTGGTGGCATGTGAAACCCGCATGTAGAGCATTCGTTTGTGTGGGATGCTCTACCAGGTTCATTCCTAGATAATGCACTCAAAGGGCACTAAGCATAGAGTGTGAAAACTGAGTTTCCTTGAGAGCTGCTTGGAAGCCTGATGGTGTGTGAAGTTAGTGAGCCAAATGGAGTTGTTCTCCCACAAGAACCACTCGGCTGATCCTTCTTCAATATGCCCTTCACCAACATGCAGTGTTTCCTTGATTGAATTAGCTCTCACACCAATATTTGCGTCTAGAGCCTTTGCATTGAGGGCTATCTGAAAACGGCTGTGGCGCTGAAGTTGCCTGTGAATGTGGAGTTGGTGGCATGTGAAACCCGCATGTGGAGCATTCGTTTGTGTGGGATGCTCTACCAGGTTCATTCCTTGATAATGCATTCAAACGGCACTAAGCATAGAGTGTGAAAACTGAGTTTCGTTGAGAGCTGCTTGGAAGCCTGATGGTGTGTGAAGTTAGTGAGCCAAATGGAGTTGTTCTCCCACAAGAACCACTCGGCTTATCCTTCTTCAATATGCCCTTCACCAACATGCAGTGTTTCCTTGATTGAATTAGCTCTCACACCAATATTTGCGTCTAGAGCCTTTGCATTGAGGGCTATCTGAAAACGGCTGTGGCGCTGAAGTTGCCTGTGAATGTGGAGTTGGTGGCATGTGAAACCCGCATGTGGAGCATTCGTTTGTGTGGGATGCTGACCAAGCTTCATTTTAGTCCTAGGCACACAAAGAGCACTAATCATAGAGTGTGAAAACTGAGTTTCCTTGAGAGCTGCTTGGAAGCCTGATGGTGTGTGAAGTTAGTGAGCCAAATGGAGTTGTTCTCCCACAAGAACCACTCGGCTGATCCTTCTTCAATATGCCCTTCACCAACATGCAGTGTTTCCTTGATTGAATTAGCTCTCACACCAATATTTGCGTCTAGAGCCTTTGCATTGAGGGCTATCTGAAAACGGCTGTGGCGCTGAAGTTGCCTGTGAATGTGGAGTTGGTGGCATGTGAAACCCGCATGTGGAGAATTCGTTTGTGTGGGATGCTCTACCAGGTTCATTTCAGTCCTAGCCATACAAAGGGCACTAAGCATAGAGTGTGAAAACTGAGTTTCCTTAGAGCTGCTTGGAAGCCTGACTGTGTGTGAAGTTAGTGAGCCAAATGGAGTTGTTCTCCCACAAGATCCACTCGGCTGATCCTTCTTCAATATGCCCTTCACCAACATGCAGTGTTTCCTTGATTGAATTAGCTCTCACACCAATATTTGCGTCTAGAGCCTTTGCATTGAGGGCTATCTGAAAACGGCTGTGGCGCTGAAGTTGCCTGTGAATGTGGAGTTGGTGGCATGTGAAACCCGCATGTGGAGGATTCATTTGTGTGGGATGCTCTACCAGGTTCATTCCTTGATAATGCATTCAAACGGCACTAAGCATAGAGTGTGAAAACTGAGTTTCCTTGAGAGCTGCTTGGAAGCCTGATGGTGTGTGAAGTTAGTGAGCCAAATGGAGTTGTTCTCCCACAAGAACCACTCGGCTGATCCTTCTTCAATATGCCCTTCACCAACATGCAGTGTTTCCTTGATTGAATTAGCTCTCACACCAATATTTGCGTCTAGAGCCTTTGCATTCAGGGCTATCTGAAAACGGCTGTGGCGCTGAAGTTGCCTGTGAATGTGGAGTTGGTGGCATGTGAAACCCGAATGTGGAGCATTCGTTTGTGTGGGATGCTCTACCAGGTTCATTCCTTGATAATGCATTCAAACGGCACTAAGCATAGAGTGTGAAAACTGAGTTTCCTTGAGAGCTGCTTGGAAGCCTGATGGTGTGTGAAGTTAGTGAGCCAAATGGAGTTGTTCTCCCACAAGAACCACTCGGCTGATCCTTCTTCAATATGCCCTTCACCAACATGCAGTGTTTCCTTGATTGAATTAGCTCTCACACCAATATTGGCGTCTAGAGCCTTTGCATTGAGGGCTATCTGAAAACGGCTGTGGCGCTGAAGTTGCCTGTGAATGTGGAGTTGGTGGCATGTGAAACCCGCATGTAGAGCATTCGTTTGTGTGGGATGCTCTACCAGGTTCATTCCTAGATAATGCACTCAAAGGGCACTAAGCATAGAGTGTGAAAACTGAGTTTCCTTGAGAGCTGCTTGGAAGCCTGATGGTGTGTGAAGTTAGTGAGCCAAATGGAGTTGTTCTCCCACAAGAACCACTCGGCTGATCCTTCTTCAATATGCCCTTCACCAACATGCAGTGTTTCCTTGATTGAATTAGCTCTCACACCAATATTTGCGTCTAGAGCCTTTGCATTGAGGGCTATCTGAAAACGGCTGTGGCGCTGAAGTTGCCTGTGAATGTGGAGTTGGTGGCATGTGAAACCCGCATGTGGAGCATTCGTTTGTGTGGGATGCTCTACCAGGTTCATTTCAGTCCTAGCCATACAAAGGGCACTAAGCATAGAGTGTGAAAACTGAGTTTCCTTGAGAGCTGCTTGGAAGCCTGATGGTGTGTGAAGTTAGTGTGCCAAATGGAGTTGTTCTCCCACAAGAACCACTCGGCTGATCCTTCTTCAATATGCCCTTCACCAACATGCAGTGTTTCCTTGATTGAATTAGCTCTCACACCAATATTTGCGTCTAGAGCCTTTGCATTGAGGGCTATCTGAAAACGGCTGTGGCGCTGAAGTTGCCTGTGAATGTGGAGTTGGTGGCATGTGAAACCCGCATGTGGAGCATTCATTTGTGTGGGATGCTCTACCAGGTTCATTCCTTGATAATGCATTCAAAGGGCACTAAGCATAGAGTGTGAAAACTGAGTTTCCTTGAGAGCTGCTTGGAAGCCTGATGGTGTGTGAAGTTAGTGAGCCAAATGGAGTTGTTCTCCCACAAGAACCACTCGGCTGATCCTTCTTCAATATGCCCTTCACCAACATGCAGTGTTTCCTTGATTGAATTGGCTCTCACACCAATATTGGCGTCTAGAGCCTTTGCATTGAGGGCTATCTGAAAACGGCTGTGGCGCTGAAGTTGCCTGTGAATGTGGAGTTGGTGGCATGTGAAACCCGCATGTGGAGCATTCGTTTGTGTGGGATGCTCTCCAAGCTTCATTTCAGTCCTAGGCACTGAAAGGGCACTAAGCATAGAGTGTGAAAACTGAGTTTCCTTGAGAGCTGCTTGGAAGCCTGATGGTGTGTGAAGTTAGTGAGCCAAATGGAGTTGTTCTCCCACAAGAACCACTCGGCTGATCCTTCTTCAATATGCCCTTCACCAACATGCAGTGTTTCCTTGATTGAATTAGCTCTCACACCAATATTTGCGTCTAGAGCCTTTGCATTGAGGGCTATCTGAAAACAGCTGTGGCGCTGAAGTTGCCTGTAAATGTGGAGTTGGTGGCATGTGAAACCCGCATGTGGAGCATTCGTTTGTGTGGGATGCTCTACCAGCTTCATTTCAGTCCTAGCCATACAAAGGGCACTAAGCATAGAGTGTGAAAACTGAGTTTCCTTGAGAGCTGCTTGGAAGCCTGATGGTGTGTGAAGTTAGTGAGCCAAATGGAGTTGTTCTCCCACAAGAACCACTCGGCTGATCCTTCTTCAATATGCCCTTCACCAACATGCAGTGTTTCCTTGATTGAATTAGCTCTCACACCAATATTTGCGTCTAGAGCCTTTGCATTGAGGGCTATCTGAAAACGGCTGTGGCGCTGAAGTTGCCTGTGAATGTGGAGTTGGTGGCATGTGAAACCCGAATGTGGAGCATTCGTTTGTGTGGGATGCTCTACCAGGTTCATTTCAGTCCTAGCCATACAAAGGGCACTAAGCATAGAGTGTGAAAACTGAGTTTCCTTGAGAGCTGCTTGGAAGCCTGATGGTGTGTGAAGTTAGTGAGCCAAATGGAGTTGTTCTCCCACAAGAACCACTCGGCTGATCCTTCTTCAATATGCCCTTCACCAACATGCAGTGTTTCCTTGATTGAATTAGCTCTCACACCAATATTTGCGTCTAGAGCCTTTGCATTGAGGGCTCTCTGAAAACGGCTGTGGCGCTGAAGTTGCCTGTGAATGTGGAGTTGGTGGCATGTGAAACCCGCATGTGGAACATTCGTTTGTGTGGGATGCTCTACCAGGTTCATTCCTAGATAATGCACTCAAAGGGCACTAAGCATAGAGTGTGAAAACTGAGTTTCCTTGAGAGCTGCTTGGAAGCCTGATGGTATGCTAAGTTAGTGAGCCAAATGGAGTTGTTCTCCCACAAGAACCACTCGGCTGATCCTTCTTCAATATGCCCTTCACCAACATGCAGTGTTTCCTTGATTGAATTAGCTCTCACACCAATATTTGCCTCTAGAGCCTTTGCATTGAGGGCTCTCGGAAAACGGCTGTGGCGCTGAAGTTGCCTGTGAATGTGGAGTTGGTGGCATGTGAAACCGGCATGTGGAGCATTCGTTTGTGTGGGATGCTCTACCAGGTTCATTTCAGTCCTAGCCATACAAAGGGCACTAAGCATAGAGTGTGAAAACTGAGTTTCCTTGAGAGCTGCTTGGAAGCCTGATGGTGTGTGAAGTTAGTGAGCCAAATGGAGTTGTTCTCCCACAAGAACCACTCGGCTGATCCTTCTTCAATATGCCCTTCACCAACATGCAGTGTTTCCTTGATTGAATTAGCTCTCACACCAATATTTGCGTCTAGAGCCTTTGCATTGAGGGCTATCTGAAAACGGCTGTGGCGCTGAAGTTGCCTGTGAATGTGGAGTTGGTGGCATGTGAAACCCGCATGTGGAGCATTCGTTTGTGTGGGATGCTCTACCAGGTTCATTTCAGTCCTAGCCATACAAAGGGCACTAAGCATAGAGTGTGAAAACTGAGTTTCCTTGAGAGCTGCTTGGAAGCCTGATGGTGTGTGAAGTTAGTGAGCCAAATGGAGTTGTTCTCCCACAAGATCCACTCGCCTGATCCTTCTTCAATATGCCCTTCACCAACATGCAGTGTTTCCTTGATTGAATTAGCTCTCACACCAATATTTGCGTCTAGAGCCTTTGCATTGAGGGCTATCTGAAAACGGCTGTGGCGCTGAAGTTGCCTGTGAATGTGGAGTTGGTGGCATGTGAAACCCGCATGTAGAGCATTCGTTTGTGTGGGATGCTCTACCAGGTTCATTCCTAGATAATGCACTCAAAGGGCACTAAGCATAGAGTGTGAAAACTGAGTTTCCTTGAGAGCTGCTTGGAAGCCTGATGGTGTGTGAAGCTAGTGAGCCAAATGGAGTTGTTCTCCCACAAGAACCACTCGGCTGATCCTTCTTCAATATGCCCTTCACCAACATGCAGTGTTTCCTTGATTGAATTAGCTCTCACACCAATATTTGCGTCTAGAGCCTTTGCATTGAGGGCTATCTGAAAACGGCTGTGGCGCTGAAGTTGCCTGTGAATGTGGAGTTGGTGGCATGTGAAACCCGCATGTGGAGCATTCGTTTGTGTGGTATGCTCTACCAGGTTTATTTCAGTCCTAGCCATACAAAGGGCACTAAGCATAGAGTGTGAAAACTGAGTTTCCTTGAGAGCTGCTTGGAAGCCTGATGGTGTGTGAAGTTAGTGAGCCAAATGGAGTTGTTCTCCCACAAGAACCACTCGGCTGATCCTTCTTCAATATGCCCTTCACCAACATGCAGTGTTTCCTTGATTGAATTAGCTCTCACACCAATATTTGCGTCTAGAGCCTTTGCATTGAGGGCTATCTGAAAACGGCTGTGGCGCTGAAGTTGCCTGTGAATGTGGAGTTGGTGGCATGTGAAACCCGCATGTGGAGCATTCATTTGTGTGGGATGCTCTACCAGGTTCATTCCTAGATAATGCACTCAAAGGGCACTAAGCATAGAGTGTGAAAACTGAGTTTCCTTGAGAGCTGCTTGGAAGCCTGATGGTGTGTGAAGTTAGTGAGCCAAATGGAGTTGTTCTCCCACAAGAACCACTCGGCTGATCCTTCTTCAATATGCCCTTCACCAACATGCAGTGTTTCCTTGATTGAATTAGCTCTCACACCAATATTTGCGTCTAGAGCCTTTGCATTGAGGGCTATTTGAAAACGGCTGTGGCGCTGAAGTTGCCTGTGAATGTGGAGTTGGTGGCATGTGAAACCCGCATGTGGAGCATTCGTTTGTGTGGGATGCTCTACCAGGTTCATTCCTAGATAATGCACTCAAAGGGCACTAAGCATAGAGTGTGAAAACTGAGTTTCCTTGAGAGCTGCTTGGAATCCTGATGGTGTGTGAAGTTAGTGAGCCAAATGGAGTTGTTCTCCCACAAGAACCACTCGGCTGATCCTTCTTCAATATGCCCTTCACCAACATGCAGTGTTTCCTTGATTGAATTAGCTCTCACACCAATATTTGCGTCTAGAGCCTTTGCATTGAGGGCTATCTGAAAACGGCTGTGGCGCTGAAGTTGCCTGTGAATGTGGAGTTGGTGGCATGTGAAATCCGCATGTGGAGCATTCGTTTGTGTGGGATGCTCTCCAAGCTTCATTTCAGTCCTAGGCACTGAAAGGGCACTACGCATAGAGTATGAAAACTGAGTTTCCTTGAGAGCTGCTTGGAAGCCTGATGGTGTGTGAAGTTAGTGAGCCAAATGGAGTTGTTCTCCCACAAGAACCACTCGGCTGATCCTTCTTCAATATGCCCTTCACCAACATGCAGGGTTTCCTTGATTGAATTAGCTCTCACACCAATATTTGCGTCTAGAGCCTTTGCATTGAGGGCTATCTGAAAACGGCTGTGGCGCTGAAGTTGCCTGTGAATGTGGAGTTGGTGGCATGTGAAACCCGCATGTGGAGCATTCGTTTGTGTGGGATGCTCTACCAGGTTCATTTCAGTCCTAGCCATACAAAGGGCACTAAGCATAGAGTGTGAAAACTGAGTTTCCTTGAGAGCTGCTTGGAAGCCTGATGGTGTGTGAAGTTAGTGAGCCAAATGGAGTTGTTCTCCCACAAGAACCACTCGGCTGATCCTTCTTCAATATGCCCTTCACCAACATGCAGTGTTTCCTTGATTGAATTAGCTCTCACACCAATATTTGCGTCTAGAGCCTTTGCATTGAGGGCTATCTGAAAACGGCTGTGGCGCTGAAGTTGCCTGTGAATGTGGAGTTGGTGGCATGTGAAACCCGCATGTGGAGCATTCGTTTGTGTGGGATGCTCTACCAGGTTCATTCTAGATAATGCACTCAAAGGGCACTAAGCATAGAGTGTGAAAACTGAGTTTCCTTGAGAGCTGCTTGGAAGCCTGATGGTGTGTGAAGTTAGTGAGCCAAATGGAGTTGTTCTCCCACAAGAACCACTCGGCTGATCCTTCTTCAATATGCCCTTCACCAACATGCAGTGTTTCCTTGATTGAATTAGCTCTCACACCAATATTGGCGTCTAGAGCCTTTGCATTGAGGGCTATCTGAAAACGGCTGTGGCGCTGAAGTTGCCTGTGAATGTGGAGTTGGTGGCATGTGAAACCCGCATGTGGAGCATTCGTTTGTGTGGGATGCTGACCAAGATTCATTTTAGTCCTAGGCACACAAAGAGCACTAAGCATAGAGTGTGAAAACTGAGTTTCCTTGAGAGCTGCTTGGAAGCCTGATGGTGTGTGAAGTTAGTGAGCCAAATGGAGTTGTTCTCCCACAAGAACCAATCGGCTGATCCTTCTTCAATATGCCCTTCACCAACATGCAGTGTTTCCTTGATTGAATTAGCTCTCACACCAATATTTGCGTCTAGAGCCTTTGCATTGAGGGCTATCTGAAAACGGCTGTGGCGCTGAAGTTGCCTGTGAATGTGGAGTTGGTGGCATGTGAAACCCGCATGTGGAGCATTCGTTTGTGTGGGATGCTCTACCAGGTTCATTTCAGTCCTAGCCATACAAAGGGCACTAAGCATAGAGTGTGAAAACTGAGTTTCCTTGAGAGCTGCTTGGAAGCCTGATGGTGTGTGAAGTTAGTGAGCCAAATGGAGTTGTTCTCCCACAAGATCCACTCGGCTGATCCTTCTTCAATATGCCCTTCACCAACATGCATTGTTTCCTTGATTGAATTAGCTCTCACACCAATATTTGCGTCTAGAGCCTTTGCATTGAGGGCTATCTGAAAACGGCTGTGGCGCTGAAGTTGCCTGTGAATGTGGAGTTGGTGGCATGTGAAACCCGCATGTGGAGCATTCATTTGTGTGGGATGCTCTACCAGGTTCATTCCTTGATAATGCATTCAAACGGCACTAAGCATAGAGTGTGAAAACTGAGTTTCCTTGAGAGCTGCTTGGAAGCCTGATGGTGTGTGAAGTTAGTGAGCCAAATGGAGTTGTTCTCCCACAAGAACCACTCGGCTGATCCTTCTTCAATATGCCCTTCACCAACATGCAGTGTTTCCTTGATTGAATTAGCTCTCACACCAATATTTGCGTCTAGAGCCTTTGCATCGAAGGCTATCTGAAAACGGCTGTGGCGCTGAAGTTGCCTGTGAATGTGGAGTTGGTGGCATGTGAAACCCGCATGTGGAGCATTCGTTTGTGTGGGATGCTCTACCAGGTTCATTTCAGTCCTAGCCATACAAAGGGCACTAAGCATAGAGTGTGAAAACTGAGTTTCCTTGAGAGCTGCTTGGAAGCCTGATGGTGTGTGAAGTTAGTGAGCCAAATGGAGTTGTTCTCCCACAAGAACCACTTGGCTGATCCTTCTTCAATATGCCCTTCACCAACATGCAGTGTTTCCTTGATTGAATTAGCTCTCACACCAATATTTGCGTCTAGAGCCTTTGCATTGAGGGCTATCTGAAAACGGCTGTGGCGCTAAAGTTGCCTGTGAATGTGGAGTTGGTGGCATGTGAAACCCGCATGTGGAGCATTCGTTTGTGTGGGATGCTCTACCAGGTTCATTTCAGTCCTAGCCATACAAAGGGCACTAAGCATAGAGTGTGAAAACTGAGTTTCCTTGAGAGCTGCTTGGAAGCCTGATGGTGTGTGAAGTTAGTGAGCCAAATGGAGTTGTTCTCCCACAAGAACCACTCGGCTGATCCTTCTTCAATATGCCCTTCACCAACATGCAGTGTTTCCTTGATTGAATTAGCTCTCACACCAATATTTGTGTCTAGAGCCTTTGCATTGAGGGCTATCTGAAAACGGCTGTGGCGCTGAAGTTGCCTGTGAATGTGGAGGTGGTGGCATGTGAAACCCGCATGTGGAGCATTCGTTTGTGTGGGATGCTGACCAAGCTTCATTTTAGTGCTAGGCACACAAAGAGCACTAAGCATAGAGTGTGAAAACTGAGTTTCCTTGAGAGCTGCTTGGAAGCCTGATTGTGTGTGAAGTTAGTGAGCCAAATGGAGTTGTTCTCCCACAAGAACCACTCGGCTGATCCTTCTTCAATATGCCCTTCACCAACATGCAGTGTTTCCTTGATTGAATGAGCTCTCACACCAATATTTGCGTCTAGATCCTTTGCATTGAGGGCTATCTGAAAACGGCTGTGGCGCTGAAGTTGCCTGTGAATGTGGAGTTGGTGGCATGTGAAACCCGCATGTGGAGCATTCGTTTGTGTGGGATGCACTCCAAGCTTATTTTAGTCTTAGGCACTCAAAGGGCACTAAGCATAGAGTGTGAAATCTGAGTTTCCTTGAGAGCTGCTTGGAAGCCTGATGGTGTGTGAAGTTAGTGAGCCAAATGGAGTTGTTCTCCCACAAAAACCACTAGGCTGATCCTTCTTCAATATGCCCTTCACCAACATGCAGTGTTTCCTTGATTGAATTAGCTCTCACACCAATATTTGCGTCTAGAGCCTTTGCATTGAGGGCTATCTGAAAACGGCTGTGGCGCTGAAGTTGCCTGTGAATGTGGAGTTGGTGGCATGTGAAACCCGCATGTGGAGCATTCGTTTGTGTGGGATGCTCTACCAGGTTCATTCCTAGATAATGCACTCAAAGGGCACTAAGCATAGAGTGTGAAAACTGAGTTTCCTTGAGAGCTGCTTGGAAGCCTGATGGTGTGTGAAGTTAGTGAGCCAAATGGAGTTGTTCTCCCACAAGAACCACTCGGCTGATCCTTCTTCAATATGCCCTTCACCAACATGCAGTGTTTCCTTGATTGAATTAGCTCTCACACCAATATTTGCGTCTAGAGCCTTTGCATTGAGGGCTATCTGAAAACGGCTGTGGCGCTGAAGTTGCCTGTGAATGTGGAGTTGGTGGCATGTGAAACCCGCATGTGGAGCATTCGTTTGTGTGGGATGCTCTACCAGGTTCATTTCAGTCCTAGCCTTACAAAGGGCACTAAGCATAGAGTGTGAAAACTGAGTTTCCTTGAGAGCTGCTTGGAAGCCTGATGGTGTGTGAAGTTAGTGAGCCAAATGGAGTTGTTCTCCCACAAGAACCACTCGGCTGATCCTTCTTCAATATGCCCTTCACCAACATGCATTGTTTCCTTGATTGAATTAGCTCTCACACCAATATTTGCGTCTAGAGCCTTTGCATTGAGGGCTATCTGAAAACGGCTGTGGCGCTGAAGTTGCCTGTGAATGTGGAGTTGGTGGCATGTGAAACCCGCATGTGGAGCATTCATTTGTGTGGGATGCTCTACCAGGTTCATTCCTTGATAATGCATTCAAACGGCACTAAGCATAGAGTGTGAAAACTGAGTTTCCTTGAGAGCTGCTTGGAAGCCTGATGGTGTGTGAAGTTAGTTAGCCAAATGGAGTTGTTCTCCCACAAGAACCACTCGGCTGATCCTTCTTCAATATGCCCTTCACCAACATGCAGTGTTTCCTTGATTGAATTAGCTCTCACACCAATATTTGCGTCTAGAGCCTTTGCATCGAAGGCTATCTGAAAACGGCTGTGGCGCTGAAGTTGCCTGTGAATGTGGAGTTGGTGGCATGTGAAACCCGCATGTGGAGCATTCGTTTGTGTGGGATGCTCTACCAGGTTCATTTCAGTCCTAGCCATACAAAGGGCACTAAGCATAGAGTGTGAAAACTGAGTTTCCTTGAGAGCTGCTTGGAAGCCTGATGGTGTGTGAAGTTAGTGAGCCAAATGGAGTTGTTCTCCCACAAGAACCACTTGGCTGATCCTTCTTCAATATGCCCTTCACCAACATGCAGTGTTTCCTTGATTGAATTAGCTCTCACACCAATATTTGCGACTAGAGCCTTTGCATTGAGGGCTATCTGAAAACGGCTGTGGCGCTAAAGTTGCCTGTGAATGTGGAGTTGGTGGCATGTGAAACCCGCATGTGGAGCATTCGTTTGTGTGGGATGCTCTACCAGGTTCATTTCAGTCCTAGCCATACAAAGGGCACTAAGCATAGAGTGTGAAAACTGAGTTTCCTTGAGAGCTGCTTGGAAGCCTGATGGTGTGTGAAGTTAGTGAGCCAAATGGAGTTGTTCTCCCACAAGAACCACTCGGCTGATCCTTCTTCAATATGCCCTTCACCAACATGCAGTGTTTCCTTGATTGAATTAGCTCTCACACCAATATTTGCGTCTAGAGCCTTTGCATTGAGGGCTATCTGAAAACGGCTGTGGCGCTGAAGTTGCCTGTGCATGTGGAGTTGGTGGCATGTGAAACCCGCATGTGGAGCATTCGTTTGTGTGGGATGCTCTACCATGTTCATTCCTAGATAATGCACTCAAAGGGCACTAAGCATAGAGTGTGAAAACTGAGTTTCCTTGAGAGCTGCTTGGAAGCCTGATGGTGTGTGAAGTTAGTGAGCCAAATGGAGTTGTTCTCCCACAAGAACCACTCGGCTGATCCTTCTTCAATATGCCCTTCACCAACATGCAGTGTTTCCTTGATTGAATTAGCTCTCACACCAATATTTGCGTCTAGAGCCTTTGCATTGAGGGCTATCTGAAAACGGCTGTGGCGCTGAAGTTGCCTGTGAATGTGGAGTTGGTGGCATGTGAAACCCGCATGTGGAGCATTCGTTTGTGTGGGATGCTCTACCAGGTTCATTTCAGTCCTAGCCATACAAAGGGCACTAAGCATAGAGTGTGAAAACTGAGTTTCCTTGAGAGCTGCTTGGAAGCCTGATGGTGTGTGAAGTTAGTGAGCCAAATGGAGTTGTTCTCCCACAAGAACCACTCGGCTGATCCTTCTTCAATATGCCCTTCACCAACATGCAGTGTTTCCTTGATTGAATTAGCTCTCACACCAATATTTGCGTCTAGAGCCTTTGCATTGAGGGCTATCTGAAAACGGCTGTGGCGCTGAAGTTGCCTGTGAATGTGGAGTTGGTGGCATGTGAAACCCGCATGTGGAGCATTCGTTTGTGTGGGATGCTCTACCAGGTTCATTTCAGTCCTAGCCATACAAAGGGCACTAAGCATAGAGTGTGAAAACTGAGTTTCCTTGAGAGCTGCTTGGAAGCCTGATGGTGTGTGAAGTTAGTGAGCCAAATGGAGTTGTTCTCCCACAAGAACCACTCGGCTGATCCTTCTTCAATATGCCCTTCACCAACATGCAGTGTTTCCTTGATTGAATTAGCTCTCACACCAATATTTGCGTCTAGAGCCTTTGCATTGAGGGCTATCTGAAAACGGCTGTGGCGCTGAAGTTGCCTGTGAATGTGGAGTTGGTGGCATGTGAAACCCGCATGTGGAGCATTCGTTTGTGTGGGATGCTCTACCAGGTTCATTTCAGTCCTAGCCATACAAAGGGCACTAAGCATAGAGTGTGAAAACTGAGTTTCCTTGAGAGCTGCTTGGAAGCCTGATGGTGTGTGAAGTTAGTGAGCCAAATGGAGTTGTTCTCCCACAAGAACCACTCGGCTGATCCTTCTTCAATATGCCCTTCACCAACATGCAGTGTTTCCTTGATTGAATTAGCTCTCACACCAATATTTGCGTCTAGAGCCTTTGCATTGAGGGCTATCTGAAAACGGCTGTGGCGCTGAAGTTGCCTGTGAATGTGGAGTTGGTGGCATGTGAAACCCGCATGTGGAGCATTCGTTTGTGTGGGATGCTCTCTCAGGTTCATTTCAGTCCTAGCCATACAAAGGGCACTAAGCATAGAGTGTGAAAACTGAGTTTCCTTGAGAGCTGCTTGGAAGCCTGATGGTGTGTGAAGTTAGTGAGCCAAATGGAGTTGTTCTCCCACAAGAACCACTCGGCTGATCCTTCTTCAATATGCCCTTCACCAACATGCAGTGTTTCCTTGATTGAATTAGCTCTCACACCAATATTGGCGTCTAGAGCCTTTGCATTGAGGGCTATCTGAAAACGGCTGTGGCGCTGAAGTTGCCTGTGAATGTGGAGTTGGTGGCATGTGAAACCCGCATGTGGAGCATTCGTTTGTGTGGGATGCTCTACCAGGTTCATTCCTAGATAATGCACTCAAAGGGCACTAAGCATAGAGTGTGAAAACTGAGTTTCCTTGAGAGCTGCTTGGAAGCCTGATGGTGTGTGAAGTTAGTGAGCCAAATGGAGTTGTTCTCCCACAAGAACCACTCGGCTGATCCTTCTTCAATATGCCCTTCACCAACATGCAGTGTTTCCTTGATTGAATTAGCTCTCACACCAATATTTGCGTCTAGAGCCTTTGCATTGAGGGCTATCTGAAAACGGCTGTGGCGCTAAAGTTGCCTGTGAATGTGGAGTTGGTGGCATGTGAAACCCGCATGTGGAGCATTCGTTTGTGTGGGATGCTCTACCAGGTTCATTTCAGTCCTAGCCATACAAAGGGCACTAAGCATAGAGTGTGAAAACTGAGTTTCCTTGAGAGCTGCTTGGAAGCCTGATGGTGTGTGAAGTTAGTGAGCCAAATGGAGTTGTTCTCCCACAAGAACCACTCGGCTGATCCTTCTTCAATATGCCCTTCACGAACATGCAGTGTTTCCTTGATTGAATTAGCTCTCACACCAATATTTGCGTCTAGAGCCTTTGCATTGAGGGCTATCTGAAAACGGCTGTGGCGCTGAAGTTGCCTGTGCATGTGGAGTTGGTGGCATGTGAAACCCGCATGTGGAGCATTCGTTTGTGTGGGATGCTCTACCATGTTCATTCCTAGATAATGCACTCAAAGGGCACTAAGCATAGAGTGTGAAAACTGAGTTTCCTTGAGAGCTGCTTGGAAGCCTGATGGTGTGTGAAGTTAGTGAGCCAAATGGAGTTGTTCTCCCACAAGAACCACTCGGCTGATCCTTCTTCAATATGCCCTTCACCAACATGCAGTGTTTCCTTGATTGAATTAGCTCTCACACCAATATTTGCGTCTAGAGCCTTTGCATTGAGGGCTATCTGAAAACGTCTGTGGCGCTGAAGTTTCCTGTGAATGTGGAGTTGGTGGCATGTGAAACCGGCATGTGGAGCATTCGTTTGTGTGGGATGCTCTACCAGGTTCATTTCAGTCCTAGCCATACAAAGGGCACTAAGCATAGAGTGTGAAAACTGAGTTTCCTTGAGAGCTGCTTGGAAGCCTGATGGTGTGTGAAGTTAGTGAGCCAAATGGAGTTGTTCTCCCACAAGAACCACTCGGCTGATCCTTCTTCAATATGCCCTTCACCAACATGCAGTGTTTCCTTGATTGAATTAGCTCTCACACCAATATTTGTGTCTAGAGCCTTTGCATTGAGGGCTATCTGAAAACGGCTGTGGCGCTGAAGTTGCCTGTGAATGTGGAGGTGGTGGCATGTGAAACCCGCATGTGGAGCATTCGTTTGTGTGGGATGCTGACCAAGCTTCATTTTAGTGCTAGGCACACAAAGAGCACTAAGCATAGAGTGTGAAAACAGAGTTTCCTTGAGAGCTGCTTGGAAGCCTGATGGTGTGTGAAGTTAGTGAGCCAAATGGAGTTGTTCTCCCACAAGAACCACTCGGCTGATCCTTCTTCAATATGCCCTTCACCAACATGCAGTGTTTCCTTGATTGAATGAGCTCTCACACCAATATTTGCGTCTAGATCCTTTGCATTGAGGGCTATCTGAAAACGGCTGTGGCGCTGAAGTTGCCTGTGAATGTGGAGTTGGTGGCATGTGAAACCCGCATGTGGAGCATTCGTTTGTGTGGGATGCTCTACCAGGTTCATTCCTAGATAATGCACTCAAAGGGCACTAAGCATAGAGTGTGAAAACTGAGTTTCCTTGAGAGCTGCTTGGAAGCCTGATGGTGTGTGAAGTTAGTGAGCCAAATGGAGTTGTTCTCCCACAAGAACCACTCGGCTGATCCTTCTTCAATATGCCCTTCACCAACATGCAGTGTTTCCTTGATTGAATTAGCTCTCACACCAATATTTGCGTCTAGAGCCTTTGCATTGAGGGCTATCTGAAAACGGCTGTGGCGCTGAAGTTGCCTGTGCATGTGGAGTTGGTGGCATGTGAAACCCGCATGTGGAGCATTCATTTGTGTCGGATGCTCTACCAGGTTCATTCCTAGATAATGCACTCAAAGGGCACTAAGCATAGAGTGTGAAAACTGAGTTTCCTTGAGAGCTGCTTGGAAGCCTGATGATGTGTGAAGTTAGTGAGCCAAATGGAGTTGTTCTCCCACAAGAACCACTCGGCTGATCCTTCTTCAATATGCCCTTCACCAACATGCAGTGTTTCCTTGATTGAATTAGCTCTCACACCAATATTTGCGTCTAGAGCCTTTGCATTGAGGGCTATCTGAAAACGGCTGTGGCGCTGAAGTTGCCTGTGAATGTGGAGTTGGTGGCATGTGAAACCCGCATGTGGAGCATTCGTTTGTGTGGGATGCTCTACCAGGTTCATTTCAGTCCTAGCCATACAAAGGGCACTAAGCATAGAGTGTGAAAACTGAGTTTCCTTGAGAGCTGCTTGGAAGCCTGATGGTGTGTGAAGTTAGTGAGCCAAATGGAGTTGTTCTCCCACAAGAACCACTCGGCTGATCCTTCTTCAATATGCCCTTCACCAACATGCAGTGTTTCCTTGATTGAATTAGCTCTCACACCAATATTTGTGTCTAGAGCCTTTGCATTGAGGGCTATCTGAAAACGGCTGTGGCGCTGAAGTTGCCTGTGAATGTGGAGGTGGTGGCATGTGAAACCCGCATGTGGAGCATTCGTTTGTGTGGGATGCTGACCAAGCTTCATTTTAGTGCTAGGCACACAAAGAGCACTAAGCATAGAGTGTGAAAACTGAGTTTCCTTGAGAGCTGCTTGGAAGCCTGATGGTGTGTGAAGTTAGTGAGCCAAATGGAGTTGTTCTCCCCCAAGAACCACTCGGCTGATCCTTCTTCAATATGCCCTTCACCAACATGCAGTGTTTCCTTGATTGAATGAGCTCTCACACCAATATTTGCGTCTAGATCCTTTGCATTGAGGGCTATCTGAAAACGGCTGTGGCGCTGAAGTTGCCTGTGAATGTGGTGTTGGTGGCATGTGAAACCCGCATGTGGAGCATTCGTTTGTGTGGGATGCACTCCAAGCTTCATTTTAGTCTTAGGCACTCAAAGGGCACTAAGCATAGAGTGTGAAAACTGAGTTTCCTTGAGAGCTGCTTGGAAGCCTGATGGTGTGTGAAGTTAGTGAGCCAAATGGAGTTGTTCTCCCACAAAAACCACTCGGCTGATCCTTCTTCAATATGCCCTTCACCAACATGCAGTGTTTCCTTGATTGAATTAGCTCTCACACCAATATTTGCGTCTAGAGCCTTTGCATTGAGGGCTATCTGAAAACGGCTGTGGCGCTGAAGTTGCCTGTGAATGTGGAGTTGGTGGCATGTGAAACCCGCATGTGGAGCATTCGTTTGTGTGGGATGCTCTACCAGGTTTATTTCAGTCCTAGCCATACAAAGGGCACTAAGCATAGAGTGTGAAAACTGAGTTTCCTTGAGAGCTGCTTGGAAGCCTGATGGTGTGTGAAGTTAGTGAGCCAAATGGAGTTGTTCTCCCACAAGAACCACTTGGCTGATCCTTCTTCAATATGCCCTTCACCAACATGCAGTGTTTCCTTGATTGAATTAGCTCTCACACCAATATTTGCGTCTAGAGCCTTTATATTGAGGGCTATCTGAAAACGGCTGTGGCACTGAAGTTGCCTGTGAATGTGGAGTTGGTGGCATGTGAAACCCGCATGTGGAGCATTCGTTTGTGTGGGATGCTCTACCAGGTTCATTCCTAGATAATGCACTCAAAGGGCACTAAGCATAGAGTGTGAAAACTGAGTTTCCTTGAGAGCTGCTTGGAAGCCTGATGGTGTGTGAAGTTAGTGAGCCAAATGGAGTTGTTCTCCCACAAGAACCACTCGGCTGATCCTTCTTCAATATGCCCTTCACCAACATGCAGTGTTTCCTTGATTGAATTAGCTCTCACACAAATATTTGTGTCTAGAGCCTTTGCATTGAGGGCTATCTGAAAACGGCTGTGGCGCTGAAGTTGCCTGTGAATGTGGAGTAGGTGGCATGTGAAACCCGCATGTGGAGCATTCGTTTGTGTGGGATGCTGACCAAGCTTCATTTTAGTGCTAGGCACACAAAGAGCACTAAGCATAGAGTGTGAAAACTGAGTTTCCTTGAGAGCTGCTTGGAAGCCTGATGGTGTGTGAAGTTAGTGAGCCAAATGGAGTTGTTCTCCCACAAGAACCACTCGGCTGATCCTTCTTCAATATGCCCTTCACCAACATGCAGTGTTTCCTTGATTGAATTAGCTCTCACACCAATATTGGCGTCTAGAGCCTTTGCATTGAGGGCTATCTGAAAACGTCTGTGGCGCTGAAGTTGCCTGTGAATGTGGAGTTGGTGGCATGTGAAACCCGCATGTGGAGCATTCGTTTGTGTGGGATGCTCTACCAGGTTCATTTCAGTCCTAGCCATACAAAGGGCACTAAGCATAGAGTGTGAAAACTGAGTTTCCTTGAGAGCTGCTTGGAAGCCTGATGGTGTGTGAAGTTAGTGAGCCAAATGGAGTTGTTCTCCCACAAGAACCACTCGGCTGATCCTTCTTCAATATGCCCTTCACCAACATGCAGTGTTTCCTTGATTGAATTAGCTCTCACACCAATATTTGCGTCTAGAGCCTTTGCATTGAGAGCTATCTGAAAACGGCTGTGGCGCTGAAGTTGCCTGTGAGTGTGGAGTTGGTGGCATGTGAAACCCGCATGTGGAGCATTCGTTTGTGTGGGATGCTCTACCAGGTTCATTCCTAGATAATGCACTCAAAGGGCACTAAGCATAGAGTGTGAAAACTGAGTTTCCTTGAGAGCTGCTTGGAAGCCTGATGGTGTGTGAAGTTAGTGAGCCAAATGGAGTTGTTCTCCCACAAGAACCACTCGGCTGATCCTTCTTCAATATGCCCTTCACCAACATGCAGTGTTTCCTTGATTGAATTAGCTCTCACACCAATATTTGCGTCTAGAGCCTTTGCATTGAGGGCTATCTGAAAACGGCTGTGGCGCTGAAGTTGCCTGTGAATGTGGAGTTGGTGGCATGTGAAACCCGAATGTGGAGCATTCGTTTGTGTGGGATGCTCTACCAGGTTCATTTCAGTCCTAGCCATACAAAGGCACTAAGCATAGAGTGTGAAAACTGAGTTTCCTTGAGAGCTGCTTGGAAGCCTGATGGTGTGTGAATTTAGTGAGCCAAATGGAGTTGTTCTCCCACAAGAACCACTCGGCTGATCCTTCTTCAATATGCCCTTCACCAACATGCAGTGTTTCCTTGATTGAATTAGCTCTCACACCAATATTTGTGTCTAGAGCCTTTGCATTGAGGGCTATCTGAAAACGGCTGTGGCGCTGAAGTTGCCTGTGAATGTGGAGTAGGTGGCATGTGAAACCCGCATGTGGAGCATTCGTTTGTGTGGGATGCTGACCAAGCTTCATTTTAGTGCTAGGCACACAAAGAGCACTAAGCATAGAGTGTGAAAACTGAGTTTCCTTGAGAGCTGCTTGGAAGCCTGATGGTGTGTGAAGTTAATGAGCCAAATGGAGTTGTTCTCCCACAAGAACCACTCGGCTGATCCTTCTTCAATATGCCCTTCACCAACATGCAGTGTTTCCTTGATTGAATTAGCTCTCACACCAATATTGGCGTCTAGAGCCTTTGCATTGAGGGCTATCTGAAAACGGCTGTGGCGCTGAAGTTGCCTGTGAATGTGGAGTTGGTGGCATGTGAAACCCGCATGTGGAGCATTCGTTTGTGTGGGATGCTCTACCAGGTTCATTTCAGTCCTAGCCATACAAAGGGCACTAAGCATAGAGTGTGAAAACTGAGTTTCCTTGAGAGCTGCTTGGAAGCCTGATGGTGTGTGAAGTTAGTGAGCCAAATGGAGTTGTTCTCCCACAAGAACCACTTGGCTGATCCTTCTTCAATATGCCCTTCACCAACATGCAGTGTTTCCTTGATTGAATTAGCTCTCACACCAATATTTGCGTCTAGAGCCTTTGCATTGAGGGCTATCTGAAAACGGCTGTGGCGCTGAAGTTGCCTGTGAGTGTGGAGTTGGTGGCATGTGAAACCCGCATGTGGATCATTCGTTTGTGTGGGATGCTCTACCAGGTTCATTCCTAGATAATGCACTCAAAGGGCACTAAGCATAGAGTGTGAAAACTGAGTTTCCTTGAGAGCTGCTTGGAAGCCTGATGGTGTGTGAAGTTAGTGAGCCAAATGGAGTTGTTCTCCCACAAGAACCACTCGGCTGATCCTTCTTCAATATGCGCTTCACCAACATGCAGTGTTTCCTTGATTGAATTAGCTCTCACAACAATATTTGCGTCTAGAGCCTTTGCATTGAGGGCTATCTGAAAACGGCTGTGGCGCTGAAGTTGCCTGTGAATGTGGAGTTGGTGGCATGTGAAACCCGCATGTGGAGCATTCGTTTGTGTGGGATGCTCTCTCAGGTTCATTTCAGTCCTAGCCATACAAAGGGCACTAAGCATAGAGTGTGAAAACTGAGTTTCCTTGAGAGCTGCTTGGAAGCCTGATGGTGTGTGAAGTTAGTGAGCCAAATGGAGTTGTTCTCCCACAAGAACCACTTGGCTGATCCTTCTTCAATATGCCCT
The DNA here is from genome assembly GCF_030435755.1 of Ochotona princeps. NCBI lineage: Eukaryota > Metazoa > Chordata > Mammalia > Lagomorpha > Ochotonidae > Ochotona > Ochotona princeps. Next base: position 341,743 of record NW_026700296.1, on the reverse strand, counting down.
TCACCAACATGCAGTGTTTCCTTGATTGAATTAGCTCTCACACCAATATTTGCGTCTAGAGCCTTTGCATTGAGGGCTATCTGAAAACGGCTGTGGCGCTGAAGTTGCCTGTGAATGTGGAGTTGGTGGCATGTGAAACCCGCATGTGGAGCATTCGTTTGTGTGGGATGCTCTACCAGGTTCTTTCCTAGATAATGCACTCAAAGGGCACTAAGCATAGAGTGTGAAAACTGAGTTTCCTTGAGAGCTGCTTGGAAGCCTGATGGTGTGTGAAGTTAGTGAGCCAAATGGAGTTGTTCTCCCACAAGAACCACTTGGCTGATCCTTCTTCAATATGCCCTTCACCAACATGCAGTGTTTCCTTGATTGAATTAGCTCTCACACCAATATTTGCGTCTAGAGCCTTTGCATTGAGGGCTATCTGAAAACGGCTGTGGCGCTAAAGTTGCCTGTGAATGTGGAGTTGGTGGCATGTGAAACCCGCATGTGGAGCATTCGTTTGTGTGGGATGCTCTACCAGGTTCATTTCAGTCCTAGCCATACAAAGGGCACTAAGCATAGAGTGTGAAAACTGAGTTTCCTTGAGAGCTGCTTGGAAGCCTGATGGTGTGTGAAGTTAGTGAGCCAAATGGAGTTGTTCTCCCACAAGAACCACTCGGCTGATCCTTCTTCAATATGCCCTTCACCAACATGCAGTGTTTCCTTGATTGAATTAGCTCTCACACCAATATTTGCGTCTAGAGCCTTTGCATTGAGGGCTATCTGAAAACGGCTGTGGCGCTGAAGTTGCCTGTGCATGTGGAGTTGGTGGCATGTGAAACCCGCATGTGGAGCATTCGTTTGTGTGGGATGCTCTACCATGTTCATTCCTAGATAATGCACTCAAAGGGCACTAAGCATAGAGTGTGAAAACTGAGTTTCCTTGAGAGCTGCTTGGAAGCCTGATGGTGTGTGAAGTTAGTGAGCCAAATGGAGTTGTTCTCCCACAAGAACCACTCGGCTGATCCTTCTTCAATATGCCCTTCACCAACATGCAGTGTTTCCTTGATTGAATTAGCTCTCACACCAATATTTGCGTCTAGAGCCTTTGCATTGAGGGCTATCTGAAAACGTCTGTGGCGCTGAAGTTTCCTGTGAATGTGGAGTTGGTGGCATGTGAAACCCGCATGTGGAGCATTCGTTTGTGTGGGATGCTCTACCAGGTTCATTTCAGTCCTAGCCATACAAAGGGCACTAAGCATAGAGTGTGAAAACTGAGTTTCCTTGAGAGCTGCTTGGAAGCCTGATGGTGTGTGAAGTTAGTGAGCCAAATGGAGTTGTTCTCCCACAAGAACCACTCGGCTGATCCTTCTTCAATATGCCCTTCACCAACATGCAGTGTTTCCTTGATTGAATTAGCTCTCACACCAATATTTGTGTCTAGAGCCTTTGCATTGAGGGCTATCTGAAAACGGCTGTGGCGCTGAAGTTGCCTGTGAATGTGGAGGTGGTGGCATGTGAAACCCGCATGTGGAGCATTCGTTTGTGTGGGATGCTGACCAAGCTTCATTTTAGTGCTAGGCACACAAAGAGCACTAAGCATAGAGTGTGAAAACAGAGTTTCCTTGAGAGCTGCTTGGAAGCCTGATGGTGTGTGAAGTTAGTGAGCCAAATGGAGTTGTTCTCCCACAAGAACCACTCGGCTGATCCTTCTTCAATATGCCCTTCACCAACATGCAGTGTTTCCTTGATTGAATGAGCTCTCACACCAATATTTGCGTCTAGATCCTTTGCATTGAGGGCTATCTGAAAACGGCTGTGGCGCTGAAGTTGCCTGTGAATGTGGAGTTGGTGGCATGTGAAACCCGCATGTGGAGCATTCGTTTGTGTGGGATGCTCTACCAGGTTCATTCCTAGATAATGCACTCAAAGGGCACTAAGCATAGAGTGTGAAAACTGAGTTTCCTTGAGAGCTGCTTGGAAGCCTGATGGTGTGTGAAGTTAGTGAGCCAAATGGAGTTGTTTTCCCACAAGAACCACTCGGCTGATCCTTCTTCAATATGCCCTTCACCAACATGCAGTGTTTCCTTGATTGAATTAGCTCTCACACCAATATTTGCGTCTAGAGCCTTTGCATTGAGGGCTATCTGAAAACGGCTGTGGCGCTGAAGTTGCCTGTGCATGTGGAGTTGGTGGCATGTGAAACCCGCATGTGGAGCATTCGTTTGTGTCGGATGCTCTACCATGTTCATTCCTAGATAATGCACTCAAAGGGCACTAAGCATAGAGTGTGAAAACTGAGTTTCCTTGAGAGCTGCTTGGAAGCCTGATGATGTGTGAAGTTAGTGAGCCAAATGGAGTTGTTCTCCCACAAGAACCACTCGGCTGATCCTTCTTCAATATGCCCTTCACCAACATGCAGTGTTTCCTTGATTGAATTAGCTCTCACACCAATATTTGCGTCTAGAGCCTTTGCATTGAGGGCTATCTGAAAACGGCTGTGGCGCTGAAGTTGCCTGTGAATGTGGAGTTGGTGGCATGTGAAACCCGCATGTGGAGCATTCGTTTGTGTGGGATGCTCTACCAGGTTCATTTCAGTCCTAGCCATACAAAGGGCACTAAGCATAGAGTGTGAAAACTGAGTTTCCTTGAGAGCTGCTTGGAAGCCTGATGGTGTGTGAAGTTAGTGAGCCAAATGGAGTTGTTCTCCCACAAGAACCACTCGGCTGATCCTTCTTCAATATGCCCTTCACCAACATGCAGTGTTTCCTTGATTGAATTAGCTCTCACACCAATATTTGTGTCTAGAGCCTTTGCATTGAGGGCTATCTGAAAACGGCTGTGGCGCTGAAGTTGCCTGTGAATGTGGAGGTGGTGGCATGTGAAACCCGCATGTGGAGCATTCGTTTGTGTGGGATGCTGACCAAGCTTCATTTTAGTGCTAGGCACACAAAGAGCACTAAGCATAGAGTGTGAAAACTGAGTTTCCTTGAGAGCTGCTTGGAAGCCTGATGGTGTGTGAAGTTAGTGAGCCAAATGGAGTTGTTCTCCCACAAAAACCACTCGGCTGATCCTTCTTCAATATGCCCTTCACCAACATGCAGTGTTTCCTTGATTGAATTAGCTCTCACACCAATATTTGCGTCTAGAGCCTTTGCATTGAGGGCTATCTGAAAACGGCTGTGGCGCTGAAGTTGCCTGTGAATGTGGAGTTGGTGGCATGTGAAACCCGCATGTGGAGCATTCGTTTGTGTGGGATGCTCTACCAGGTTTATTTCAGTCCTAGCCATACAAAGGGCACTAAGCATAGAGTGTGAAAACTGAGTTTCCTTGAGAGCTGCTTGGAAGCCTGATGGTGTGTGAAGTTAGTGAGCCAAATGGAGTTGTTCTCCCACAAGAACCACTTGGCTGATCCTTCTTCAATATGCCCTTCACCAACATGCAGTGTTTCCTTGATTGAATTAGCTCTCACACCAATATTTGCGTCTAGAGCCTTTATATTGAGGGCTATCTGAAAACGGCTGTGGCACTGAAGTTGCCTGTGAATGTGGAGTTGGTGGCATGTGAAACCCGCATGTGGAGCATTCGTTTGTGTGGGATGCTCTACCAGGTTCATTCCTAGATAATGCACTCAAAGGGCACTAAGCATAGAGTGTGAAAACTGAGTTTCCTTGAGAGCTGCTTGGAAGCCTGATGGTGTGTGAAGTTAGTGAGCCAAATGGAGTTGTTCTCCCACAAGAACCACTCGGCTGATCCTTCTTCAATATGCCCTTCACCAACATGCAGTGTTTCCTTGATTGAATTAGCTCTCACACCAATATTTGTGTCTAGAGCCTTTGCATTGAGGGCTATCTGAAAACGGCTGTGGCGCTGAAGTTGCCTGTGAATGTGGAGTAGGTGGCATGTGAAACCCGCATGTGGAGCATTCGTTTGTGTGGGATGCTGACCAAGCTTCATTTTAGTGCTAGGCACACAAAGAGCACTAAGCATAGAGTGTGAAAACTGAGTTTCCTTGAGAGCTGCTTGGAAGCCTGATGGTGTGTGAAGTTAATGAGCCAAATGGAGTTGTTCTCCCACAAGAACCACTCGGCTGATCCTTGTTCAATATGCCCTTCACCAACATGCAGTGTTTCCTTGATTGAATTAGCTCTCACACCAATATTGGCGTCTAGAGCCTTTGCATTGAGGGCTATCTGAAAACGGCTGTGGCGCTGAAGTTGCCTGTGAATGTGGAGTTGGTGGCATGTGAAACCCGCATGTGGAGCATTCGTTTGTGTGGGATGCTCTACCAGGTTCATTTCAGTCCTAGCCATACAAAGGGCACTAAGCATAGAGTGTGAAAACTGAGTTTCCTTGAGAGCTGCTTGGAAGCCTGATGGTGTGTGAAGTTAGTGAGCCAAATGGAGTTGTTCTCCCACAAGAACCACTTGGCTGATCCTTCTTCAATATGCCCTTCACCAACATGCAGTGTTTCCTTGATTGAATTAGCTCTCACACCAATATTTGCGTCTAGAGCCTTTGCATTGAGGGCTATCTGAAAACGGCTGTGGCGCTGAAGTTGCCTGTGAGTGTGGAGTTGGTGGCATGTGAAACCCGCATGTGGAGCATTCGTTTGTGTGGGATGCTCTACCAGGTTCATTCCTAGATAATGCACTCAAAGGGCACTAAGCATAGAGTGTGAAAACTGAGTTTCCTTGAGAGCTGCTTGGAAGCCTGATGGTGTGTGAAGTTAGTGAGCCAAATGGAGTTGTTCTCCCACAAGAACCACTCGGCTGATCCTTCTTCAATATGCCCTTCACCAACATGCAGTGTTTCCTTGATTGAATTAGCTCTCACACCAATATTTGTGTCTAGAGCCTTTGCATTGAGGGCTATCTGAAAACGGCTGTGGCGCTGAAGTTGCCTGTGAATGTGGAGGTGGTGGCATGTGAAACCCGCATGTGGAGCATTCGTTTGTGTGGGATGCTGACCAAGCTTCATTTTAGTGCTAGGCACACAAAGAGCACTAAGCATAGAGTGTGAAAACTGAGTTTCCTTGAGAGCTGCTTGGAAGCCTGATGGTGTGTGAAGTTAGTGAGCCAAATGGAGTTGTTCTCCCACAAGAACCACTCGGCTGATCCTTCTTCAATATGCCCTTCACCAACATGCAGTGTTTCCTTGATTGAATGAGCTCTCACACCAATATTTGCGTCTAGATCCTTTGCATTGAGGGCTATCTGAAAACGGCTGTGGCGCTGAAGTTGCCTGTGAATGTGGAGTTGGTGGCATGTGAAACCGGCATGTGGAGCATTCGTTTGTGTGGGATGCTCTACCAGGTTCATTCCTAGATAATGCACTCAAAGGGCACTAAGCATAGAGTGTGAAAACTGAGTTTCCTTGAGAGCTGCTTGGAAGCCTGATGATGTGTGAAGTTAGTGAGCCAAATGGAGTTGTTCTCCCACAAGAACCACTCGGCTGATCCTTCTTCAATATGCCCTTCACCAACATGCAGTGTTTCCTTGATTGAATTAGCTCTCACACCAATATTTGCGTCTAGAGCCTTTGCATTGAGGGCTATCTGAAAACGGCTGTGGCGCTGAAGTTGCCTGTGAATGTGGAGTTGGTGGCATGTGAAACCCGCATGTGGAGCATTCGTTTGTGTGGGATGCTCTACCAGGTTCATTTCAGTCCTAGCCATACAAAGGGCACTAAGCATAGAGTGTGAAAACTGAGTTTCCTTGAGAGCTGCTTGGAAGCCTGATGGTGTGTGAAGTTAGGGAGCCAAATGGAGTTGTTCTCCCACAAGAACCACTCGGCTGATCCTTCTTCAATATGCCCTTCACCAACATGCAGTGTTTCCTTGATTGAATTAGCTCTCACACCAATATTTGTGTCTAGAGCCTTTGCATTGAGGGCTATCTGAAAACGGCTGTGGCGCTGAAGTTGCCTGTGAATGTGGAGGTGGTGGCATGTGAAACCCGCATGTGGAGCATTCATTTGTGTGGGATGCTCTACCAGGTTCATTCCTTGATAATGCACTCAAAGGGCACTAAGCATAGAGTGTGAAAACTGAGTTTCCTTGAGAGCTGCTTGGAAGCCTGATGGTGTGTGAAGTTAGTGAGCCAAATGGAGTTGTTCTCCCACAAGAACCACTCGGCTGATCCTTCTTCAATATGCCCTTCACCAACATGCAGTGTTTCCTTGATTGAATGAGCTCTCACACCAATATTTGCGTCTAGATCCTTTGCATTGAGGGCTATCTGAAAACGGCTGTGGCGCTGAAGTTGCCTGTGAATGTGGTGTTGGTGGCATGTGAAACCCGCATGTGGAGCATTCGTTTGTGTGGGATGCACTCCAAGATTCATTTTAGTCATAGGCACTCAAAGGGCACTAAGCATAGAGTGTGAAATCTGAGTTTCCTTGAGAGCTGCTTGGAAGCCTGATGGTGTGTGAAGTTAGTGAGCCAAATGGAGTTGTTCTCCCACAAAAACCACTCGGCTGATCCTTCTTCAATATGCCCTTCACCAACATGCAGTGTTTCCTTGATTGAATTAGCTCTCACACCAATATTTGCGTCTAGAGCCTTTGCATTGAGGGCTATCTGAAAACGGCTGTGGCGCTGAAGTTGCCTGTGAATGTGGAGTTGGTGGCATGTGAAACCCGCATGTGGAGCATTCGTTTGTGTGGGATGCTCTACCAGGTTCATTCCTAGATAATGCACTCAAAGGGCACTAAGCATAGAGTGTGAAAACTGAGTTTCCTTGAGAGCTGCTTGGAAGCCTGATGGTGTGTGAAGTTAGTGAGCCAAATGGAGTTGTTCTCCCACAAGAACCACTCGGCTGATCCTTCTTCAATATGCCCTTCACCAACATGCAGTGTTTCCTTGATTGAATTAGCTCTCACACCAATATTTGCGTCTAGAGCCTTTGCATTGAGGGCTATCTGAAAACGGCTGTGGCGCTGAAGTTGCCTGTGAATGTGGAGTAGGTGGCATGTGAAACCCGCATGTGGAGCATTCGTTTGTGTGGGATGCTGACCAAGCTTCATTTTAGTGCTAGGCACACAAAGAGCACTAAGCATAGAGTGTGAAAACTGAGTTTCCTTGAGAGCTGCTTGGAAGCCTGATGGTGTGTGAAGTTAGTGAGCCAAATGGAGTTGTTCTCCCACAAGAACCACTCGGCTGATCCTTCTTCAATATGCCCTTCACCAACATGCAGTGTTTCCTTGATTGAATTAGCTCTCACACCAATATTGGCGTCTAGAGCCTTTGCATTGAGGGCTATCTGAAAACGGCTGTGGCGCTGAAGCTGCCTGTGAATGTGGAGTTGGTGGCATGTGAAACCCGCATGTGGAGCATTCGTTTGTGTGGGATGCTCTACCAGGTTCATTTCAGTCCTAGCCATACAAAGGGCACTAAGCATAGAGTGTGAAAACTGAGTTTCCTTGAGAGCTGCTTGGAAGCCTGATGGTGTGTGAAGTTAGTGAGCCAAATGGAGTTGTTCTCCCACAAGAACCACTCGGCTGATCCTTCTTCAATATGCCCTTCACCAACATGCAGTGTTTCCTTGATTGAATTAGCTCTCACACCAATATTTGCGTCTAGAGCCTTTGCATTGAGGGCTATCTGAAAACAGCTGTGGCGCTGAAGTTGCCTGTGAATGTGGAGTTGGTGGCATGTGAAACCCGCATGTGGAGCATTCGTTTGTGTGGGATGCTCTACCAGGTTCATTCCTAGATAATGCACTCAAAGGGCACTAAGCATAGAGTGTGAAAACTGAGTTTCCTTGAGAGCTGCTTGGAAGCCTGATGGTGTGTGAAGTTAGTGAGCCAAATGGAGTTGTTCTCCCACAAGAACCACTCGGCTGATCCTTCTTCAATATGCCCTTCACCAACATGCAGTGTTTCCTTGATTGAATTAGCTCTCACACCAATATTTGCGTCTAGAGCCTTTGCATTGAGGGCTATCTGAAAACGGCTGTGGCGCTGAAGTTGCCTGTGAGTGTGGAGTTGGTGGCATGTGAAACCCGCATGTGGAGCATTCGTTTGTGTGGGATGCTCTACCAGGTTCATTTCAGTCCTAGCCATACAAAGGGCACTAAGCATAGAGTGTGAAAACTGAGTTTCCTTGAGAGCTGCTTGGAAGCCTGATGGTGTGTGAAGTTAGTGAGCCAAATGGAGTTGTTCTCCCACAAGAACCACTCGGCTGATCCTTCTTCAATATGCCCTTCACCAACATGCAGTGTTTCCTTGATTGAATTAGCTCTCACACCAATATTTGCGTCTAGAGCCTTTGCATTGAGGGCTATCTGAAAACGGCTGTGGCGCTGAAGTTGCCTGTGAATGTGGAGTTGGTGGCATGTGAAACCCGAATGTGGAGCATTCGTTTGTGTGGGATGCTCTACCAGGTTCATTTCAGTCCTAGCCATACAAAGGCACTAAGCATAGAGTGTGAAAACTGAGTTTCCTTGAGAGCTGCTTGGAAGCCTGATGGTGTGTGAAGTTAGTGAGCCAAATGGAGTTGTTCTCCCACAAGAACCACTCGGCTGATCCTTCTTCAATATGCCCTTCACCAACATGCAGTGTTTCCTTGATTGAATTAGCTCTCACACCAATATTTGCGTCTAGAGCCTTTGCATTGAGGGCTATCTGAAAACGGCTATGGCGCTGAAGTTGCCTGTGAATGTGGAGTTGGTGGCATGTGAAACCCGCATGTGGAGCATTCGTTTGTGTGGGATGCTCTCCAAGCTTCATTTCAGTCCTAGGCACTCAAAGGGCACAAAGCATAGAGTGTGACAACTGAGTTTCCTTGAGAGCTGCTTGGAAGCCTGATGGTGTGTGAAGTTAGTGAGCCAAATGGAGTTGTTCTCCCACAAGAACCACTCGGCTGATCCTTCTTCAATATGCCCTTCACCAACATGCAGTGTTTCCTTGATTGAATTAGCTCTCACACCAATATTTGCGTCTAGAGCCTTTGCATTGAGGGCTATCTGAAAACGGCTGTGGCGCTGAAGTTGCCTGTGAGTGTGGAGTTGGTGGCATGTGAAACCCGCATGTGGAGCATTCGTTTGTGTGGGATGCTGACCAAGCTTCATTTCAGTCCTAGGCACACAAAGAGCACTAAGCATAGAGTGTGAAAACTGAGTTTCCTTGAGAGCTGCTTGGAAGCCTGATGGTGTGTGAAGTTAGTGAGCCAAATGGAGTTGTTCTCCCACAAGAACCACTCGGCTGATCCTTCTTCAATATGCCCTTCACCAACATGCAGTGTTTCCTTGATTGAATTAGCTCTCACACCAATATTTGCGTCTAGAGCCTTTGCATTGAGGGCTATCTGAAAACGGCTGTGGCGCTGAAGTTGCCTGTGAATGTGGAGTTGGTGGCATGTGAAACCCGCATGTGGAGCATTCGTTTGTGTGGGATGCTCTCCAAGCTTCATTTCAGTCCTAGGCACTCAAAGGGCACTAAGCATAGAGTGTGAAAACTGAGTTTCCTTGAGAGCTGCTTGGAAGCCTGATGGTGTGTGAAGTTAGTGAGCCAAATGGAGTTGTTCTCCCACAAGAACCACTCGGCTGATCCTTCTTCAATATGCCCTTCACCAACATGCAGTGTTTCCTTGATTGAATTAGCTCTCACACCAATATTTGCGTCTAGAGCCTTTGCATTGAGGGCTATCTGAAAACGGCTGTGGCGCTGAAGCTGCCTGTGAATGTGGAGTTGGTGGCATGTGAAACCCGCATGTGGAGCATTCGTTTGTGTGGGATGCTCTACCAGGTTCATTTCAGTCCTAGCCATACAAAGGGCACTAAGCATAGAGTGTGAAAACTGAGTTTCCTTGAGAGCTGCTTGGAAGCCTGATGGTGTGTGAAGTTAGTGAGCCAAATGGAGTTGTTCTCCCACAAGAACCACTCGGCTGATCCTTCTTCAATATGCCCTTCACCAACATGCAGTGTTTCCTTGATTGAATTAGCTCTCACACCAATATTTGCGTCTAGAGCCTTTGCATTGAGGGCTATCTGAAAACAGCTGTGGCGCTGAAGTTGCCTGTGAATGTGGAGTTGGTGGCATGTGAAACCCGCATGTGGAGCATTCGTTTGTGTGGGATGCTCTACCAGGTTCATTCCTAGATAATGCACTCAAAGGGCACTAAGCATAGAGTGTGAAAACTGAGTTTCCTTGAGAGCTGCTTGGAAGCCTGATGGTGTGTGAAGTTAGTGAGCCAAATGGAGTTGTTCTCCCACAAGAACCACTCGGCTGATCCTTCTTCAATATGCCCTTCACCAACATGCAGTGTTTCCTTGATTGAATTAGCTCTCACACCAATATTTGCGTCTAGAGCCTTTGCATTGAGGGCTATCTGAAAACGGCTGTGGCGCTGAAGTTGCCTGTGAGTGTGGAGTTGGTGGCATGTGAAACCCGCATGTGGAGCATTCGTTTGTGTGGGATGCTCTACCAGGTTCATTTCAGTCCTAGCCATACAAAGGGCACTAAGCATAGAGTGTGAAAACTGAGTTTCCTTGAGAGCTGCTTGGAAGCCTGATGGTGTGTGAAGTTAGTGAGCCAAATGGAGTTGTTCTCCCACAAGAACCACTCGGCTGATCCTTCTTCAATATGCCCTTCACCAACATGCAGTGTTTCCTTGATTGAATTAGCTCTCACACCAATATTTGCGTCTAGAGCCTTTGCATTGAGGGCTATCTGAAAACGGCTGTGGCGCTGAAGTTGCCTGTGAATGTGGAGTTGGTGGCATGTGAAACCCGAATGTGGAGCATTCGTTTGTGTGGGATGCTCTACCAGGTTCATTTCAGTCCTAGCCATACAAAGGCACTAAGCATAGAGTGTGAAAACTGAGTTTCCTTGAGAGCTGCTTGGAAGCCTGATGGTGTGTGAAGTTAGTGAGCCAAATGGAGTTGTTCTCCCACAAGAACCACTCGGCTGATCCTTCTTCAATATGCCCTTCACCAACATGCAGTGTTTCCTTGATTGAATTAGCTCTCACACCAATATTTGCGTCTAGAGCCTTTGCATTGAGGGCTATCTGAAAACGGCTATGGCGCTGAAGTTGCCTGTGAATGTGGAGTTGGTGGCATGTGAAACCCGCATGTGGAGCATTCGTTTGTGTGGGATGCTCTCCAAGCTTCATTTCAGTCCTAGGCACTCAAAGGGCACAAAGCATAGAGTGTGACAACTGAGTTTCCTTGAGAGCTGCTTGGAAGCCTGATGGTGTGTGAAGTTAGTGAGCCAAATGGAGTTGTTCTCCCACAAGAACCACTCGGCTGATCCTTCTTCAATATGCCCTTCACCAACATGCAGTGTTTCCTTGATTGAATTAGCTCTCACACCAATATTTGCGTCTAGAGCCTTTGCATTGAGGGCTATCTGAAAACGGCTGTGGCGCTGAAGTTGCCTGTGAGTGTGGAGTTGGTGGCATGTGAAACCCGCATGTGGAGCATTCGTTTGTGTGGGATGCTGACCAAGCTTCATTTCAGTCCTAGGCACACAAAGAGCACTAAGCATAGAGTGTGAAAACTGAGTTTCCTTGAGAGCTGCTTGGAAGCCTGATGGTGTGTGAAGTTAGTGAGCCAAATGGAGTTGTTCTCCCACAAGAACCACTCGGCTGATCCTTCTTCAATATGCCCTTCACCAACATGCAGTGTTTCCTTGATTGAATTAGCTCTCACACCAATATTTGCGTCTAGAGCCTTTGCATTGAGGGCTATCTGAAAACGGCTGTGGCGCTGAAGTTGCCTGTGAATGTGGAGTTGGTGGCATGTGAAACCCGCATGTGGAGCATTCGTTTGTGTGGGATGCTCTCCAAGCTTCATTTCAGTCCTAGGCACTCAAAGGGCACTAAGCATAGAGTGTGAAAACTGAGTTTCCTTGAGAGCTGCTTGGAAGCCTGATGGTGTGTGAAGTTAGTGAGCCAAATGGAGTTGTTCTCCCACAAGAACCACTCGGCTGATCCTTCTTCAATATGCCCTTCACCAACATGCAGTGTTTCCTTGATTGAATTAGCTCTCACACCAATATTTGCGTCTAGAGCCTTTGCATTGAGGGCTATCTGAAAACGGCTGTGGCGCTGAAGTTGCCTGTGAATGTGGAGTTGGTGGCATGTGAAACCGGCATGTGGAGCATTCGGTTGTGTTTGATGCTCTACCAGGTTCATTTCAGTCCTAGCCATACAAAGGGCACTAAGCATAGAGTGTGAAAACTGAGTTTCCTTGAGAGCTGCTTGGAAGCCTGATGGTGTGTGAAGTTAGTGAGCCAAATGGAGTTGTTCTCCCACAAGAACCACTCGGCTGATCCTTCTTCAATATGCCCTTCACCAACATGCAGTGTTTCCTTGATTGAATTAGCTCTCACACCAATATTTGCGTCTAGAGCCTTTGCATTGAGGGCTATCTGAAAACGGCTGTGGCGCTGAAGTTGCCTGTGAGTGTGGAGTTGGTGGCATGTGAAACCCGCATGTGGAGCATTCGTTTGTGTGGGATGCTCTACCAGGTTCATTCCTAGATAATGCACTCAAAGGGCACTAAGCATAGAGTGTGAAAACTGAGTTTCCTTGAGAGCTGCTTGGAAGCCTGATGGTGTGTGAAGTTAGTGAGCCAAATGGAGTTGTTCTCCCACAAGAACCACTCGGCTGATCCTTCTTCAATATGCCCTTCACCAACATGCAGTGTTTCCTTGATTGAATTAGCTCTCACACCAATATTTGCGTCTAGAGCCTTTGCATTGAGGGCTATCTGAAAACGGCTGTGGCGCTGAAGTTGCCTGTGAATGTGGAGTTGGTGGCATGTGAAACCCGCATGTGGAGCATTCGTTTGTGTGGGATGCTCTACCAGGTTCATTCCTAGATAATGCACTCAAAGGGCACTAAGCATAGAGTGTGAAAACTGAGTTTCCTTGAGAGCTGCTTGGAAGCCTGATGGTGTGTGAAGTTAGTGAGCCAAATGGAGTTGTTCTCCCACAAGAACCACTCGGCTGATCCTTCTTCAATATGCCCTTCACCAACATGCAGTGTTTCCTTGATTGAATTAGCTCTCACATCAATATTTGCGTCTAGAGCCTTTGCATTGAGGGCTATCTGAAAACGGCTGTGGCGCTGAAGTTGCCTGTGAATGTGGAGTTGGTGGCATGTGAAACCCGCCTGTGGAGCATTCGTTTGTGTGGGATGCTGACCAAGCTTCATTTTAGTGCTAGGCACACAAAGAGCACTAAGCATAGAGTTGAAAACTGAGTTTCCTTGAGAGCTGCTTGGAAGCCTGATGGTGTGTGAAGTTAGTGAGCCAAATGGAGTTGTTCTCCCACAAGAACCACTCGGCTGATCCTTCTTCAATATGCCCTTCACCAACATGCAGTGTTTCCTTGATTGAATTAGCTCTCACACCAATATTTGCGTCTAGAGCCTTTGCATTGAGGGCTATCTGAAAACGGCTGTGGCGCTGAAGTTGCCTGTGAATGTGGAGTTGGTGGCATGTGAAACCCGCATGTGGAGCATTCGTTTGTGTGGGATGCTCTCCAAGATTCATTTCAGTCCTAGGCACTCAAAGGGCACTAAGCATAGAGTGTGAAAACTGAGTTTCCTTGAGAGCTGCTTGGAAGCCTGATGGTGTGTGAAGTTAGTGAGCCAAATGGAGTTGTTCTCCCACAAGAACCACTCGGCTGATCCTTCTTCAATATGCCCTTCACCAACATGCAGTGTTTCCTTGATTGAATTAGCTCTCACACCAATATTTGCGTCTAGAGCCTTTGCATTGAGGGCTATCTGAAAACGGCTGTGGCGCTAAAGTTGCCTGTAAATGTGGAGTTGGTGGCATGTGAAACCCGCATGTGGAGCATTCGTTTGTGTGGGATGCTCTACCAGGTTCATTTCAGTCCTAGCCATACAAAGGGCACTAAGCATAGAGTGTGAAAACTGAGTTTCCTTGAGAGCTGCTTGGAAGCCTGATGGTGTGTGAAGTTAGTGAGCCAAATGGAGTTGTTCTCCCACAAGAACCACTCGGCTGATCCTTCTTCAATATGCCCTTCAATAACATGCAGTGTTTCCTTGATTGAATTAGCTCTCACACCAATATTTGCGTCTAGAGCCTTTGCATTGAGGGCTATCTGAAAACGGCTGTGGCGCTGAAGTTGCCTGTGAATGTGGAGTTGGTGGCATGTGAAACCCTCATGTGGAGCATTCGTTTGTGTGGGATGCTCTACCATGTTCATTCCTAGATAATGCACTCAAAGGGCACTAAGCATAGAGTATGAAAACTGAGTTTCCTTGAGAGCTGCTTGGAAGCCTGATGGTGTGTGAAGTTAGTGAGCCAAATGGAGTTGTTCTCCCACAAGAACCACTCGGCTGATCGTTCTTCAATATGCCCTTCACCAACATGCAGTGTTTCCTTGATTGAATTAGCTCTCACACCAATATTGGCGTCTAGAGCCTTTGCATTGAGGGCTATCTGAAAACGGCTGTGGAGCTGAAGTTGCCTGTGAATGTGGAGTTGGTGGCATGTGAAACCCGCATGTGGAGCATTCGTTTGTGTGGGATGCTGACAAAGCTTCATTTTAGTCCTAGGCACACAAAGAGCACTAAGCATAGAGTGTGAAAACTGAGTTTCCTTGAGAGCTGCTTGGAAGCCTGATGGTGTGTGAAGTTAGTGAGGGAAATGGAGTTGTTCTCCCACAAGAACCACTCGGCTGATCCTTCTTCAATATGCCCTTCACCTACATGCAGTGTTTCCTTGATTGAATTAGCTCTCACACCAATATTTGCGTCTAGAGCCTTTGCATTGAGGGCTATCTGAAAACGGCTGTGGCGCTAAAGTTGCCTGTGAGTGTGGAGTTGGTGGCATGTGAAACCCGCATGTGGAGCATTCGTTTGTGTGGGATGCTCTACCAGGTTCATTCCTAGATAATGCACTCAAAGGGCACTAAGCATAGAGTGTGAAAACTGAGTTTCCTTGAGAGCTGCTTGGAAGCCTGATGGTGTGTGAAGTTAGTGAGCCAAATGGAGTTGTTCTCCCACAAGAACCACTCGGCTGATCCTTCTTCAATATGCCCTTCACCAACATGCAGTGTTTCCTTGATTGAATTAGCTCTCACACAAATATTTGCGTCTAGAGCCTTTGCATTGAGGGCTATCTGAAAACGGCTGTGGCGCTGAAGTTGCCTGTGAATGTGGAGTTGGTGGCATGTGAAACCCGCATGTGGAGCATTCGTTTGTGTGGGATGCTCTACCAGGTTCATTCCTAGATAATGCACTCAAAGGGCACTAAGCATAGAGTGTGAAAACTGAGTTTCCTTGAGAGCTGCTTGGAAGCCTGATGGTGTGTGAAGTTAGTGAGCCAAATGGAGTTGTTCTCCCACAAGAACCACTCGGTTGATTCTTCTTCAATATGCCCTTCACCAACATGCAGTGTTTCCTTGATTGAATTAGCTCTCACACCAATATTTGCCTCTAGAGCCTTTGCATTGAGGGCTATCTGAAAACGGCTGTGGCGCTGAAGTTGCCTGTGAGTGTGGAGTTGGTGGCATGTGAAACCCGCATGTGGAGCATTCGTTTGTGTGGGATGCTGACCAAGCTTCATTTTAGTCCTAGGCACACAAAGAGCACTAAGCATAGAGTGTGAAAACTGAGTTTCCTTGAGAGCTGCTTGGAAGCCTGATGGTGTGTGAAGTTAGTGAGCCAAATGGAGTTGTTCTCCCACAAGAACCACTCGGCTGATCCTTCTTCAATATGCCCTTCACCAACATGCAGTGTTTCCTTGATTGAATTAGCTCTCACACCAATATTTGCGTCTAGAGCCTTTGCATTGAGGGGTATCTGAAAACGGCTGTGGCGCTGAAGTTGCCTGTGAATGTGGAGTTGGTGGCATGTGAAACCCGCATGTGGAGCATTCGTTTTTGTGGGATGCTCTACCAGGTTCATTCCTAGATAATGCACTGAAAGGGCACTAAGCATAGAGTGTGAAAACTGAATTTCCTTGAGAGCTGCTTGGAAGCCTGATGGTGTGTGAAGTTAGTGAGCCAAATGGAGTTGTTCTCCCCCAAGAACCACTCGGCTGATCCTTCTTCAATATGCCCTTCACCAACATGCAGTGTTTCCTTGATTGAATTAGCTCTCACACCAATATTTGCGTCTAGAGCCTTTGCATTGAGGGCTATCTGAAAACGGCTGTGGCGCTGAAGTTGCCTGTGAATGTGGAGTTGGTGGCATGTGAAACCCGCATGTGGAGCATTCGTTTGTGTGGGATGGTCTACCAGGTTTATTTCAGTCCTAGCCATACAAAGGGCACTAAGCATAGAGTGTGAAAACTGAGTTTCCTTGAGAGCTGCTTGGAAGCCTGATGGTGTGTGAAGTTAGTGAGCCAAATGGAGTTGTTCTCCCACAAGAACCACTCGGCTGATCCTTCTTCAATATGCCCTTCACCAACATGCAGTGTTTCCTTGATTGAATTAGCTCTCACACCAATATTTGCGTCTAGAGCCTTTGCATTGAGGGCTATCTGAAAACGGCTGTGGCGCTGAAGTTGCCTGTGAATGTGGAGTTGGTGGCATGTGAAACCCGCATGTGGAGCATTCGTTTGTGTGGGATGCTCTACCAGGTTCATTCCTAGATAATGCACTCAAAGGGCACTAAGCATAGAGTGTGAAAACTGAGTTTCCTTGAGAGCTGCTTGGAAGCCTGATGGTGTGTGAAGTTAGTGAGCCAAATGGAGTTGTTCTCCCACAAGAACCACTCGGCTGATCCTTCTTCAATATGCCCTTCACCAACATGCAGTGTTTCCTTCATTGAATTAGCTCTCACACCAATATTTGCGTCTAGAGCCTTTGCATTGAGGGGTATCTGAAAACGGCTGTGGCGCTGAAGTTGCCTGTGAATGTGGAGTTGGTGGCATGTGAAACCCGCATGTGGAGCATTCGTTTGTGTGGGATGCTCTACCAGGTTCATTCCTAGATAATGCACTGAAAGGGCACTAAGCATAGAGTGTGAAAACTGAGTTTCCTTGAGAGCTGCTTGGAAGCCTGATGGTGTGTGAAGTTAGTGAGCCAAATGGAGTTGTTCTCCCACAAGAACCACTCGGCTGATCCTTCTTCAATATGCCCTTCACCAACATGCAGTGTTTCCTTGATTGAATTAGCTCTCACACCAATATTTGCGTCTAGAGCCTTTGCATTGAGGGCTATCTGAAAACGGCTGTGGCGCTGAAGTTGCCTGTGAATGTGGAGTTGGTGGCATGTGAAACCCGCATGTGGAGCATTCGTTTGTGTGGGATGCTCTACCAGGTTCATTCCTAGATAATGCACTCAAAGGGCACTAAGCATAGAGTGTGAAAACTGAGTTTCCTTGAGAGCTGCTTGGAAGCCTGATGGTGTGTGAAGTTAGTGAGCCAAATGGAGTTGTTCTCCCACAAGAACCACTCGGCTGATCCTTCTTCAATATGCCCTTCACCAACATGCAGTGTTTCCTTGATTGAATTAGCTCTCACACCAATATTTGCGTCTAGAGCCTTTGCATTGAGGGCTATCTGAAAACGGCTGTGGCGCTGAAGTTGCCTGTGAATGTGGAGTTGGTGGCATGTGAAACCCGCATGTGGAGCATTCATTTGTGTGGGATGCTCTACCAGGTTCATTCCTTGATAATGCATTCAAACGGCACTAAGCATAGAGTGTGAAAACTGAGTTTCCTTGAGAGCTGCTTGGAAGCCTGATGGTGTGTGAAGTTAGTGAGCCAAATGGAGTTGTTCTCCCCCAAGAACCACTCGGCTGATCCTTCTTCAATATGCCCTTCACCAACATGCAGTGTTTCCTTGATTGAATTAGCTCTCACACCAATATTTGCGTCTAGAGCCTTTGCATTGAGGGCTATCTGAAAACGGCTGTGGCGCTGAAGTTGCCTGTGAATGTGGAGTTGGTGGCATGTGAAACCCGCATGTGGAGCATTCGTTTGTGTGGGATGGTCTACCAGGTTTATTTCAGTCCTAGCCATACAAAGGGCACTAAGCATAGAGTGTGAAAACTGAGTTTCCTTGAGAGCTGCTTGGAAGCCTGATGGTGTGTGAAGTTAGTGAGCCAAATGGAGTTGTTCTCCCACAAGAACCACTCGGCTGATCCTTCTTCAATATGCCCTTCACCAACATGCAGTGTTTCCTTGATTGAATTAGCTCTCACACCAATATTTGCGTCTAGAGCCTTTGCATTGAGGGCTATCTGAAAACGGCTGTGGCGCTGAAGTTGCCTGTGAATGTGGAGTTGGTGGCATGTGAAACCCGCATGTGGAGCATTCGTTTGTGTGGGATGCTCTACCAGGTTCATTCCTAGATAATGCACTCAAAGGGCACTAAGCATAGAGTGTGAAAACTGAGTTTCCTTGAGAGCTGCTTGGAAGCCTGATGGTGTGTGAAGTTAGTGAGCCAAATGGAGTTGTTCTCCCACAAGAACCACTCGGCTGATCCTTCTTCAATATGCCCTTCACCAACATGCAGTGTTTCCTTGATTGAATTAGCTCTCACACCAATATTTGCGTCTAGAGCCTTTGCATTGAGGGCTATCTGAAAACGGCTGTGGCGCTGAAGTTGCCTGTGAATGTGGAGTTGGTGGCATGTGAAACCCGCATGTGGAGCATTCGTTTGTGTGGGATGCTCTACCAGGTTCATTCCTAGATAATGCACTCAAAGGGCACTAAGCATAGAGTGTGAAAACTGAGTTTCCTTGAGAGCTGCTTGGAAGCCTGATGGTGTGTGAAGTTAGTGAGCCAAATGGAGTTGTTCTCCCACAAGAACCACTCGGCTGATCCTTCTTCAATATGCCCTTCACCAACATGCAGTGTTTCCTTGATTGAATTAGCTCTCACACCAATATTTGCGTCTAGAGCCTTTGCATTGAGGGCTATCTGAAAACGGCTGTGGCGCTGAAGTTGCCTGTGAATGTGGAGTTGGTGGCATGTGAAACCCGCATGTGGAGCATTCGTTTGTGTGGGATGGTCTACCAGGTTTATTTCAGTCCTAGCCATACAAAGGGCACTAAGCATAGAGTGTGAAAACTGAGTTTCCTTGAGAGCTGCTTGGAAGCCTGATGGTGTGTGAAGTTAGTGAGCCAAATGGAGTTGTTCTCCCACAAGAACCACTCGGCTGATCCTTCTTCAATATGCCCTTCACCAACATGCAGTGTTTCCTTGATTGAATTAGCTCTCACACCAATATTTGCGTCTAGAGCCTTTGCATTGAGGGCTATCTGAAAACGGCTGTGGCGCTGAAGTTGCCTGTGAATGTGGAGTTGGTGGCATGTGAAACCCGCATGTGGAGCATTCATTTGTGTGGGATGCTCTACCAGGTTCATTCCTTGATAATGCACTCAAAGGGCACTAAGCATAGAGTGTGAAAACTGAGTTTCCTTGAGAGCTGCTTGGAAGCCTGATGGTGTGTGAAGTTAGTGAGCCAAATGGAGTTGTTCTCCCACAAGAACCACTCGGCTGATCCTTCTTCAATATGCCCTTCACCAACATGCAGTGTTTCCTTGATTGAATTAGCTCTCACACCAATATTTGCGTCTAGAGCCTTTGCATTGAGGGCTATCTGAAAACGGCTTTGGCGCTGAAGTTGCCTGTGAATGTGGAGTTGGTGGCATGTGAAACCCGCATGTGGAGCATTCGTTTGTGTGGGATGCTCTACCAGGTTCATTCCTAGATCATGCACTCAAAGGCACTAAACATAGAGTGTGAAAACTGAGTTTCCTTGAGAGCTGCTTGGAAGCCTGATGGTGTGTGAAGTTAGTGAGCCAAATGGAGTTGTTCTCCCACAAGAACCACTCGGCTGATCCTTCTTCAATATGCCCTTCACGAACATGCAGTGTTTCCTTGATTGAATTAGCTCTCACACCAATATTTGCGTCTAGAGCCTTTGCATTGAGGGCTATCTGAAAACGGCTGTGGCGCTGAAGTTGCCTGTGAATGTGGAGTTGGTGGCATGTGAAACCCGCATGTGGAGCATTCGTTTGTGTGGGATGCTCTACCAGGTTCATTCCTAGATAATGCACTCAAAGGGCACTAAGCATAGAGTGTGAAAACTGAGTTTCCTTGAGAGCTGCTTGGAAGCCTGATGGTGTGTGAAGTTAGTGAGCCAAATGGAGTTGTTCTCCCACAAGAACCACTCGGCTGATCCTTCTTCAATATGCCCTTCACCAACATGCAGTGTTTCCTTGATTGAATTAGCTCTCACACCAATATTTGCGTCTAGAGCCTTTGCATTGAGGGCTATCTGAAAACGGCTGTGGCGCTGAAGTTGCCTGTGAATGTGGAGTTGGTGGCATGTGAAACCCGCATGTGGAGCATTCGTTTGTGTGGGATGCTCTACCAGGTTTATTTCAGTCCTAGCCATACAAAGGGCACTAAGCATAGAGTGTGAAAACTGAGTTTCCTTGAGAGCTGCTTGGAAGCCTGATGGTGTGTGAAGTTAGTGAGCCAAATGGAGTTGTTCTCCCACAAGAACCACTCGGCTGATCCTTCTTCAATATGCCCTTCACCAACATGCAGTGTTTCCTTGATTGAATTAGCTCTCACACCAAAATTTGCGTCTAGAGCCTTTGCATTGAGGGCTATCTGAAAACGGCTGTGGCGCTGAAGTTGCCTGTGAATGTGGAGTTGGTGGCATGTGAAACCCGCATGTGGAGCATTCGTTTGTGTGGGATGCTCTACCAGGTTCATTCCTAGATAATGCACTCAAAGGGCACTAAGCATAGAGTGTGAAAACTGAGTTTCCTTGAGAGCTGCTTGGAAGCCTGATGGTGTGTGAAGTTAGTGAGCCAAATGGAGTTGTTCTCCCACAAGAACCACTCGGCTGATCCTTCTTCAATATGCCCTTCACCAACATGCAGTGTTTCCTTGATTGAATTAGCTCTCACACCAATATTTGCGTCTAGAGCCTTTGCATTGAGGGCTATCTGAAAACGGCTTTGGCGCTGAAGTTGCCTGTGAATGTGGAGTTGGTGGCATGTGAAACCCGCATGTGGAGCATTCGTTTGTGTGGGATGCTCTACCAGCTTCACTCCTAGATCATGCACTCAAAGGCACTAAACATAGAGTGTGAAAACTGAGTTTCCTTGAGAGCTGCTTGGAAGCCTGATGGTGTGTGAAGTTAGTGAGCCAAATGGAGTTGTTCTCCCACAAGAACCACTCGGCTGATCCTTCTTCAATATGCCCTTCACGAACATGCAGTGTTTCCTTGATTGAATTAGCTCTCACACCAATATTTGCGTCTAGAGCCTTTGCATTGAGGGCTATCTGAAAACGGCTGTGGCGCTGAAGTTGCCTGTGAATGTGGAGTTGGTGGCATGTGAAACCCGCATGTGGAGCATTCGTTTGTGTGGGATGCTCTACCAGGTTCATTCCTAGATAATGCACTCAAAGGGCACTAAGCATAGAGTGTGAAAACTGAGTTTCCTTGAGAGCTGCTTGGAAGCCTGATGGTGTGTGAAGTTAGTGAGCCAAATGGAGTTGTTCTCCCACAAGAACCACTCGGCTGATCCTTCTTCAATATGCCCTTCACCAACATGCAGTGTTTCCTTGATTGAATTAGCTCTCACACCAATATTTGCGTCTAGAGCCTTTGCATTGAGGGCTATCTGAAAACGGCTGTGGCGCTGAAGTTGCCTGTGAATGTGGAGTTGGTGGCATGTGAAACCCGCATGTGGAGCATTCGTTTGTGTGGGATGCTCTACCAGGTTTATTTCAGTCCTAGCCATACAAAGGGCACTAAGCATAGAGTGTGAAAACTGAGTTTCCTTGAGAGCTGCTTGGAAGCCTGATGGTGTGTGAAGTTAGTGAGCCAAATGGAGTTGTTCTCCCACAAGAACCACTCGGCTGATCCTTCTTCAATATGCCCTTCACCAACATGCAGTGTTTCCTTGATTGAATTAGCTCTCACACCAAAATTTGCGTCTAGAGCCTTTGCATTGAGGGCTATCTGAAAACGGCTGTGGCGCTGAAGTTGCCTGTGAATGTGGAGTTGGTGGCATGTGAAACCCGCATGTGGAGCATTCGTTTGTGTGGGATGCTCTACCAGGTTCATTCCTAGATAATGCACTCAAAGGGCACTAAGCATAGAGTGTGAAAACTGAGTTTCCTTGAGAGCTGCTTGGAAGCCTGATGGTGTGTGAAGTTAGTGAGCCAAATGGAGTTGTTCTCCCACAAGAACCACTCGGCTGATCCTTCTTCAATATGCCCTTCACCAACATGCAGTGTTTCCTTGATTGAATTAGCTCTCACACCAATATTTGCGTCTAGAGCCTTTGCATTGAGGGCTATCTGAAAACGGCTGTGGCGCTGAAGTTGCCTGTGAATGTGGAGTTGGTGGCATGTGAAACCCGCATGTGGAGCATTCATTTGTGTGGGATGCTCTACCAGGTTCATTCCTTGATAATGCATTCAAACGGCACTAAGCATAGAGTGTGAAAACTGAGTTTCCTTGAGAGCTGCTTGGAAGCCTGATGGTGTGTGAAGTTAGTGAGCCAAATGGAGTTGTTTTCCCACAAGAACCACTCGGCTGATCCTTCTTCAATATGCCCTTCACCAACATGCAGTGTTTCCTTGATTGAATTAGCTCTCACACCAATATTGGCGTCTAGAGCCTTTGCATTGAGGGCTATCTGAAAACGGCTGTGGCGCTGAAGTTGCCTGTGAACGTGGAGTTGGTGGCATGTGAAACCCGCATGTGGAGCATTCGTTTGTGTGGGATGTTCTACCAGGTTCATTCCTAGATAATGCACTCAAAGGGCACTAAACATAGAGTGTGAAAACTGAGTTTCCTTGAGAGCTGCTTGGAAGCCTGATGGTGTGTGAAGTTAGTGAGCCAAATGGAGTTGTTCTCCCACAAGAACCACTCGGCTGATCCTTCTTCAATATGCCCTTCACCAACAGGCAGTGTTTCCTTGATTGAATTAGCTCTCACACCAATATTGGCGTCTAGAGCCTTTGCATTGAGGGCTATCTGAAAACGGCTGTGGCGCTGAAGTTGCCTGTGAATGTGGAGTTGGTGGCATGTGAAACCGGCATGTGGAGCATTCGTTTGTGTGGGATGCTCTACCAGGTTCATTTCAGTCCTAGCCATACAAAGGGCACTAAGCATAGAGTGTGAAAACTGAGTTTCCTTGAGAGCTGCTTGGAAGCCTGATGGTGTGTGAAGTTAGTGAGCCAAATGGAGTTGTTCTCCCACAAGAACCACTCGGCTGATCCTTCTTCAATATGCCCTTCACCAACATGCAGTGTTTCCTTGATTGAATTAGCTCTCACACCAATATTTGCGTCTAGAGCCTTTGCATTGAGGGCTATCTGAAAACGGCTGTGGCGCTGGAGTTGCCTGTGAGTGTGGAGTTGGTGGCATGTGAAACCGGCATGTGGAGCATTCGTTTGTGTGGGATGCTCTACCAGGTTCATTCCTAGATAATGCACTCAAAGGGCACTAAGCACAGAGTGTGAAAACTGAGTTTCCTTGAGAGCTGCTTGGAAGCCTGATGGTGTGTGAAGTTAGTGAGCCAAATGGAGTTGTTCTCCCACAAGAACCACTCAGCTGATCCTTCTTCAATATGCCCTTCACCAACAGGCAGTGTTTCCTTGATTGAATTAGCTCTCACACCAATATTGGCGTCTAGAGCCTTTGCATTGAGGGCTATCTGAAAACGGCTGTGGCGCTGAAGTTGCCTGTGAATGTGGAGTTGGTGGCATGTGAAACCGGCATGTGGAGCATTCGTTTGTGTGGGATGCTCTACCAGGTTCATTTCAGTCCTAGCCATACAAAGGGCACTAAGCATAGAGTGAGAAAACTGAGATTCCTTGAGAGCTGCTTGGAAGCCTGATGGTGTGTGAAGTTAGTGAGCCAAATGGAGTTGTTCTCCCCCAAGAACCACTCGGCTGATCCTCTTCAATATGCCCTTCACCAACATGCAGTGTTTCCTGGATTGAATTAGCTCTCACACCAATATTTGCGTCTAGAGCCTTTGCATTGAGGGCTATCTGAAAACGGCTGTGGCGCTGAAGTTGCCTGTGAGTGTGGAGTTGGTGGCATGTGAAACCCGCATGTGGAGCATTCGTTTGTGTGGGATGCTCTACCAGGTTCATTCCTAGATAATGCACTCAAAGGGCACTAAGCATAGAGTGTGAAAACTGAGTTTCCTTGAGAGCTGCTTGGAAGCCTGATGGTGTGTGAAGTTAGTGAGCCAAATGGAGTTGTTCTCCCACAAGAACCACTCGGCTGATCCTTCTTCAATATGCCCTTCACCAACATGCAGTGTTTCCTTGATTGAATTAGCTCTCACACCAATATTTGCGTCTAGAGCCTTTGCATTGAGGGCTATCTGAAAACGGCTGTGGCGCTAAAGTTGCCTGTAAATGTGGAGTTGGTGGCATGTGAAACCCGCATGTGGAGCATTCGTTTGTGTGGGATGCTCTACCAGGTTCATTTCAGTCCTAGCCATACAAAGGGCACTAAGCATAGAGTGTGAAAACTGAGTTTCCTTGAGAGCTGCTTGGAAGCCTGATGGTGTGTGAAGTTAGTGAGCCAAATGGAGTTGTTCTCCCACAAGAACCACTCGGCTGATCCTTCTTCAATATGCCCTTCACCAACATGCAGTGTTTCCTTGATTGAATTAGCTCTCACACAAATATTTGCGTCTAGAGCCTTTGCATTGAGGGCTATCTGAAAACGGCTGCGGGGCTGAAGTTGCCTGTGAATGTGGAGTTGGTGGCATGTGAAACCCGCATGTGGAGCATTCGTTTGTGTGGGATGCTCTACCATGTTCATTCCTAGATAATGCACTCAAAGGGCACTAAGCATAGAGTGTGAAAACTGAGTTTCCTTGAGAGCTGCTTGGAAGCCTGATGGTGTGTGAAGTTAGTGAGCCAAATGGAGTTGTTCTCCCACAAGAACCACTCGGCTGATTCTTCTTCAATATGCCCTTCACCAACATGCAGTGTTTCCTTGATTGAATTAGCTCTCACACCAATATTTGCCTCTAGAGCCTTTGCATTGAGGGCTATCTGAAAACGGCTGTGGCGCTGAAGTTGCCTGTGAGTGTGGAGTTGGTGGCATGTGAAACCCGCATGTGGAGCATTCGTTTGTGTGGGATGCTGACCAAGCTTCATTTTAGTCCTAGGCACACAAAGAGCACTAAGCATAGAGTGTGAAAACTGAGTTTCCTTGAGAGCTGCTTGGAAGCCTGATGGTGTGTGAAGTTAGTGAGCCAAATGGAGTTGTTCTCCCACAAGAACCACTCGGCTGATCCTTCTTCAATATGCCCTTCACCAACATGCAGTGTTTCCTTGATTGAATTAGCTCTCACACCAATATTTGCGTCTAGAGCCTTTGCATTGAGGGCTATCTGAAAACGGCTGTGGCGCTGAAGTTGCCTGTGAATGTGGAGTTGGTGGCATGTGAAACCCGCATGTGGAACATTCGTTTGTGTGGGATGCTCTACCAGGTTCATTCCTAGATAATGCACTCAAAGGGCACTAAGCATAGAGTGTGAAAACTGAGTTTCCTTGAGAGCTGCTTTGAAGCCTGATGGTGTGTGAAGTTAGTGAGCGAAATGGAGTTGTTCTCCCACAAGAACCACTCGGCTGATCCTTCTTCAATATGCCCTTCACCAACATGCAGTGTTTCCTTGATTGAATTAGCTCTCACACCAATATTTGCGTCTAGAGCCTTTGCATTGAGGGCTATCTGAAAACGGCTGTGGCGCTGAAGTTGCCTGTGAATGTGGAGTTGGTGGCATGTGAAACCCGCATGTGGAGCATTCGTTTGTGTGGGATGCTCTACCAGGTTCATTCTAGATAATGCACTCAAAGGGCACTAAGCATAGAGTGTGAAAACTGAGTTTCCTTGAGAGCTGCTTGGAAGCCTGATGGTGTGTGAAGTTAGTGAGCCAAATGGAGTTGTTCTCCCACAAGAACCACTCGGCTGATCCTTCTTCAATATGCCCTTCACCAACATGCAGTGTTTCCTTGATTGAATTAGCTCTCACACCAATATTTGCGTCTAGAGCCTTTTGCATTGAGGGCTATCTGAAAACGGCTGTGGCGCTGAAGTTGCCTGTGAATGTGGAGTTGGTGGCATGTGAAACCCGCATGTGGAGCATTCGTTTGTGTGGGATGCTCTACCAGGTTTATTTCAGTCCTAGCCATACAAAGGGCACTAAGCATAGAGTGTGAAAACTGAGTTTCCTTGAGAGCTGCTTGGAAGCCTGATGGTGTGTGAAGTTAGTGAGCCAAATGGAGTTGTTCTCCCACAAGAACCACTCGGCTGATCCTTCTTCAATATGCCCTTCACCAACATGCAGTGTTTCCTTGATTGAATTAGCTCTCACACCAATATTTGCGTCTAGAGCCTTTGCATTGAGGGCTATCTGAAAACGGCTGTGGCGCTGAAGTTGCCTGTGAATGTGGAGTTGGTGGCATGTGAAACCCGCATGTGGAGCATTCGTTTGTGTGGGATGCTCTACCAGGTTCATTCCTAGATAATGCACTCAATGGGCACTAAGCACAGAGTGTGAAAACTGAGTTTCCTTGAGAGCTGCTTGGAAGCCTGATGGTGTGTGAAGTTAGTGAGCCAAATGGAGTTGTTCTCCCACAAGAACCACTCGGCTGATCCTTCTTCAATATGCCCTTCACCAACATGCAGTGTTTCCTTGATTGAATTAGCTCTCACACCAATATTGGCGTCTAGAGCCTTTGCATTGAGGGCTATCTGAAAACAGCTGTGGCGCTGAAGTTGCCTGTGAATGTGGAGTTTTTGGCATGTGAAACCCGCATGTGGAGCATTCGTTTGTGTGGGATGCTCTCCAAGCTTCATTTCAGTCCTAGGCACTCAAAGGGCACTAAGCATAGAGTGTGAAAACTGAGTTTCCTTGAGAGCTGCTTGGAAGCCTGATGGTGTGTGAAGTTAGTGAGCCAAATGGAGTTGTTCTCCCACAAGAACCACTCGGCTGATCCTTCTTCAATATGCCCTTCACCAACATGCAGTGTTTCCTTGATTGAATTAGCTCTCACACCAATATTTGCGTCTAGAGCCTTTGCATTGAGGGCTATCTGAAAACGGCTGTGGCGCTGAAGTTGCCTGTGAATGTGGAGTTGGTGGCATGTGAAACCCGCATGTGGAGCATTCGTTTGTGTGGGATGCTCTACCAGGTTCATTCCTAGATAATGCACTCAAAGGGCACTAAGCATAGAGTGTGAAAACTGAGTTTCCTTGAGAGCTGCTTGGAAGCCTGATGGTGTGTGAAGTTAGTGAGCCAAATGGAGTTGTTCTCCCACAAGAACCACTCGGCTGATCCTTCTTCAATATGCCCTTCACCAACATGCAGTGTTTCCTTGATTGAATTTGCTCTCACACCAATATTGGCGTCTAGAGCCTTTGCATTGAGGGCTATCTGAAAACGGCTGTGGCGCTGAAGTTGCCTGTGAGTGTGGAGTTGGTGGCATGTGAAACCGGCATGTGGAGCATTCGTTTGTGTGGGATGCTGACCAAGCTTCATTTTAGTCCTAGGCACACAAGAGCACTAAGCATAGAGTGTGAAAACTGAGTTTCCTTGAGAGCTGCTTGGAAGCCTGATGGTGTGTGAAGTTAGTGAGCCAAATGGAGTTGTTCTCCCACAAGAACCACTCGGCTGATCCTTCTTCAATATGCCCTTCACCAACATGCAGTGTTTCCTTGATTGAATTAGCTCTCACACCAATATTTGCGTCTAGAGCCTTTGCATTGAGGGCTATCTGAAAACGGCTGTGGCGCTGAAGTTGCCTGTGAATGTGGAGTTGGTGGCATGTGAAACCCGCATGTGGAGCATTCGTTTGTGTGGGATGCTCTACCAGGTTCATTCCTAGATAATGCACTCAAAGGGCACTAAGCATAGAGTGTGAAAACTGAGTTTCCTTGAGAGCTGCTTGGAAGCCTGATGGTGTGTGAAGTTAGTGAGCCAAATGGAGTTGTTCTCCCACAAGAACCACTCGGCTGATCCTTCTTCAATATGCCCTTCACCAACATGCAGTGTTTCCTTGATTGAATTAGCTCTCACACCAATATTTGCGTCTAGAGCCTTTGCATTGAGGGCTATCTGAAAACGGCTGTGGCGCTGAAGTTGCCTGTGAATGTGGAGTTGGTGGCATGTGAAACCCGCATGTGGAGCATTCGTTTGTGTGGGATGCTCTACCAGGTTCATTCTTAGATAATGCACTCAAAGGGCACTAAGCACAGAGTGTGAAAACTGAGTTTCCTTGAGAGCTGCTTGGAAGCCTGATGGTGTGTGAAGTTAGTGAGCCAAATGGAGTTGTTCTCCCACAAGAACCACTCGGCTGATCCTTCTTCAATATGCCCTTCACCAACATGCAGTGTTTCCTTGATTGAATTAGCTCTCACACCAATATTTGCGTCTAGAGCCTTTGCATTGAGGGCTATCTGAAAACAGCTGTGGCGCTGAAGTTGCCTGTGAATGTGGAGTTGGTGGCATGTGAAACCCGCATGTGGAGCATTCGTTTGTGTGGGATGCTCTCCAAGCTTCATTTCAGTCCTAGGCACTCAAAGGGCACTAAGCATAGAGTGTGAAAACTGAGTTTCCTTGAGAGCTGCTTGGAAGCCTGATGGTGTGTGAAGTTAGTGAGCCAAATGGAGTTGTTCTCCCACAAGAACCACTCGGCTGATCCTTCTTCAATATGCCCTTCACCAACATGCAGTGTTTCCTTGATTGAATTAGCTCTCACACAAATATTTGCGTCTAGAGCCTTTGCATTGAGGGCTATCTGAAAACGGCTGTGGCGCTGAAGTTGCCTGTGAATGTGGAGTTGGTGGCATGTGAAACCCGCATGTGGAGCATTCGTTTGTGTGGGATGCTCTACCAGGTTCATTCCTAGATAATGCACTCAAAGGGCACTAAGCATAGAGTGTGAAAACTGAGTTTCCTTGAGAGCTGCTTGGAAGCCTGATGGTGTGTGAAGTTAGTGAGCCAAATGGAGTTGTTCTCCCACAAGAACCACTCGGCTGATCCTTCTTCAATATGCCCTTCACCAACATGCAGTGTTTCCTTGATTGAATTAGCTCTCACACCAATATTTGCGTCTAGAGCCTTTGCATTGAGGGCTATCTGAAAACGGCTGTGGCGCTGAAGTTGCCTGTGAATGTGGAGTTGGTGGCATGTGAAACCCGCATGTGGAGCATTCGTTTGTGTGGGATGCTCTACCAGGTTCATTCCTAGATAATGCACTCAAAGGGCACTAAGCATAGAGTGTGAAAACTGAGTTTCCTTGAGAGCTGCTTGGAAGCCTGATGGTGTGTGAAGTTAGTGAGCCAAATGGAGTTGTTCTCCCACAAGAACCACTCGGCTGATCCTTCCTCAATATGCCCTTCACCAACATGCAGTGTTTCCTTGATTGAATTAGCTCTCACACCAATATTGGCGTCTAGAGCCTTTGCATTGGGGGCTATCTGAAAACGGCTGTGGCGCTGAAGTTGCCTGTGAGTGTGGAGTTGGTGGCATGTGAAACCGGCATGTGGAGCATTCGTTTGTGTGGGATGCTGACCAAGCTTCATTTTAGTCCTAGGCACACAAGAGCACTAAGCATAGAGTGTGAAAACTGAGTTTCCTTGAGAGCTGCTTGGAAGCCTGATGGTGTGTGAAGTTAGTGAGCCAAATGGAGTTGTTCTCCCACAAGAACCACTCGGCTGATCCTTCTGCAATATGCCCTTCACCAACATGCAGTGTTTCCTTGATTGAATTAGCTCTCACACCAATATTTGCGTCTAGAGCCTTTGCATTGAGGGCTATCTGAAAACGGCTGTGGCGCTGAAGTTGCCTGTGAGTGTGGAGTTGGTGGCATGTGAAACCCGCATGTGGAGCATTCGTTTGTGTGGGATGCTGACCAAGCTTCATTTTAGTGCTAGGCACATAAAGAGCACTAAGCATAGAGTGTGAAAACTGAGTTTCCTTGAGAGCTGCTTGGAAGCCTGATGGTGTGTGAAGTTAGTGAGCCAAATGGAGTTGTTCTCCCACAAGAACCACTCGGCTGATCCTTCTTCAATATGCCCTTCACCAACATGCAGTGTTTCCTTGATTGAATTAGCTCTCACACCAATATTTGCGTCTAGAGCCTTTGCATTGAGGGCTATCTGAAAATGGCTGTGGCGCTGAAGTTGCCTGTGAATGTGGAGTTGGTGGCATGTGAAACCCGCATGTGGAGCATTCGTTTGTGTGGGATGCTCTACCAGGTTCATTCCTAGATAATGCACTCAAAGGGCACTAAGCATAGAGTGTGAAAACTGAGTTTCCTTGAGAGCTGCTTGGAAGTCTGATGGTGTGTGAAGTTAGTGAGCCAAATGGAGTTGTTCTCCCACAAGAACCACTCGGCTGATCCTTCTTCAATATGCCCTTCACCAACATGCAGTGTTTCCTTGATTGAATTAGCTCTCACACCAATATTTGCGTCTAGAGCCTTTGCATTGAGGGCTATCTGAAAACGGCTGTGGCGCTGAAGTTGCCTGTGAATGTGGAGTTGGTGGCATGTGAAACCCGCATGTGGAGCATTCGTTTGTGTGGGATGCTCTACCAGGTTCATTCCTAGATAATGCACTCAAAGGGCACTAAGCATAGAGTGTGAAAACTGAGTTTCCTTGAGAGCTGCTTGGAAGCCTGATGGTGTGTGAAGTTAGTGAGCCAAATGGAGTTGTTCTCCCACAAGAACCACTCGGCTGATCCTTCTTCAATATGCCCTTCACCAACATGCAGTGTTTCCTTGATTGAATTAGCTCTCACACCAATATTGGCGTCTAGAGCCTTTGCATTGAGGGCTATCTGAAAACGGCTGTGGCGCTGAAGTTGCCTGTGAGTGTGGAGTTGGTGGCATGTGAAACCCGCATGTGGAGCATTCGTTTGTGTGGGATGCTGACCAAGCTTCATTTTAGTCCTAGGCACACAAAGAGCACTAAGCATAGAGTGTGAAAACTGAGTTTCCTTGAGAGCTGCTTGGAAGCCTGATGGTGTGTGAAGTTAGTGAGCCAAATGGAGTTGTTCTCCCACAAGAACCACTCGGCTGATCCTTCTTCAATATGCCCTTCACCAACATGCAGTGTTACCTTGATTGAATTAGCTCTCACACCAATATTTGCGTCTAGAGCCTTTGCATTGAGGGCTATCTGAAAACGGCTGTGGCGCTGAAGTTGCCTGTGAGTGTGGAGTTGGTGGCATGTGAAACCCGCATGTGGAGCATTCGTTTGTGTGGGATGCTGACCAAGCTTCATTTTAGTGCTAGGCACATAAAGAGCACTAAGCATAGAGTGTGAAAACTGAGTTTCCTTGAGAGCTGCTTGGAAGCCTGATGGTGTGTGAAGTTAGTGAGCCAAATGGAGTTGTTCTCCCACAAGAACCACTCGGCTGATCCTTCTTCAATATGGCCTTCACCAACATGCAGTGTTTCCTTGATTGAATTAGCTCTCACACCAATATTGGCGTCTAGAGCCTTTGCATTGAGGGCTATCTGAAAACGGCTGTGGCGCTGAAGTTGCCTGTGAATGTGGAGTTGGTGGCATGTGAAACCCGCATGTGGAGCATTCGTTTGTGTGGGATGCTCTACCAGGTTTATTTCAGTCCTAGCCATACAAAGGGCACTAAGCATAGAGTGTGAAAACTGAGTTTCCTTGAGAGCTGCTTGGAAGCCTGATGGTGTGTGAAGTTAGTGAGCCAAATGGAGTTGTTCTCCCACAAGAACCACTCGGCTGATCCTTCTTCAATATGCCCTTCACCAACATGCAGTGTTTCCTTGATTGAATTAGCTCTCACACCAATATTTGCGTCTAGAGCCTTTGCATTGAGGGCTATCTGAAAACGGCTGTGGCGCTGAAGTTGCCTGTGAATGTGGAGTTGGTGGCATGTGAAACCCGCATGTGGAGCATTCGTTTGTGTGGGATGCACTACCAGGTTCATTCCTAGATAATGCACTCAAAGGGCACTAAGCATAGAGTGTGAAAACTGAGTTTCCTTGAGAGCTGCTTGGAAGTCTGATGGTGTGTGAAGTTAGTGAGCCAAATGGAGTTGTTCTCCCACAAGAACCACTCGGCTGATCCTTCTTCAATATGCCCTTCACCAACATGCAGTGTTTCCTTGATTGAATTAGCTCTCACACCAATATTTGCGTCTAGAGCCTTTGCATTGAGGGCTATCTGAAAACAGCTGTGGCGCTGAAGTTGCCTGTGAATGTGGAGTTGGTGGCATGTGAAACCCGCATGTGGAGCATTCGTTTGTGTGGGATGCTCTCCAAGCTTCATTTCAGTCCTAGGCACTCAAAGGGCACTAAGCATAGAGTGTGAAAACTGAGTTTCCTTGAGAGCTGCTTGGAAGCCTGATGGTGTGTGAAGTTAGTGAGCCAAATGGAGTTGTTCTCCCACAAGAACCACTCGGCTGATCCTTCTTCAATATGCCCTTCACCAACATGCAGTGTTTCCTTGATTGAATTAGCTCTCACACAAATATTTGCGTCTAGAGCCTTTGCATTGAGGGCTATCTGAAAACGGCTGTGGCGCTGAAGTTGCCTGTGAATGTGGAGTTGGTGGCATGTGAAACCCGCATGTGGAGCATTCGTTTGTGTGGGATGCTCTACCAGGTTCATTCCTAGATAATGCACTCAAAGGGCACTAAGCATAGAGTGTGAAAACTGAGTTTCCTTGAGAGCTGCTTGGAAGCCTGATGGTGTGTGAAGTTAGTGAGCCAAATGGAGTTGTTCTCCCACAAGAACCACTCGGCTGATCCTTCTTCAATATGCCCTTCACCAACATGCAGTGTTTCCTTGATTGAAGTAGCTCTCACACCAATATTTGCGTCTAGAGCCTTTGCATTGAGGGCTATCTGAAAACGGCTGTGGCGCTGAAGTTGCCTGTGAATGTGGAGTTGGTGGCATGTGAAACCCGCATGTGGAGCATTCGTTTGTGTGGGATGCTCTACCAGGTTCATTCCTAGATAATGCACTCAAAGGGCACTAAGCATAGAGTGTGAAAACTGAGTTTCCTTGAGAGCTGCTTGGAAGCCTGATGGTGTGTGAAGTTAGTGAGCCAAATGGAGTTGTTCTCCCACAAGAACCACTCGGCTGATCCTTCCTCAATATGCCCTTCACCAACATGCAGTGTTTCCTTGATTGAATTAGCTCTCACACCAATATTGGCGTCTAGAGCCTTTGCATTGGGGGCTATCTGAAAACGGCTGTGGCGCTGAAGTTGCCTGTGAGTGTGGAGTTGGTGGCATGTGAAACCGGCATGTGGAGCATTCGTTTGTGTGGGATGCTGACCAAGCTTCATTTTAGTCCTAGGCACACAAGAGCACTAAGCATAGAGTGTGAAAACTGAGTTTCCTTGAGAGCTGCTTGGAAGCCTGATGGTGTGTGAAGTTAGTGAGCCAAATGGAGTTGTTCTCCCACAAGAACCACTCGGCTGATCCTTCTGCAATATGCCCTTCACCAACATGCAGTGTTTCCTTGATTGAATTAGCTCTCACACCAATATTTGCGTCTAGAGCCTTTGCATTGAGGGCTATCTGAAAACGGCTGTGGCGCTGAAGTTGCCTGTGAGTGTGGAGTTGGTGGCATGTGAAACCCGCATGTGGAGCATTCGTTTGTGTGGGATGCTGACCAAGCTTCATTTTAGTGCTAGGCACATAAAGAGCACTAAGCATAGAGTGTGAAAACTGAGTTTCCTTGAGAGCTGCTTGGAAGCCTGATGGTGTGTGAAGTTAGTGAGCCAAATGGAGTTGTTCTCCCACAAGAACCACTCGGCTGATCCTTCTTCAATATGCCCTTCACCAACATGCAGTGTTTCCTTGATTGAATTAGCTCTCACACCAATATTTGCGTCTAGAGCCTTTGCATTGAGGGCTATCTGAAAATGGCTGTGGCGCTGAAGTTGCCTGTGAATGTGGAGTTGGTGGCATGTGAAACCCGCATGTGGAGCATTCGTTTGTGTGGGATGCTCTACCAGGTTCATTCCTAGATAATGCACTCAAAGGGCACTAAGCATAGAGTGTGAAAACTGAGTTTCCTTGAGAGCTGCTTGGAAGTCTGATGGTGTGTGAAGTTAGTGAGCCAAATGGAGTTGTTCTCCCACAAGAACCTCTCGGCTGATCCTTCTTCAATATGCCCTTCACCAACATGCAGTGTTTCCTTGATTGAATTAGCTCTCACACCAATATTTGCGTCTAGAGCCTTTGCATTGAGGGCTATCTGAAAACGGCTGTGGCGCTGAAGTTGCCTGTGAATGTGGAGTTGGTGGCATGTGAAACCCGCATGTGGAGCATTCGTTTGTGTGGGATGCTCTACCAGGTTCATTCCTAGATAATGCACTCAAAGGGCACTAAGCATAGAGTGTGAAAACTGAGTTTCCTTGAGAGCTGCTTGGAAGCCTGATGGTGTGTGAAGTTAGTGAGCCAAATGGAGTTGTTCTCCCACAAGAACCACTCGGCTGATCCTTCTTCAATATGCCCTTCACCAACATGCAGTGTTTCCTTGATTGAATTAGCTCTCACACCAATATTGGCGTCTAGAGCCTTTGCATTGAGGGCTATCTGAAAACGGCTGTGGCGCTGAAGTTGCCTGTGAGTGTGGAGTTGGTGGCATGTGAAACCCGCATGTGGAGCATTCGTTTGTGTGGGATGCTGACCAAGCTTCATTTTAGTCCTAGGCACACAAAGAGCACTAAGCATAGAGTGTGAAAACTGAGTTTCCTTGAGAGCTGCTTGGAAGCCTGATGGTGTGTGAAGTTAGTGAGCCAAATGGAGTTGTTCTCCCACAAGAACCACTCGGCTGATCCTTCTTCAATATGCCCTTCACCAACATGCAGTGTT
This sequence comes from Ochotona princeps, assembly GCF_030435755.1. Classification (NCBI taxonomy): domain Eukaryota; kingdom Metazoa; phylum Chordata; class Mammalia; order Lagomorpha; family Ochotonidae; genus Ochotona; species Ochotona princeps. The sequence continues at coordinate 306,952 of NW_026700296.1, read as the reverse complement.
ACCTTGATTGAATTAGCTCTCACACCAATATTTGCGTCTAGAGCCTTTGCATTGAGGGCTATCTGAAAACGGCTGTGGCGCTGAAGTTGCCTGTGAATGTGGAGTTGGTGGCATGTGAAACCCGCATGTGGAGCATTCGTTTGTGTGGGATGCTCTACCAGGTTCATTCCTAGATAATGCACTCAAAGGGCACTAAGCATAGAGTGTGAAAACTGAGTTTCCTTGAGAGCTGCTTGGAAGCCTGATGGTGTGTGAAGTTAGTGAGCCAAATGGAGTTGTTCTCCCACAAGAACCACTCGGCTGATCCTTCTTCAATATGCCCTTCACCAACATGCAGTGTTTCCTTGATTGAATTAGCTCTCACACCAATATTTGCGTCTAGAGCCTTTGCATTGAGGGCTATCTGAAAACGGCTGTGGCGCTGAAGTTGCCTGTGAATGTGGAGTTGGTGGCATGTGAAACCCGCATGTGGAGCATTCGTTTGTGTGGGATGCTCTACCAGGTTCATTCCTAGATAATGCACTCAAAGGGCACTAAGCATAGAGTGTGAAAACTGAGTTTCCTTGAGAGCTGCTTGGAAGTCTGATGGTGTGTGAAGTTAGTGAGCCAAATGGAGTTGTTCTCCCACAAGAACCACTCGGCTGATCCTTCTTCAATATGCCCTTCACCAACATGCAGTGTTTCCTTGATTGAATTAGCTCTCACACCAATATTGGCGTCTAGAGCCTTTGCATTGAGGGCTATCTGAAAACGGCTGTGGCGCTGAAGTTGCCTGTGAATGTGGAGTTGGTGGCATGTGAAACCCGCATGTGGAGCATTCGTTTGTGTGGGATGCTCTACCAGGTTTATTTCAGTCCTAGCCATACAAAGGGCACTAAGCATAGAGTGTGAAAACTGAGTTTCCTTGAGAGCTGCTTGGAAGCCTGATGGTGTGTGAAGTTAGTGAGCCAAATGGAGTTGTTCTCCCACAAGAACCACTCGGCTGATCCTTCTTCAATATGCCCTTCACCAACATGCAGTGTTTCCTTGATTGAATTAGCTCTCACACCAATATTGGCGTCTAGAGCCTTTGCATTGAGGGCTATCTGAAAACGGCTGTGGCGCTGAAGTTGCCTGTGAATGTGGAGTTGGTGGCATGTGAAACCCGCCTGTGGAGCATTCGTTTGTGTGGGATGCTCTACCAGGTTTATTTCAGTCCTAGCCATACAAAGGGCACTAAGCATAGAGTGTGAAAACTGAGTTTCCTTGAGAGCTGCTTGGAAGCCTGATGGTGTGTGAAGTTAGTGAGCCAAATGGAGTTGTTCTCCCACAAGAACCACTCGGCTGATCCTTCTTCAATATGCCCTTCACCAACATGCAGTGTTTCCTTGATTGAATTAGCTCTCACACCAATATTTGCGTCTAGAGCCTTTGCATTGAGGGCTATCTGAAAACGGCTGTGGCGCTGAAGTTGCCTGTGAATGTGGAGTTGGTGGCATGTGAAACCCGCATGTGGAGCATTCGTTTGTGTGGGATGCACTACCAGGTTCATTCCTAGATAATGCACTCAAAGGGCACTAAGCATAGAGTGTGAAAACTGAGTTTCCTTGAGAGCTGCTTGGAAGTCTGATGGTGTGTGAAGTTAGTGAGCCAAATGGAGTTGTTCTCCCACAAGAACCACTCGGCTGATCCTTCTTCAATATGCCCTTCACCAACATGCAGTGTTTCCTTGATTGAATTAGCTCTCACACCAATATTTGCGTCTAGAGCCTTTGCATTGAGGGCTATCTGAAAACGGCTGTGGCGCTGAAGTTGCCTGTGAATGTGGAGTTGGTGGCATGTGAAACCCGCATGTGGAGCATTCGTTTGTGTGGGATGCACTACCAGGTTTATTTCAGTCCTAGCCATACAAAGGGCACTAAGGATAGAGTGTGAAAACTGAGTTTCCTTGAGAGCTGCTTGGAAGCCTGATGGTGTGTGAAGTTAGTGAGCCAAATGGAGTTGTTCTCCCACAAGAACCACTCGGCTGATCCTTCTGCAATATGCCCTTCACCAACATGCAGTGTTTCCTTGATTGAATTAGCTCTCACACCAATATTTGCGTCTAGAGCCTTTGCATTGAGGGCTATCTGAAAACGGCTGTGGCGCTGAAGTTGCCTGTGAATGTGGAGTTGGTGGCATGTGAAACCCGCATGTGGAGCATTCGTTTGTGTGGGATGCTCTACCAGGTTTATTTCAGTCCTAGCCATACAAAGGGCACTAAGCATAGAGTGTGAAAACTGAGTTTCCTTGAGAGCTGCTTGGAAGCCTGATGGTGTGTGAAGTTAGTGAGCCAAATGGAGTTGTTCTCCCACAAGAACCACTCGGCTGATCCTTCTTCAATATGCCCTTCACCAACATGCAGTGTTTCCTTGATTGAATTAGCTCTCACACCAATATTGGCGTCTAGAGCCTTTGCATTGAGGGCTATCTGAAAACGGCTGTGGCGCTGAAGTTGCCTGTGAATGTGGAGTTGGTGGCATGTGAAACCCGCATGTGGAGCATTCGTTTGTGTGGGATGCTCTACCAGGTTCATTCCTAGATAATGCACTCAAAGGGCACTAAGCATAGAGTGTGAAAACTGAGTTTCCTTGAGAGCTGCTTGGAAGCCTGATGGTGTGTGAAGTTAGTGAGCCAAATGGAGTTGTTCTCCCACAAGAACCACTCGGCTGATCCTTCTTCAATATGCCCTTCACCAACATGCAGTGTTTCCTTGATTGAATTAGCTCTCACACCAATATTGGCGTCTAGAGCCTTTGCATTGAGGGCTATCTGAAAACGGCTGTGGCGCTGAAGTTGCCTGTGAATGTGGAGTTGGTGGCATGTGAAACCCGCATGTGGAGCATTCGTTTGTGTGGGATGCTCTACCAGGTTTATTTCAGTCCTAGCCATACGAAGGGCACTAAGGATAGAGTGTGAAAACTGAGTTTCCTTGAGAGCTGCTTGGAAGCCTGCTGGTGTGTGAAGTTAGTGAGCCAAATGGAGTTGTTCTCCCACAAGAACCACTCGGCTGATCCTTCTGCAATATGCCCTTCACCAACATGCAGTGTTTCCTTGATTGAATTAGCTCTCACACCAATATTTGCGTCTAGAGCCTTTGCATTGAGGGCTATCTGAAAACGGCTGTGGCGCTGAAGTTGCCTGTGAATGTGGAGTTGGTGGCATGTGAAACCCGCATGTGGAGCATTCGTTTGTGTGGGATGCTCTACCAGGTTTATTTCAGTCCTAGCCATACAAAGGGCACTAAGCATAGAGTGTGAAAACTGAGTTTCCTTGAGAGCTGCTTGGAAGCCTGATGGTGTGTGAAGTTAGTGAGCCAAATGGAGTTGTTCTCCCACAAGAACCACTCGGCTGATCCTTCTTCAATATGCCCTTCACCAACATGCAGTGTTTCCTTGATTGAATTAGCTCTCACACCAATATTGGCGTCTAGAGCCTTTGCATTGAGGGCTATCTGAAAACGGCTGTGGCGCTGAAGTTGCCTGTGAATGTGGAGTTGGTGGCATGTGAAACCCGCATGTGGAGCATTCGTTTGTGTGGGATGCTCTACCAGGTTTATTTCAGTCCTAGCCATACAAAGGGCACTAAGGATAGAGTGTGAAAACTGAGTTTCCTTGAGAGCTGCTTGTAAGCCTGATGGTGTGTGAAGTTAGTGAGCCAAATGGAGTTGTTCTCCCACAAGAACCACTCGGCTGATCCTTCTGCAATATGCCCTTCACCAACATGCAGTGTTTCCTTGATTGAATTAGCTCTCACACCAATATTTGCGTCTAGAGCCTTTGCATTGAGGGCTATCTGAAAACGGCTGTGGCGCTGAAGTTGCCTGTGAATGTGGAGTTGGTGGCATGTGAAACCCGCATGTGGAGCATTCGTTTGTGTGGGATGCTCTACCAGGTTCATTCCTAGATAATGCACTCAAAGGGCACTAAGCATAGAGTGTGAAAACTGAGTTTCCTTGAGAGCTGCTTGGAAGCCTGATGGTGTGTGAAGTTAGTGAGCCAAATGGAGTTGTTCTCCCACAAGAACCACTCGGCTGATCCTTCTTCAATATGCCCTTCACCAACATGCAGTGTTTCCTTGATTGAATTAGCTCTCACACCAATATTTGCGTCTAGAGCCTTTGCATTGAGGGCTATCTGAAAACGGCTGTGGCGCTGAAGTTGCCTGTGAATGTGGAGTTGGTGGCATGTGAAACCCGCATGTGGAGCATTCGTTTGTGTGGGATGCTCTACCAGGTTCATTCCTAGATAATGCACTCAAAGGGCACTAAGCATAGAGTGTGAAAACTGAGTTTCCTTGAGAGCTGCTTGGAAGCCTGATGGTGTGTGAAGTTAGTGAGCCAAATGGAGTTGTTCTCCCACAAGAACCACTCGGCTGATCCTTCTTCAATATGCCCTTCACCAACATGCAGTGTTTCCTTGATTGAATTAGCTCTCACACCAATATTTGCGTCTAGAGCCTTTGCATTGAGGGCTATCTGAAAACGGCTGTGGCGCTGAAGTTGCCTGTGAATGTGGAGTTGGTGGCATGTGAAACCCGCATGTGGAGCATTCGTTTGTGTGGGATGCTCTACCAGGTTTATTTCATCCTAGCCATACAAAGGGCACTAAGCATAGAGTGTGAAAACTGAGTTTCCTTGAGAGCTGCTTGGAAGTCTGATGGTGTGTGAAGTTAGTGAGCCAAATGGAGTTGTTCTCCCACAAGAACCACTCGGCTGATCCTTCTTCAATATGCCCTTCACCAACATGCAGTGTTTCCTTGATTGAATTAGCTCTCACACCAATATTTGCATCTAGAGCCTTTGCATTGAGGGCTATCTGAAAACGGCTGTGGCGCTGAAGTTGCCTGTGAATGTGGAGTTGGTGGCATGTGAAACCCGCATGTGGAGCATTCGTTTGTGTGGGATGCTCTACCAGGTTCATTCCTAGATAATGCACTCAAAGGGCACTAAGCATAGAGTGTGAAAACTGAGTTTCCTTGAGAGCTGCTTGGAAGCCTGATGGTGTGTGAAGTTAGTGAGCCAAATGGAGTTGTTCTCCCACAAGAACCGCTCGGCTGATCCTTCTTCAATATGCCCTTCACCAACATGCAGTGTTTCCTTGATTGAATTAGCTCTCACACCAATATTTGCGTCTAGAGCCTTTGCATTGAGGGCTATCTGAAAACGGCTGTGGCGCTGAAGTTGCCTGTGAATGTGGAGTTGGTGGCATGTGAAACCCGCATGTGGAGCATTCGTTTGTGTGGGATGCACTACCAGGTTCATTCCTAGATAATGCACTCAAAGGGCACTAAGCATAGAGTGTGAAAACTGAGTTTCCTTGAGAGCTGCTTGGAAGTCTGATGGTGTGTGAAGTTAGTGAGCCAAATGGAGTTGTTCTCCCACAAGAACCACTCGGCTGATCCTTCTTCAATATGCCCTTCACCAACATGCAGTGTTTCCTTGATTGAATTAGCTCTCACACCAATATTTGCGTCTAGAGCCTTTGCATTGAGGGCTATCTGAAAACGGCTGTGGCGCTGAAGTTGCCTGTGAATGTGGAGTTGGTGGCATGTGAAACCCGCATGTGGAGCATTCGTTTGTGTGGGATGCACTACCAGGTTTATTTCAGTCCTAGCCATACAAAGGGCACTAAGGATAGAGTGTGAAAACTGAGTTTCCTTGAGAGCTGCTTGGAAGCCTGATGGTGTGTGAAGTTAGTGAGCCAAATGGAGTTGTTCTCCCACAAGAACCACTCGGCTGATCCTTCTGCAATATGCCCTTCACCAACATGCAGTGTTTCCTTGATTGAATTAGCTCTCACACCAATATTTGCGTCTAGAGCCTTTGCATTGAGGGCTATCTGAAAACGGCTGTGGCGCTGAAGTTGCCTGTGAATGTGGAGTTGGTGGCATGTGAAACCCGCATGTGGAGCATTCGTTTGTGTGGGATGCTCTACCAGGTTTATTTCAGTCCTAGCCATACAAAGGGCACTAAGCATAGAGTGTGAAAACTGAGTTTCCTTGAGAGCTGCTTGGAAGCCTGATGGTGTGTGAAGTTAGTGAGCCAAATGGAGTTGTTCTCCCACAAGAACCACTCGGCTGATCCTTCTTCAATATGCCCTTCACCAACATGCAGTGTTTCCTTGATTGAATTAGCTCTCACACCAATATTGGCGTCTAGAGCCTTTGCATTGAGGGATATCTGAAAACGGCTGTGGCGCTGAAGTTGCCTGTGAATGTGGAGTTGGTGGCATGTGAAACCCGCATGTGGAGCATTCGTTTGTGTGGGATGCTCTACCAGGTTCATTCCTAGATAATGCACTCAAAGGGCACTAAGCATAGAGTGTGAAAACTGAGTTTCCTTGAGAGCTGCTTGGAAGCCTGATGGTGTGTGAAGTTAGTGAGCCAAATGGAGTTGTTCTCCCACAAGAACCACTCGGCTGATCCTTCTTCAATATGCCCTTCACCAACATGCAGTGTTTCCTTGATTGAATTAGCTCTCACACCAATATTGGCGTCTAGAGCCTTTGCATTGAGGGCTATCTGAAAACGGCTGTGGCGCTGAAGTTGCCTGTGAATGTGGAGTTGGTGGCATGTGAAACCCGCATGTGGAGCATTCGTTTGTGTGGGATGCTCTACCAGGTTTATTTCAGTCCTAGCCATACGAAGGGCACTAAGGATAGAGTGTGAAAACTGAGTTTCCTTGAGAGCTGCTTGGAAGCCTGATGGTGTGTGAAGTTAGTGAGCCAAATGGAGTTGTTCTCCCACAAGAACCACTCGGCTGATCCTTCTGCAATATGCCCTTCACCAACATGCAGTGTTTCCTTGATTGAATTAGCTCTCACACCAATATTTGCGTCTAGAGCCTTTGCATTGAGGGCTATCTGAAAACGGCTGTGGCGCTGAAGTTGCCTGTGAATGTGGAGTTGGTGGCATGTGAAACCCGCATGTGGAGCATTCGTTTGTGTGGGATGCTCTACCAGGTTTATTTCAGTCCTAGCCATACAAAGGGCACTAAGCATAGAGTGTGAAAACTGAGTTTCCTTGAGAGCTGCTTGGAAGCCTGATGGTGTGTGAAGTTAGTGAGCCAAATGGAGTTGTTCTCCCACAAGAACCACTCGGCTGATCCTTCTTCAATATGCCCTTCACCAACATGCAGTGTTTCCTTGATTGAATTAGCTCTCACACCAATATTGGCGTCTAGAGCCTTTGCATTGAGGGCTATCTGAAAACGGCTGTGGCGCTGAAGTTGCCTGTGAATGTGGAGTTGGTGGCATGTGAAACCCGCATGTGGAGCATTCGTTTGTGTGGGATGCTCTACCAGGTTCATTCCTAGATAATGCACTCAAAGGGCACTAAGCATAGAGTGTGAAAACTGAGTTTCCTTGAGAGCTGCTTGGAAGCCTGATGGTGTGTGAAGTTAGTGAGCCAAATGGAGTTGTTCTCCCACAAGAACCACTCGGCTGATCCTTCTTCAATATGCCCTTCACCAACATGCAGTGTTTCCTTGATTGAATTAGCTCTCACACCAATATTGGCTTCTAGAGCCTTTGCATTGAGGGCTATCTGAAAACGGCTGTGGCGCTGAAGTTGCCTGTGAGTGTGGAGTTGGTGGCATGTGAAACCCCGCATGTGGAGCATTCGTTTGTGTGGGATGCTGACCAAGCTTCATTTTAGTCCTAGGCACACAAAGAGCACTAAGCATAGAGTGTGAAAACTGAGTTTCCTTGAGAGCTGCTTGGAAGCCTGATGGTGTTGAAGTTAGTGAGCCAAATGGAGTTGTTCTCCCACAAGAACCACTCGGCTGATCCTTCTTCAATATGCCCTTCACCAACATGCAGTGTTTCCTTGATTGAATTAGCTCTCACACCAATATTTGCGTCTAGAGCCTTTGCATTGAGGGCTATCTGAAAACGGCTGTGGCGCTGAAGTTGCCTGTGAGTGTGGAGTTGGTGGCATGTGAAACCCGCATGTGGAGCATTCGTTTGTGTGGGATGCTGACCAAGCTTCATTTTAGTGCTAGGCACATAAAGAGCACTAAGCATAGAGTGTGAAAACTGAGTTTCCTTGAGAGCTGCTTGGAAGTCTGATGGTGTGTGAAGTTAGTGAGCCAAATGGAGTTGTTCTCCCACAAGAACCACTCGGCTGATCCTTCTTCAATATGGCCTTCACCAACATGCAGTGTTTCCTTGATTGAATTAGCTCTCACACCAATATTGGCGTCTAGAGCCTTTGCATTGAGGGCTATCTGAAAACGGCTGTGGCGCTGAAGTTGCCTGTGAATGTGGAGTTGGTGGCATGTGAAACCCGCATGTGGAGCATTCGTTTGTGTGGGATGCTCTACCAGGTTTATTTCAGTCCTAGCCATACAAAGGGCACTAAGCATAGAGTGTGAAAACTGAGTTTCCTTGAGAGCTGCTTGGAAGCCTGATGGTGTGTGAAGTTAGTGAGCCAAATGGAGTTGTTCTCCCACAAGAACCACTCGGCTGATCCTTCTTCAATATGCCCTTCACCAACATGCAGTGTTTCCTTGATTGAATTAGCTCTCACACCAATATTTGCGTCTAGAGCCTTTGCATTGAGGGCTATCTGAAAACGGCTGTGGCGCTGAAGTTGCCTGTGAATGTGGAGTTGGTGGCATGTGAAACCCGCATGTGGAGCATTCGTTTGTGTGGGATGCACTACCAGGTTCATTCCTAGATAATGCACTCAAAGGGCACTAAGCATAGAGTGTGAAAACTGAGTTTCCTTGAGAGCTGCTTGGAAGTCTGATGGTGTGTGAAGTTAGTGAGCCAAATGGAGTTGTTCTCCCACAAGAACCACTCGGCTGATCCTTCTTCAATATGCCCTTCACCAACATGCAGTGTTTCCTTGATTGAATTAGCTCTCACACCAATATTGGCGTCTAGAGCCTTTGCATTGAGGGCTATCTGAAAACGGCTGTGGCGCTGAAGTTGCCTGTGAATGTGGAGTTGGTGGCATGTGAAACCCGCATGTGGAGCATTCGTTTGTGTGGGATGCTCTACCAGGTTTATTTCAGTCCTAGCCATACAAAGGGCACTAAGCATAGAGTGTGAAAACTGAGTTTCCTTGAGAGCTGCTTGGAAGCCTGATGGTGTGTGAAGTTACTGAGCCAAATGGAGTTGTTCTCCCACAAGAACCACTCGGCTGATCCTTCTTCAATATGCCCTTCACCAACATGCAGTGTTTCCTTGATTGAATTAGCTCTCACACCAATATTTGCGTCTAGAGCCTTTGCATTGAGGGCTATCTGAAAACGGCTGTGGCGCTGAAGTTGCCTGTGAATGTGGAGTTGGTGGCATGTGAAACCCGCATGTGGAGCATTCGTTTGTGTGGGATGCTCTACCAGGTTCATTCCTAGATAATGCACTCAAAGGGCACTAAGCATAGAGTGTGAAAACTGAGTTTCCTTGAGAGCTGCTTGGAAGCCTGATGGTGTGTGAAGTTAGTGAGCCAAATGGAGTTGTTCTCCCACAAGAACCACTCGGCTGATCCTTCTTCAATATGCCCTTCACCAACATGCAGTGTTTCCTTGATTGAATTAGCTCTCACACCAATATTTGCGTCTAGAGCCTTTGCATTGAGGGCTATCTGAAAACGGCTGTGGCGCTGAAGTTGCCTGTGAATGTGGAGTTGGTGGCATGTGAAACCCGCATGTGGAGCATTCGTTTGTGTGGGATGCTCTACCAGGTTCATTCCTAGATAATGCACTCAAAGGGCACTAAGCATAGAGTGTGAAAACTGAGTTTCCTTGAGAGCTGCTTGGAAGTCTGATGGTGTGTGAAGTTAGTGAGCCAAATGGAGTTGTTCTCCCACAAGAACCACTCGGCTGATCCTTCTTCAATATGCCCTTCACCAACATGCAGTGTTTCCTTGATTGAATTAGCTCTCACACCAATATTGGCGTCTAGAGCCTTTGCATTGAGGGCTATCTGAAAACGGCTGTGGCGCTGAAGTTGCCTGTGAATGTGGAGTTGGTGGCATGTGAAACCCGCATGTGGAGCATTCGTTTGTGTGGGATGCTCTACCAGGTTTATTTCAGTCCTAGCCATACAAAGGGCACTAAGCATAGAGTGTGAAAACTGAGTTTCCTTGAGAGCTGCTTGGAAGCCTGATGGTGTGTGAAGTTAGTGAGCCAAATGGAGTTGTTCTCCCACAAGAACCACTCGGCTGATCCTTCTTCAATATGCCCTTCACCAACATGCAGTGTTTCCTTGATTGAATTAGCTCTCACACCAATATTGGCGTCTAGAGCCTTTGCATTGAGGGCTATCTGAAAACGGCTGTGGCGCTGAAGTTGCCTGTGAATGTGGAGTTGGTGGCATGTGAAACCCGCCTGTGGAGCATTCGTTTGTGTGGGATGCTCTACCAGGTTTATTTCAGTCCTAGCCATACAAAGGGCACTAAGCATAGAGTGTGAAAACTGAGTTTCCTTGAGAGCTGCTTGGAAGCCTGATGGTGTGTGAAGTTAGTGAGCCAAATGGAGTTGTTCTCCCACAAGAACCACTCGGCTGATCCTTCTTCAATATGCCCTTCACCAACATGCAGTGTTTCCTTGATTGAATTAGCTCTCACACCAATATTTGCGTCTAGAGCCTTTGCATTGAGGGCTATCTGAAAACGGCTGTGGCGCTGAAGTTGCCTGTGAATGTGGAGTTGGTGGCATGTGAAACCCGCATGTGGAGCATTCGTTTGTGTGGGATGCACTACCAGGTTCATTCCTAGATAATGCACTCAAAGGGCACTAAGCATAGAGTGTGAAAACTGAGTTTCCTTGAGAGCTGCTTGGAAGTCTGATGGTGTGTGAAGTTAGTGAGCCAAATGGAGTTGTTCTCCCACAAGAACCACTCGGCTGATCCTTCTTCAATATGCCCTTCACCAACATGCAGTGTTTCCTTGATTGAATTAGCTCTCACACCAATATTTGCGTCTAGAGCCTTTGCATTGAGGGCTATCTGAAAACGGCTGTGGCGCTGAAGTTGCCTGTGAATGTGGAGTTGGTGGCATGTGAAACCCGCATGTGGAGCATTCGTTTGTGTGGGATGCACTACCAGGTTTATTTCAGTCCTAGCCATACAAAGGGCACTAAGGATAGAGTGTGAAAACTGAGTTTCCTTGAGAGCTGCTTGGAAGCCTGATGGTGTGTGAAGTTAGTGAGCCAAATGGAGTTGTTCTCCCACAAGAACCACTCGGCTGATCCTTCTGCAATATGCCCTTCACCAACATGCAGTGTTTCCTTGATTGAATTAGCTCTCACACCAATATTTGCGTCTAGAGCCTTTGCATTGAGGGCTATCTGAAAACGGCTGTGGCGCTGAAGTTGCCTGTGAATGTGGAGTTGGTGGCATGTGAAACCCGCATGTGGAGCATTCGTTTGTGTGGGATGCTCTACCAGGTTTATTTCAGTCCTAGCCATACAAAGGGCACTAAGCATAGAGTGTGAAAACTGAGTTTCCTTGAGAGCTGCTTGGAAGCCTGATGGTGTGTGAAGTTAGTGAGCCAAATGGAGTTGTTCTCCCACAAGAACCACTCGGCTGATCCTTCTTCAATATGCCCTTCACCAACATGCAGTGTTTCCTTGATTGAATTAGCTCTCACACCAATATTGGCGTCTAGAGCCTTTGCATTGAGGGATATCTGAAAACGGCTGTGGCGCTGAAGTTGCCTGTGAATGTGGAGTTGGTGGCATGTGAAACCCGCATGTGGAGCATTCGTTTGTGTGGGATGCTCTACCAGGTTCATTCCTAGATAATGCACTCAAAGGGCACTAAGCATAGAGTGTGAAAACTGAGTTTCCTTGAGAGCTGCTTGGAAGCCTGATGGTGTGTGAAGTTAGTGAGCCAAATGGAGTTGTTCTCCCACAAGAACCACTCGGCTGATCCTTCTTCAATATGCCCTTCACCAACATGCAGTGTTTCCTTGATTGAATTAGCTCTCACACCAATATTGGCGTCTAGAGCCTTTGCATTGAGGGCTATCTGAAAACGGCTGTGGCGCTGAAGTTGCCTGTGAATGTGGAGTTGGTGGCATGTGAAACCCGCATGTGGAGCATTCGTTTGTGTGGGATGCTCTACCAGGTTTATTTCAGTCCTAGCCATACGAAGGGCACTAAGGATAGAGTGTGAAAACTGAGTTTCCTTGAGAGCTGCTTGGAAGCCTGATGGTGTGTGAAGTTAGTGAGCCAAATGGAGTTGTTCTCCCACAAGAACCACTCGGCTGATCCTTCTGCAATATGCCCTTCACCAACATGCAGTGTTTCCTTGATTGAATTAGCTCTCACACCAATATTTGCGTCTAGAGCCTTTGCATTGAGGGCTATCTGAAAACGGCTGTGGCGCTGAAGTTGCCTGTGAATGTGGAGTTGGTGGCATGTGAAACCCGCATGTGGAGCATTCGTTTGTGTGGGATGCTCTACCAGGTTTATTTCAGTCCTAGCCATACAAAGGGCACTAAGCATAGAGTGTGAAAACTGAGTTTCCTTGAGAGCTGCTTGGAAGCCTGATGGTGTGTGAAGTTAGTGAGCCAAATGGAGTTGTTCTCCCACAAGAACCACTCGGCTGATCCTTCTTCAATATGCCCTTCACCAACATGCAGTGTTTCCTTGATTGAATTAGCTCTCACACCAATATTGGCGTCTAGAGCCTTTGCATTGAGGGCTATCTGAAAACGGCTGTGGCGCTGAAGTTGCCTGTGAATGTGGAGTTGGTGGCATGTGAAACCCGCATGTGGAGCATTCGTTTGTGTGGGATGCTCTACCAGGTTCATTCCTAGATAATGCACTCAAAGGGCACTAAGCATAGAGTGTGAAAACTGAGTTTCCTTGAGAGCTGCTTGGAAGCCTGATGGTGTGTGAAGTTAGTGAGCCAAATGGAGTTGTTCTCCCACAAGAACCACTCGGCTGATCCTTCTTCAATATGCCCTTCACCAACATGCAGTGTTTCCTTGATTGAATTAGCTCTCACACCAATATTGGCGTCTAGAGCCTTTGCATTGAGGGCTATCTGAAAACGGCTGTGGCGCTGAAGTTGCCTGTGAATGTGGAGTTGGTGGCATGTGAAACCCGCATGTGGAGCATTCGTTTGTGTGGGATGCTCTACCAGGTTTATTTCAGTCCTAGCCATACAAAGGGCACTAAGGATAGAGTGTGAAAACTGAGTTTCCTTGAGAGCTGCTTGTAAGCCTGATGGTGTGTGAAGTTAGTGAGCCAAATGGAGTTGTTCTCCCACAAGAACCACTCGGCTGATCCTTCTGCAATATGCCCTTCACCAACATGCAGTGTTTCCTTGATTGAATTAGCTCTCACACCAATATTTGCGTCTAGAGCCTTTGCATTGAGGGCTATCTGAAAACGGCTGTGGCGCTGAAGTTGCCTGTGAATGTGGAGTTGGTGGCATGTGAAACCCGCATGTGGAGCATTCGTTTGTGTGGGATGCTCTACCAGGTTCATTCCTAGATAATGCACTCAAAGGGCACTAAGCATAGAGTGTGAAAACTGAGTTTCCTTGAGAGCTGCTTGGAAGCCTGATGGTGTGTGAAGTTAGTGAGCCAAATGGAGTTGTTCTCCCACAAGAACCACTCGGCTGATCCTTCTTCAATATGCCCTTCACCAACATGCAGTGTTTCCTTGATTGAATTAGCTCTCACACCAATATTTGCGTCTAGAGCCTTTGCATTGAGGGCTATCTGAAAACGGCTGTGGCGCTGAAGTTGCCTGTGAATGTGGAGTTGGTGGCATGTGAAACCCGCATGTGGAGCATTCGTTTGTGTGGGATGCTCTACCAGGTTCATTCCTAGATAATGCACTCAAAGGGCACTAAGCATAGAGTGTGAAAACTGAGTTTCCTTGAGAGCTGCTTGGAAGCCTGATGGTGTGTGAAGTTAGTGAGCCAAATGGAGTTGTTCTCCCACAAGAACCACTCGGCTGATCCTTCTTCAATATGCCCTTCACCAACATGCAGTGTTTCCTTGATTGAATTAGCTCTCACACCAATATTTGCGTCTAGAGCCTTTGCATTGAGGGCTATCTGAAAACGGCTGTGGCGCTGAAGTTGCCTGTGAATGTGGAGTTGGTGGCATGTGAAACCCGCATGTGGAGCATTCGTTTGTGTGGGATGCTCTACCAGGTTTATTTCATCCTAGCCATACAAAGGGCACTAAGCATAGAGTGTGAAAACTGAGTTTCCTTGAGAGCTGCTTGGAAGTCTGATGGTGTGTGAAGTTAGTGAGCCAAATGGAGTTGTTCTCCCACAAGAACCACTCGGCTGATCCTTCTTCAATATGCCCTTCACCAACATGCAGTGTTTCCTTGATTGAATTAGCTCTCACACCAATATTTGCATCTAGAGCCTTTGCATTGAGGGCTATCTGAAAACGGCTGTGGCGCTGAAGTTGCCTGTGAATGTGGAGTTGGTGGCATGTGAAACCCGCATGTGGAGCATTCGTTTGTGTGGGATGCTCTACCAGGTTCATTCCTAGATAATGCACTCAAAGGGCACTAAGCATAGAGTGTGAAAACTGAGTTTCCTTGAGAGCTGCTTGGAAGCCTGATGGTGTGTGAAGTTAGTGAGCCAAATGGAGTTGTTCTCCCACAAGAACCGCTCGGCTGATCCTTCTTCAATATGCCCTTCACCAACATGCAGTGTTTCCTTGATTGAATTAGCTCTCACACCAATATTTGCGTCTAGAGCCTTTGCATTGAGGGCTATCTGAAAACGGCTGTGGCGCTGAAGTTGCCTGTGAATGTGGAGTTGGTGGCATGTGAAACCCGCATGTGGAGCATTCGTTTGTGTGGGATGCACTACCAGGTTCATTCCTAGATAATGCACTCAAAGGGCACTAAGCATAGAGTGTGAAAACTGAGTTTCCTTGAGAGCTGCTTGGAAGCCTGATGGTGTGTGAAGTTAGTGAGCCAAATGGAGTTGTTCTCCCACAAGAACCACTCGGCTGATCCTTCTTCAATATGCCCTTCACCAACATGCAGTGTTTCCTTGATTGAATTAGCTCTCACACCAATATTTGCGTCTAGAGCCTTTGCATTGAGGGCTATCTGAAAACGGCTGTGGCGCTGAAGTTGCCTGTGAATGTGGAGTTGGTGGCATGTGAAACCCGCATGTGGAGCATTCGTTTGTGTGGGATGCTCAACCAGGTTTATTTCATCCTAGCCATACAAAGGGCACTAAGCATAGAGTGTGAAAACTGAGTTTCCTTGAGAGCTGCTTGGAAGTCTGATGGTGTGTGAAGTTAGTGAGCCAAATGGAGTTGTTCTCCCACAAGAACCACTCGGCTGATCCTTCTTCAATATGCCCTTCACCAACATGCAGTGTTTCCTTGATTGAATTAGCTCTCACACCAATATTTGCATCTAGAGCCTTTGCATTGAGGGCTATCTGAAAACGGCTGTGGCGCTGAAGTTGCCTGTGAATGTGGAGTTGGTGGCATGTGAAACCCGCATGTGGAGCATTCGTTTGTGTGGGATGCTCTACCAGGTTCATTCCTAGATAATGCACTCAAAGGGCACTAAGCATAGAGTGTGAAAACTGAGTTTCCTTGAGAGCTGCTTGGAAGCCTGATGGTGTGTGAAGTTAGTGAGCCAAATGGAGTTGTTCTCCCACAAGAACCGCTCGGCTGATCCTTCTTCAATATGCCCTTCACCAACATGCAGTGTTTCCTTGATTGAATTAGCTCTCACACCAATATTTGCGTCTAGAGCCTTTGCATTGAGGGCTATCTGAAAACGGCTGTGGCGCTGAAGTTGCCTGTGAATGTGGAGTTGGTGGCATGTGAAACCCGCATGTGGAGCATTCGTTTGTGTGGGATGCACTACCAGGTTCATTCCTAGATAATGCACTCAAAGGGCACTAAGCATAGAGTGTGAAAACTGAGTTTCCTTGAGAGCTGCTTGGAAGTCTGATGGTGTGTGAAGTTAGTGAGCCAAATGGAGTTGTTCTCCCACAAGAACCACTCGGCTGATCCTTCTTCAATATGCCCTTCACCAACATGCAGTGTTTCCTTGATTGAATTAGCTCTCACACAAATATTTGCGTCTAGAGCCTTTGCATTGAGGGATATCTGAAAACGGCTGTGGCGCTGAAGTTGCCTGTGAATGTGGAGTTGGTGGCATGTGAAACCCGCATGTGGAGCATTCGTTTGTGTGGGATGCACTACCAGGTTTATTTCAGTTCTAGCCATACAAAGGGCACTAAGGATAGAGTGTGAAAACTGAGTTTCCTTGAGAGCTGCTTGGAAGCCTGATGGTGTGTGAAGTTAGTGAGCCAAATGGAGTTGTTCTCCCACAAGAACCACTCGGCTGATCCTTCTGCAATATGCCCTTCACCAACATGCAGTGTTTCCTTGATTGAATTAGCTCTCACACCAATATTTGCGTCTAGAGCCTTTGCATTGAGGGCTATCTGAAAACGGCTGTGGCGCTGAAGTTGCCTGTGAATGTGGAGTTGGTGGCATGTGAAACCCGCATGTGGAGCATTCGTTTGTGTGGGATGCTCTACCAGGTTTATTTCAGTCCTAGCCATACAAAGGGCACTAAGCATAGAGTGTGAAAACTGAGTTTCCTTGAGAGCTGCTTGGAAGCCTGATGGTGTGTGAAGTTAGTGAGCCAAATGGAGTTGTTCTCCCACAAGAACCACTCGGCTGATCCTTCTTCAATATGCCCTTCACCAACATGCAGTGTTTCCTTGATTGAATTAGCTCTCACACCAATATTGGCGTCTAGAGCCTTTGCATTGAGGGCTATCTGAAAACGGCTGTGGCGCTGAAGTTGCCTGTGAATGTGGAGTTGGTGGCATGTGAAACCCGCATGTGGAGCATTCGTTTGTGTGGGATGCTCTACCAGGTTTATTTCATCCTAGCCATACAAAGGGCACTAAGCATAGAGTGTGAAAACTGAGTTTCCTTGAGAGCTGCTTGGAAGTCTGATGGTGTGTGAAGTTAGTGAGCCAAATGGAGTTGTTCTCCCACAAGAACCACTCGGCTGATCCTTCTTCAATATGCCCTTCACCAACATGCAGTGTTTCCTTGATTGAATTAGCTCTCACACCAATATTTGCATCTAGAGCCTTTGCATTGAGGGCTATCTGAAAACGGCTGTGGCGCTGAAGTTGCCTGTGAATGTGGAGTTGGTGGCATGTGAAACCCGCATGTGGAGCATTCGTTTGTGTGGGATGCTCTACCAGGTTCATTCCTAGATAATGCACTCAAAGGGCACTAAGCATAGAGTGTGAAAACTGAGTTTCCTTGAGAGCTGCTTGGAAGCCTGATGGTGTGTGAAGTTAGTGAGCCAAATGGAGTTGTTCTCCCACAAGAACCGCTCGGCTGATCCTTCTTCAATATGCCCTTCACCAACATGCAGTGTTTCCTTGATTGAATTAGCTCTCACACCAATATTTGCGTCTAGAGCCTTTGCATTGAGGGCTATCTGAAAACGGCTGTGGCGCTGAAGTTGCCTGTGAATGTGGAGTTGGTGGCATGTGAAACCCGCATGTGGAGCATTCGTTTGTGTGGGATGCACTACCAGGTTCATTCCTAGATAATGCACTCAAAGGGCACTAAGCATAGAGTGTGAAAACTGAGTTTCCTTGAGAGCTGCTTGGAAGCCTGATGGTGTGTGAAGTTAGTGAGCCAAATGGAGTTGTTCTCCCACAAGAACCACTCGGCTGATCCTTCTTCAATATGCCCTTCACCAACATGCAGTGTTTCCTTGATTGAATTAGCTCTCACACCAATATTTGCGTCTAGAGCCTTTGCATTGAGGGCTATCTGAAAACGGCTGTGGCGCTGAAGTTGCCTGTGAATGTGGAGTTGGTGGCATGTGAAACCCGCATGTGGAGCATTCGTTTGTGTGGGATGCTCTACCAGGTTTATTTCATCCTAGCCATACAAAGGGCACTAAGCATAGAGTGTGAAAACTGAGTTTCCTTGAGAGCTGCTTGGAAGTCTGATGGTGTGTGAAGTTAGTGAGCCAAATGGAGTTGTTCTCCCACAAGAACCACTCGGCTGATCCTTCTTCAATATGCCCTTCACCAACATGCAGTGTTTCCTTGATTGAATTAGCTCTCACACCAATATTTGCATCTAGAGCCTTTGCATTGAGGGCTATCTGAAAACGGCTGTGGCGCTGAAGTTGCCTGTGAATGTGGAGTTGGTGGCATGTGAAACCCGCATGTGGAGCATTCGTTTGTGTGGGATGCTCTACCAGGTTCATTCCTAGATAATGCACTCAAAGGGCACTAAGCATAGAGTGTGAAAACTGAGTTTCCTTGAGAGCTGCTTGGAAGCCTGATGGTGTGTGAAGTTAGTGAGCCAAATGGAGTTGTTCTCCCACAAGAACCGCTCGGCTGATCCTTCTTCAATATGCCCTTCACCAACATGCAGTGTTTCCTTGATTGAATTAGCTCTCACACCAATATTTGCGTCTAGAGCCTTTGCATTGAGGGCTATCTGAAAACGGCTGTGGCGCTGAAGTTGCCTGTGAATGTGGAGTTGGTGGCATGTGAAACCCGCATGTGGAGCATTCGTTTGTGTGGGATGCACTGCCAGGTTCATTCCTAGATAATGCACTCAAAGGGCACTAAGCATAGAGTGTGAAAACTGAGTTTCCTTGAGAGCTGCTTGGAAGTCTGATGGTGTGTGAAGTTAGTGAGCCAAATGGAGTTGTTCTCCCACAAGAACCACTCGGCTGATCCTTCTTCAATATGCCCTTCACCAACATGCAGTGTTTCCTTGATTGAATTAGCTCTCACACCAATATTTGCGTCTAGAGCCTTTGCATTGAGGGCTATCTGAAAACGGCTGTGGCGCTGAAGTTGCCTGTGAATGTGGAGTTGGTGGCATGTGAAACCCGCATGTGGAGCATTCGTTTGTGTGGGATGCACTACCAGGTTTATTTCAGTCCTAGCCATACAAAGGGCACTAAGGATAGAGTGTGAAAACTGAGTTTCCTTGAGAGCTGCTTGGAAGCCTGATGGTGTGTGAAGTTAGTGAGCCAAATGGAGTTGTTCTCCCACAAGAACCACTCGGCTGATCCTTCTGCAATATGCCCTTCACCAACATGCAGTGTTTCCTTGATTGAATTAGCTCTCACACCAATATTTGCGTCTAGAGCCTTTGCATTGAGGGCTATCTGAAAACGGCTGTGGCGCTGAAGTTGCCTGTGAATGTGGAGTTGGTGGCATGTGAAACCCGCATGTGGAGCATTCGTTTGTGTGGGATGCTCTACCAGGTTTATTTCAGTCCTAGCCATACAAAGGGCACTAAGCATAGAGTGTGAAAACTGAGTTTCCTTGAGAGCTGCTTGGAAGCCTGATGGTGTGTGAAGTTAGTGAGCCAAATGGAGTTGTTCTCCCACAAGAACCACTCGGCTGATCCTTCTTCAATATGCCCTTCACCAACATGCAGTGTTTCCTTGATTGAATTAGCTCTCACACCAATATTGGCGTCTAGAGCCTTTGCATTGAGGGATATCTGAAAACGGCTGTGGCGCTGAAGTTGCCTGTGAATGTGGAGTTGGTGGCATGTGAAACCCGCATGTGGAGCATTCGTTTGTGTGGGATGCTCTACCAGGTTCATTCCTAGATAATGCACTCAAAGGGCACTAAGCATAGAGTGTGAAAACTGAGTTTCCTTGAGAGCTGCTTGGAAGCCTGATGGTGTGTGAAGTTAGTGAGCCAAATGGAGTTGTTCTCCCACAAGAACCACTCGGCTGATCCTTCTTCAATATGCCCTTCACCAACATGCAGTGTTTCCTTGATTGAATTAGCTCTCACACCAATATTGGCGTCTAGAGCCTTTGCATTGAGGGCTATCTGAAAACGGCTGTGGCGCTGAAGTTGCCTGTGAATGTGGAGTTGGTGGCATGTGAAACCCGCATGTGGAGCATTCGTTTGTGTGGGATGCTCTACCAGGTTTATTTCAGTCCTAGCCATACGAAGGGCACTAAGGATAGAGTGTGAAAACTGAGTTTCCTTGAGAGCTGCTTGGAAGCCTGATGGTGTGTGAAGTTAGTGAGCCAAATGGAGTTGTTCTCCCACAAGAACCACTCGGCTGATCCTTCTGCAATATGCCCTTCACCAACATGCAGTGTTTCCTTGATTGAATTAGCTCTCACACCAATATTTGCGTCTAGAGCCTTTGCATTGAGGGCTATCTGAAAACGGCTGTGGCGCTGAAGTTGCCTGTGAATGTGGAGTTGGTGGCATGTGAAACCCGCATGTGGAGCATTCGTTTGTGTGGGATGCTCTACCAGGTTTATTTCAGTCCTAGCCATACAAAGGGCACTAAGCATAGAGTGTGAAAACTGAGTTTCCTTGAGAGCTGCTTGGAAGCCTGATGGTGTGTGAAGTTAGTGAGCCAAATGGAGTTGTTCTCCCACAAGAACCACTCGGCTGATCCTTCTTCAATATGCCCTTCACCAACATGCAGTGTTTCCTTGATTGAATTAGCTCTCACACCAATATTGGCGTCTAGAGCCTTTGCATTGAGGGCTATCTGAAAACGGCTGTGGCGCTGAAGTTGCCTGTGAATGTGGAGTTGGTGGCATGTGAAACCCGCATGTGGAGCATTCGTTTGTGTGGGATGCTCTACCAGGTTCTTTCCTAGATAATGCACTCAAAGGGCACTAAGCATAGAGTGTGAAAACTGAGTTTCCTTGAGAGCTGCTTGGAAGCCTGATGGTGTGTGAAGTTAGTGAGCCAAATGGAGTTGTTCTCCCACAAGAACCACTCGGCTGATCCTTCTTCAATATGCCCTTCACCAACATGCAGTGTTTCCTTGATTGAATTAGCTCTCACACCAATATTGGCGTCTAGAGCCTTTGCATTGAGGGCTATCTGAAAACGGCTGTGGCGCTGAAGTTGCCTGTGAATGTGGAGTTGGTGGCATGTGAAACCCGCATGTGGAGCATTCGTTTGTGTGGGATGCTCTACCAGGTTTATTTCAGTCCTAGCCATACAAAGGGCACTAAGGATAGAGTGTGAAAACTGAGTTTCCTTGAGAGCTGCTTGTAAGCCTGATGGTGTGTGAAGTTAGTGAGCCAAATGGAGTTGTTCTCCCACAAGAACCACTCGGCTGATCCTTCTGCAATATGCCCTTCACCAACATGCAGTGTTTCCTTGATTGAATTAGCTCTCACACCAATATTTGCGTCTAGAGCCTTTGCATTGAGGGCTATCTGAAAACGGCTGTGGCGCTGAAGTTGCCTGTGAATGTGGAGTTAGTGGCATGTGAAACCCGCATGTGGAGCATTCGTTTGTGTGGGATGCTCTACCAGGTTCATTCCTAGATAATGCACTCAAAGGGCACTAAGCATAGAGTGTGAAAACTGAGTTTCCTTGAGAGCTGCTTGGAAGCCTGATGGTGTGTGAAGTTAGTGAGCCAAATGGAGTTGTTCTCCCACAAGAACCACTCGGCTGATCCTTCTTCAATATGCCCTTCACCAACATGCAGTGTTTCCTTGATTGAATTAGCTCTCACACCAATATTTGCGTCTAGAGCCTTTGCATTGAGGGCTATCTGAAAACGGCTGTGGCGCTGAAGTTGCCTGTGAATGTGGAGTTGGTGGCATGTGAAACCCGCATGTGGAGCATTCGTTTGTGTGGGATGCTCTACCAGGTTCATTCCTAGATAATGCACTCAAAGGGCACTAAGCATAGAGTGTGAAAACTGAGTTTCCTTGAGAGCTGCTTGGAAGCCTGATGGTGTGTGAAGTTAGTGAGCCAAATGGAGTTGTTCTCCCACAAGAACCACTCGGCTGATCCTTCTTCAATATGCCCTTCACCAACATGCAGTGTTTCCTTGATTGAATTAGCTCTCACACCAATATTTGCGTCTAGAGCCTTTGCATTGAGGGCTATCTGAAAACGGCTGTGGCGCTGAAGTTGCCTGTGAATGTGGAGTTGGTGGCATGTGAAACCCGCATGTGGAGCATTCGTTTGTGTGGGATGCTCTACCAGGTTTATTTCATCCTAGCCATACAAAGGGCACTAAGCATAGAGTGTGAAAACTGAGTTTCCTTGAGAGCTGCTTGGAAGTCTGATGGTGTGTGAAGTTAGTGAGCCAAATGGAGTTGTTCTCCCACAAGAACCACTCGGCTGATCCTTCTTCAATATGCCCTTCACCAACATGCAGTGTTTCCTTGATTGAATTAGCTCTCACACCAATATTTGCGTCTAGAGCCTTTGCATTGAGGGCTATCTGAAAACGGCTGTGGCGCTGAAGTTGCCTGTGAATGTGGAGTTGGTGGCATGTGAAACCCGCATGTGGAGCATTCGTTTGTGTGGGATGCTCTACCAGGTTCATTCCTAGATAATGCACTCAAAGGGCACTAAGCATAGAGTGTGAAAACTGAGTTTCCTTGAGAGCTGCTTGGAAGCCTGATGGTGTGTGAAGTTAGTGAGCCAAATGGAGTTGTTCTCCCACAAGAACCGCTCGGCTGATCCTTCTTCAATATGCCCTTCACCAACATGCAGTGTTTCCTTGATTGAATTAGCTCTCACACCAATATTTGCGTCTAGAGCCTTTGCATTGAGGGCTATCTGAAAACGGCTGTGGCGCTGAAGTTGCCTGTGAATGTGGAGTTGGTGGCATGTGAAACCCGCATGTGGAGCATTCGTTTGTGTGGGATGCTCTACCAGGTTCATTCCTAGATAATGCACTCAAAGGGCACTAAGCATAGAGTGTGAAAACTGAGTTTCCTTCAGAGCTGCTTGGAAGCCTGATGGTGTGTGAAGTTAGTGAGCCAAATGGAGTTGTTCTCCCACAAGAACCACTCGGCTGATCCTTCTTCAATATGCCCTTCACCAACATGCAGTGTTTCCTTGATTGAATTAGCTCTCACACCAATATTTGCGTCTAGAGCCTTTGCATTGAGGGCTATCTGAAAACGGCTGTGGCGCTGAAGTTGCCTGTGAATGTGGAGTTGGTGGCATGTGAAACCCGCATGTGGAGCATTCGTTTGTGTGGGATGCTCTACCAGGTTTATTTCAGTCCTAGCCATACAAAGGGCACTAAGCATAGAGTGTGAAAACTGAGTTTCCTTGAGAGCTGCTTGGAAGTCTGATGGTGTGTGAAGTTAGTGAGCCAAATGGAGTTGTTCTCCCACAAGAACCACTCGGCTGATCCTTCTTCAATATGCCCTTCACCAACATGCAGTGTTTCCTTGATTGAATTAGCTCTCACACCAATATTTGCGTCTAGAGCCTTTGCATTGAGGGCTATCTGAAAACGGCTGTGGCGCTGAAGTTGCCTGTGAATGTGGAGTTGGTGGCATGTGAAACCCGCATGTGGAGCATTCGTTTGTGTGGGATGCTCTACCAGGTTTATTTCAGTCCTAGCCATACAAAGGGCACTAAGCATAGAGTGTGAAAACTGAGTTTCCTTGAGAGCTGCTTGGAAGCCTGATGGTGTGTGAAGTTAGTGAGCCAAATGGAGTTGTTCTCCCACAAGAACCACTCGGCTGATCCTTCTTCAATATGCCCTTCACCAACATGCAGTGTTTCCTTGATTGAATTAGCTCTCACACCAATATTGGCGTCTAGAGCCTTTGCATTGAGGGCTATCTGAAAACGGCTGTGGCGCTGAAGTTGCCTGTGAATGTGGAGTTGGTGGCATGTGAAACCCGCATGTGGAGCATTCGTTTGTGTGGGATGCTCTACCAGGTTCTTTCCTAGATAATGCACTCAAAGGGCACTAAGCATAGAGTGTGAAAACTGAGTTTCCTTGAGAGCTGCTTGGAAGCCTGATGGTGTGTGAAGTTAGTGAGCCAAATGGAGTTGTTCTCCCACAAGAACCACTCGGCTGATCCTTCTTCAATATGCCCTTCACCAACATGCAGTGTTTCCTTGATTGAATTAGCTCTCACACCAATATTGGCGTCTAGAGCCTTTGCATTGAGGGCTATCTGAAAACGGCTGTGGCGCTGAAGTTGCCTGTGAATGTGGAGTTGGTGGCATGTGAAACCCGCATGTGGAGCATTCGTTTGTGTGGGATGCTCTACCAGGTTTATTTCAGTCCTAGCCATACAAAGGGCACTAAGGATAGAGTGTGAAAACTGAGTTTCCTTGAGAGCTGCTTGTAAGCCTGATGGTGTGTGAAGTTAGTGAGCCAAATGGAGTTGTTCTCCCACAAGAACCACTCGGCTGATCCTTCTGCAATATGCCCTTCACCAACATGCAGTGTTTCCTTGATTGAATTAGCTCTCACACCAATATTTGCGTCTAGAGCCTTTGCATTGAGGGCTATCTGAAAACGGCTGTGGCGCTGAAGTTGCCTGTGAATGTGGAGTTGGTGGCATGTGAAACCCGCATGTGGAGCATTCGTTTGTGTGGGATGCTCTACCAGGTTCATTCCTAGATAATGCACTCAAAGGGCACTAAGCATAGAGTGTGAAAACTGAGTTTCCTTGAGAGCTGCTTGGAAGCCTGATGGTGTGTGAAGTTAGTGAGCCAAATGGAGTTGTTCTCCCACAAGAACCACTCGGCTGATCCTTCTTCAATATGCCCTTCACCAACATGCAGTGTTTCCTTGATTGAATTAGCTCTCACACCAATATTTGCGTCTAGAGCCTTTGCATTGAGGGCTATCTGAAAACGGCTGTGGCGCTGAAGTTGCCTGTGAATGTGGAGTTGGTGGCATGTGAAACCCGCATGTGGAGCATTCGTTTGTGTGGGATGCTCTACCAGGTTCATTCCTAGATAATGCACTCAAAGGGCACTAAGCATAGAGTGTGAAAACTGAGTTTCCTTGAGAGCTGCTTGGAAGCCTGATGGTGTGTGAAGTTAGTGAGCCAAATGGAGTTGTTCTCCCACAAGAACCACTCGGCTGATCCTTCTTCAATATGCCCTTCACCAACATGCAGTGTTTCCTTGATTGAATTAGCTCTCACACCAATATTTGCGTCTAGAGCCTTTGCATTGAGGGCTATCTGAAAACGGCTGTGGCGCTGAAGTTGCCTGTGAATGTGGAGTTGGTGGCATGTGAAACCCGCATGTGGAGCATTCGTTTGTGTGGGATGCTCTACCAGGTTTATTTCATCCTAGCCATACAAAGGGCACTAAGCATAGAGTGTGAAAACTGAGTTTCCTTGAGAGCTGCTTGGAAGTCTGATGGTGTGTGAAGTTAGTGAGCCAAATGGAGTTGTTCTCCCACAAGAACCACTCGGCTGATCCTTCTTCAATATGCCCTTCACCAACATGCAGTGTTTCCTTGATTGAATTAGCTCTCACACCAATATTTGCGTCTAGAGCCTTTGCATTGAGGGCTATCTGAAAACGGCTGTGGCGCTGAAGTTGCCTGTGAATGTGGAGTTGGTGGCATGTGAAACCCGCATGTGGAGCATTCGTTTGTGTGGGATGCTCTACCAGGTTCATTCCTAGATAATGCACTCAAAGGGCACTAAGCATAGAGTGTGAAAACTGAGTTTCCTTGAGAGCTGCTTGGAAGCCTGATGGTGTGTGAAGTTAGTGAGCCAAATGGAGTTGTTCTCCCACAAGAACCGCTCGGCTGATCCTTCTTCAATATGCCCTTCACCAACATGCAGTGTTTCCTTGATTGAATTAGCTCTCACACCAATATTTGCGTCTAGAGCCTTTGCATTGAGGGCTATCTGAAAACGGCTGTGGCGCTGAAGTTGCCTGTGAATGTGGAGTTGGTGGCATGTGAAACCCGCATGTGGAGCATTCGTTTGTGTGGGATGCTCTACCAGGTTCATTCCTAGATAATGCACTCAAAGGGCACTAAGCATAGAGTGTGAAAACTGAGTTTCCTTCAGAGCTGCTTGGAAGCCTGATGGTGTGTGAAGTTAGTGAGCCAAATGGAGTTGTTCTCCCACAAGAACCACTCGGCTGATCCTTCTTCAATATGCCCTTCACCAACATGCAGTGTTTCCTTGATTGAATTAGCTCTCACACCAATATTTGCGTCTAGAGCCTTTGCATTGAGGGCTATCTGAAAACGGCTGTGGCGCTGAAGTTGCCTGTGAATGTGGAGTTGGTGGCATGTGAAACCCGCATGTGGAGCATTCGTTTGTGTGGGATGCTCTACCAGGTTTATTTCAGTCCTAGCCATACAAAGGGCACTAAGCATAGAGTGTGAAAACTGAGTTTCCTTGAGAGCTGCTTGGAAGTCTGATGGTGTGTGAAGTTAGTGAGCCAAATGGAGTTGTTCTCCCACAAGAACCACTCGGCTGATCCTTCTTCAATATGCCCTTCACCAACATGCAGTGTTTCCTTGATTGAATTAGCTCTCACACCAATATTTGCGTCTAGAGCCTTTGCATTGAGGGCTATCTGAAAACGGCTGTGGCGCTGAAGTTGCCTGTGAATGTGGAGTTGGTGGCATGTGAAACCCGCATGTGGAGCATTCGTTTGTGTGGGATGCTCTACCAGGTTCATTCCTAGATAATGCACTCAAAGGGCACTAAGCATAGAGTGTGAAAACTGAGTTTCCTTGAGAGCTGCTTGGAAGCCTGATGGTGTGTGAAGTTAGTGAGCCAAATGGAGTTGTTCTCCCACAAGAACCACTCGGCTGATCCTTCTTCAATATGCCCTTCACCAACATGCAGTGTTTCCTTGATTGAATTAGCTCTCACACCAATATTTGCGTCTAGAGCCTTTGCATTGAGGGCTATCTGAAAACGGCTGTGGCGCTGAAGTTGCCTGTGAATGTGGAGTTGGTGGCATGTGAAACCCGCATGTGGAGCATTCGTTTGTGTGGGATGCTCTACCAGGTTCATTCCTAGATAATGCAATCAAAGGGCACTAAGCATAGAGTGTGAAAACTGAGTTTCCTTGAGAGCTGCTTGGAAGCCTGATGGTGTGTGAAGTTAGTGAGCCAAATGGAGTTGTTCTCCCACAAGAACCACTCGGCTGATCCTTCTTCAATATGCCCTTCACAAACATGCAGTGTTTCCTTGATTGAATTAGCTCTCACACCAATATTTGTGTCTAGAGCCTTTGCATTGAGGGCTATCTGAAAACGGCTGTGGCGCTGAAGTTGCCTGTGAATGTGGAGTTGGTGGCATGTGAAACCCGCATGTGGAGCATTCGTTTGTGTGGGATGCTCTACCAGGTTCATTCCTAGATAATGCACTCAAAGGGCACTAAGCATAGAGTGTGAAAACTGAGATTCCTTGAGAGCTGCTTGGAAGCCTGATGGTGTGTGAAGTTAGTGAGCCAAATGGAGTTGTTCTCCCACAAGAACCACTCGGCTGATCCTTCTTCAATATGCCCTTCACCAACATGCAGTGTTTCCTTGATTGAATTAGCTCTCACACCAATATTTGCGTCTAGAGCCTTTGCATTGAGGGCTATCTGAAAACGGCTGTGGCGCTGAAGTTGCCTGTGAGTGTGGAGTTGGTGGCATGTGAAACCCGCATGTGGAGCATTCGTTTGTGTGGGATGCTGACCAACCTTCATTCCTAGATAATGCACTCAAAGGGCACTAAGCATAGAGTGTGAAAACTGAGTTTCCTTGAGAGCTGCTTGGAAGTCTGATGGTGTGTGAAGTTAGTGAGCCAAATGGAGTTGTTCTCCCACAAGAACCACTCGGTTGATCCTTCTTCAATATGCCCTTCACCAACATGCAGTGTTTCCTTGATTGAATTAGCTCTCACACCAATATTTGCGTCTAGAGCCTTTGCATTGAGGGCTATCTGAAAACGGCTGTGGCGCTGAAGTTGCCTGTGAATGTGGAGTTGGTGGCATGTGAAACCCGCATGTGGAGCATTCGTTTGTGTGGGATGCTCTACCAGGTTTATTTCAGTCCTAGCCATACAAAGGGCACTAAGCATAGAGTGTGAAAACTGAGTTTCCTTGAGTGCTGCTTGGAAGCCTGATGGTGTGTGAAGTTAGTGAGCCAAATGGAGTTGTTCTCCCACAAGAACCACTCGGCTGATCCTTCTTCAATATGCCCTTCACCAACATGCAGTGTTTCCTTGATTGAATTAGCTCGCACACCAATATTTGCGTCTAGAGCCTTTGCATTGAGGGCTATCTGAAAACGGCTGTGGCGCTGAAGTTGCCTGTGAATGTGGAGTTGGTGGCATGTGAAACCCGCATGTGGAACATTCGTTTGTGTGGGATGCTCTACCAGGTTCATTCCTAGATAATGCACTCAAAGGGCACTAAGCATAGAGTGTGAAAACTGAGTTTCCTTGAGAGCTGCTTGGAAGCCTGATGGTGTGTGAAGTTAGTGAGCCAAATGGAGTTGTTCTCCCACAAGAACCACTCGGCTGATCCTTCTTCAATATGCCCTTCACAAACATGCAGTGTTTCCTTGATTGAATTAGCTCTCACACCAATATTTGTGTCTAGAGCCTTTGCATTGAGGGCTATCTGAAAACGGCTGTGGCGCTGAAGTTGCCTGTGAATGTGGAGTTGGTGGCATGTGAAACCCGCATGTGGAGCATTCGTTTGTGTGGGATGCTCTACCAGGTTCATTCCTAGATAATGCACTCAAAGGGCACTAAGCATAGAGTGTGAAAACTGAGATTCCTTGAGAGCTGCTTGGAAGCCTGATGGTGTGTGAAGTTAGTGAGCCAAATGGAGTTGTTCTCCCACAAGAACCACTCGGCTGATCCTTCTTCAATATGCCCTTCACCAACATGCAGTGTTTCCTTGATTGAATTAGCTCTCACACCAATATTTGCGTCTAGAGCCTTTGCATTGAGGGCTATCTGAAAACGGATGTGGCGCTGAAGTTGCCTGTGAATGTGGAGTTGGTGGCATGTGAAACCCGCATGTGGAGCATTCGTTTGTGTGGGATGCTCTACCAGGTTCATTCCTAGATAATGCACTCAAAGGGCACTAAGCATAGAGTGTGAAAACTGAGATTCCTTGAGAGCTGCTTGGAAGCCTGATGGTGTGTGAAGTTAGTGAGCCAAATGGAGTTGTTCTCCCACAAGAACCACTCGGCTGATCCTTCTTCAATATGCCCTTCACCAACATGCAGTGTTTCCTTGATTGAATTAGCTCTCACACCAATATTTGCGTCTAGAGCCTTTGCATTGAGGGCTATCTGAAAACGGCTGTGGCGCTGAAGTTGCCTGTGAGTGTGGAGTTGGTGGCATGTGAAACCCGCATGTGGAGCATTCGTTTGTGTGGGATGCTGACCAACCTTCATTCCTAGATAATGCACTCAAAGGGCACTAAGCATAGAGTGTGAAAACTGAGTTTCCTTGAGAGCTGCTTGGAAGTCTGATGGTGTGTGAAGTTAGTGAGCCAAATGGAGTTGTTCTCCCACAAGAACCACTCGGTTGATCCTTCTTCAATATGCCCTTCACCAACATGCAGTGTTTCCTTGATTGAATTAGCTCTCACACCAATATTTGCGTCTAGAGCCTTTGCATTGAGGGCTATCTGAAAACGGCTGTGGCGCTGAAGTTGCCTGTGAATGTGGAGTTGGTGGCATGTGAAACCCGCATGTGGAGCATTCGTTTGTGTGGGATGCTCTACCAGGTTTATTTCAGTCCTAGCCATACAAAGGGCACTAAGCATAGAGTGTGAAAACTGAGTTTCCTTGAGTGCTGCTTGGAAGCCTGATGGTGTGTGAAGTTAGTGAGCCAAATGGAGTTGTTCTCCCACAAGAACCACTCGGCTGATCCTTCTTCAATATGCCCTTCACCAACATGCAGTGTTTCCTTGATTGAATTAGCTCTCACACCAATATTTGCGTCTAGAGCCTTTGCATTGAGGGCTATCTGAAAACGGCTGTGGCGCTGAAGTTGCCTGTGAATGTGGAGTTGGTGGCATGTGAAACCCGCATGTGGAACATTCGTTTGTGTGGGATGCTCTACCAGGTTCATTCCTAGATAATGCACTCAAAGGGCACTAAGCATAGAGTGTGAAAACTGAGTTTCCTTGAGAGCTGCTTGGAAGCCTGATGGTGTGTGAAGTTAGTGAGCCAAATGGAGTTGTTCTCCCACAAGAACCACTCGGCTGATCCTTCTTCAATATGCCCTTCACCAACATGCAGTGTTTCCTTGATTGAATTAGCTCTCACACCAATATTGGCGTCTAGAGCCTTTGCATTGAGGGCTATCTGAAAACGGCTGTGGCGCTGAAGTTGCCTGTGAATGTGGAGTTGGTGGCATGTGAAACCCTCATGTGGAGCATTCGTTTGTGTGGGATGCTCTACCAGGTTTATTTCAGTCCTAGCCATACGAAGGGCACTAAGGATAGAGTGTGAAAACTGAGTTTCCTTGAGAGCTGCTTGGAAGCCTGATGGTGTGTGAAGTTAGTGAGCCAAATGGAGTTGTTCTCCCACAAGAACCACTCGGCTGATCCTTCTGCAATATGCCCTTCACCAACATGCAGTGTTTCCTTGATTGAATTAGCTCTCACACCAATATTTGCGTCTAGAGCCTTTGCATTGAGGGCTATCTGAAAACGGCTGTGGCGCTGAAGTTGCCTGTGAATGTGGAGTTGGTGGCATGTGAAACCCGCATGTGGAGCATTCGTTTGTGTGGGATGCTCTACCAGGTTTATTTCAGTCCTAGCCATACAAAGGGCACTAAGCATAGAGTGTGAAAACTGAGTTTCCTTGAGAGCTGCTTGGAAGCCTGATGGTGTGTGAAGTTAGTGAGCCAAATGGAGTTGTTCTCCCACAAGAACCACTCGGCTGATCCTTCTTCAATATGCCCTTCACCAACATGCAGTGTTTCCTTGATTGAATTAGCTCTCACACCAATATTTGCGTCTAGAGCCTTTGCATTGAGGGCTATCTGAAAACGGCTGTGGCGCTGAAGTTGCCTGTGAATGTGGAGTTGGTGGCATGTGAAACCCGCATGTGGAGCATTCGTTTGTGTGGGATGCTCTACCAGGTTCATTCCTAGATAATGCACTCAAAGGGCACTAAGCATAGAGTGTGAAAACTGAGTTTCCTTGAGAGCTGCTTGGAAGCCTGATGGTGTGTGAAGTTAGTGAGCCAAATGGAGTTGTTCTCCCACAAGAACCACTCGGCTGATCCTTCTTCAATATGCCCTTCACCAACATGCAGTGTTTCCTTGATTGAATTAGCTCTCACACCAATATTGGCGTCTAGAGCCTTTGCATTGAGGGCTATCTGAAAACGGCTGTGGCGCTGAAGTTGCCTGTGAATGTGGAGTTGGTGGCATGTGAAACCCGCATGTGGAGCATTCGTTTGTGTGGGATGCTCTACCAGGTTTATTTCAGTCCTAGCCATACAAAGGGCACTAAGGATAGAGTGTGAAAACTGAGTTTCCTTGAGAGCTGCTTGTAAGCCTGATGGTGTGTGAAGTTAGTGAGCCAAATGGAGTTGTTCTCCCACAAGAACCACTCGGCTGATCCTTCTGCAATATGCCCTTCACCAACATGCAGTGTTTCCTTGATTGAATTAGCTCTCACACCAATATTGGCGTCTAGAGCCTTTGCATTGAGGGCTATCTGAAAACGGCTGTGGCGCTGAAGTTGCCTGTGAATGTGGAGTTGGTGGCATGTGAAACCCGCATGTGGAGCATTCGTTTGTGTGGGATGCTCTACCAGGTTCATTCCTAGATAATGCACTCAAAGGGCACTAAGCATAGAGTGTGAAAACTGAGTTTCCTTGAGAGCTGCTTGGAAGCCTGATGGTGTGTGAAGTTAGTGAGCCAAATGGAGTTGTTCTCCCACAAGAACCACTCGGCTGATCCTTCTTCAATATGCCCTTCACCAACATGCAGTGTTTCCTTGATTGAATTAGCTCTCACACCAATATTTGCGTCTAGAGCCTTTGCATTGAGGGCTATCTGAAAACGGCTGTGGCGCTGAAGTTGCCTGTGAATGTGGAGTTGGTGGCATGTGAAACCCGCATGTGGAGCATTCGTTTGTGTGGGATGCTCTACCAGGTTCATTCCTAGATAATGCACTCAAAGGGCACTAAGCATAGAGTGTGAAAACTGAGTTTCCTTGAGAGCTGCTTGGAAGCCTGATGGTGTGTGAAGTTAGTGAGCCAAATGGAGTTGTTCTCCCACAAGAACCACTCGGCTGATCCTTCTTCAATATGCCCTTCACCAACATGCAGTGTTTCCTTGATTGAATTAGCTCTCACACCAATATTTGCGTCTAGAGCCTTTGCATTGAGGGCTATCTGAAAACGGCTGTGGCGCTGAAGTTGCCTGTGAATGTGGAGTTGGTGGCATGTGAAACCCGCATGTGGAGCATTCGTTTGTGTGGGATGCTCTACCAGGTTCATTCCTAGATAATGCACTCAAAGGGCACTAAGGATAGAGTGTGAAAACTGAGTTTCCTTGAGAGCTGCTTGGAAGCCTGATGGTGTGTGAAGTTAGTGAGCCAAATGGAGTTGTTCTCCCACAAGAACCGCTTGGCTGATCCTTCTTCAATATGCCCTTCACCAACATGCAGTGTTTCCTTGATTGAATTAGCTCTCACACCAATATTTGCGTCTAGAGCCTTTGCATTGAGGGCTATCTGAAAACGGCTGTGGCGCTGAAGTTGCCTGTGAATGTGGAGTTGGTGGCATGTGAAACCCGCATGTGGAGCATTCGTTTGTGTGGGATGCTCTACCAGGTTCATTCCTAGATAATGCACTCAAAGGGCACTAAGCATAGAGTGTGAAAACTGAGTTTCCTTCAGAGCTGCTTGGAAGCCTGATGGTGTGTGAAGTTAGTGAGCCAAATGGAGTTGTTCTCCCACAAGAACCACTCGGCTGATCCTTCTTCAATATGCCCTTCACCAACATGCAGTGTTTCCTTCATTGAATTAGCTCTCACACCAATATTTGCGTCTAGAGCCTTTGCATTGAGGGCTATCTGAAAACGGCTGTGGCGCTGAAGTTGCCTGTGAATGTGGAGTTGGTGGCATGTGAAACCCGCATGTGGAGCATTCGTTTGTGTGGGATGCTCTACCAGGTTCATTCCTAGATAATGCACTCAAAGGGCACTAAGCATAGAGTGTGAAAACTGAGCTTCCTTGAGAGCTGCTTGGAAGCCTGATGGTGTGTGAAGTTAGTGAGCCAAATGGAGTTGTTCTCCCACAAGAACCACTCGGCTGATCCTTCTTCAATATGCCCTTCACCAACATGCAGTGTTTCCTTGATTGAATTAGCTCTCACACCAATATTTGCGTCTAGAGCCTTTGCATTGAGGGCTATCTGAAAACGGCTGTGGCGCTGAAGTTACCTGTGAATGTGGAGTTGGTGGCATGTGAAACCCGCATGTGGAGCATTCGTTTGTGTGGGATGCTCTACCAGGTTCATTCCTAGATAATGCACTCAAAGGGCACTAAGCATAGAGTGTGAAAACTGAGTTTCCTTGAGAGCTGCTTGGAAGCCTGATGGTGTGTGAAGTTAGTGAGCCAAATGGAGTTGTTCTCCCACAAGAACCACTCGGCTGATCCTTCTTCAATATGCCCTTCACCAACATGCAGTGTTTCCTTGATTGAATTAGCTCTCACACCAATATTTGCGTCTAGAGCCTTTGCATTGAGGGCTATCTGAAAACGGCTGTGGCGCTGAAGTTGCCTGTGAATGTGGAGTTGGTGGCATGTGAAACCCGCATGTGGAGCATTCGTTTGTGTGGGATGCTCTACCAGGTTCATTCCTAGATAATGCACTCAAAGGGCACTAAGCATAGAGTGTGAAAACTGAGTTTCCTTGAGAGCTGCTTGGAAGCCTGATGGTGTGTGAAGTTAGTGAGCCAACTGGAGTTGTTCTCCCACAAGAACCACTCGGCTGATCCTTCTTCAATATGCCCTTCACCAACATGCAGTGTTTCCTTGATTGAATTAGCTCTCACACCAATATTTGCGTCTAGAGCCTTTGCATTGAGGGCTATCTGAAAACGGCTGTGGCGCTGAAGTTGCCTGTGAATGTGGAGTTGGTGGCATGTGAAACCCGCATGTGGAGCATTCGTTTGTGTGGGATGCTCTACCAGGTTCATTCCTAGATAATGCAATCAAAGGGCACTAAGCATAGAGTGTGAAAACTGAGTTTCCTTGAGAGCTGCTTGGAAGCCTGATGGTGTGTGAAGTTAGTGAGCCAAATGGAGTTGTTCTCCCACAAGAACCACTCGGCTGATCCTTCTTCAATATGCCCTTCACAAACATGCAGTGTTTCCTTGATTGAATTAGCTCTCACACCAATATTTGTGTCTAGAGCCTTTGCATTGAGGGCTATCTGAAAACGGCTGTGGCGCTGAAGTTGCCTGTGAATGTGGAGTTGGTGGCATGTGAAACCCGCATGTGGAGCATTCGTTTGTGTGGGATGCTCTACCAGGTTCATTCCTAGATAATGCACTCAAAGGGCACTAAGCATAGAGTGTGAAAACTGAGATTCCTTGAGAGCTGCTTGGAAGCCTGATGGTGTGTGAAGTTAGTGAGCCAAATGGAGTTGTTCTCCCACAAGAACCACTCGGCTGATCCTTCTTCAATATGCCCTTCACCAACATGCAGTGTTTCCTTGATTGAATTAGCTCTCACACCAATATTTGCGTCTAGAGCCTTTGCATTGAGGGCTATCTGAAAACGGCTGTGGCGCTGAAGTTGCCTGTGAGTGTGGAGTTGGTGGCATGTGAAACCCGCATGTGGAGCATTCGTTTGTGTGGGATGCTGACCAACCTTCATTCCTAGATAATGCACTCAAAGGGCACTAAGCATAGAGTGTGAAAACTGAGTTTCCTTGAGAGCTGCTTGGAAGTCTGATGGTGTGTGAAGTTAGTGAGCCAAATGGAGTTGTTCTCCCACAAGAACCACTCGGTTGATCCTTCTTCAATATGCCCTTCACCAACATGCAGTGTTTCCTTGATTGAATTAGCTCTCACACCAATATTTGCGTCTAGAGCCTTTGCATTGAGGGCTATCTGAAAACGGCTGTGGCGCTGAAGTTGCCTGTGAATGTGGAGTTGGTGGCATGTGAAACCCGCATGTGGAGCATTCGTTTGTGTGGGATGCTCTACCAGGTTTATTTCAGTCCTAGCCATACAAAGGGCACTAAGCATAGAGTGTGAAAACTGAGTTTCCTTGAGTGCTGCTTGGAAGCCTGATGGTGTGTGAAGTTAGTGAGCCAAATGGAGTTGTTCTCCCACAAGAACCACTCGGCTGATCCTTCTTCAATATGCCCTTCACCAACATGCAGTGTTTCCTTGATTGAATTAGCTCTCACACCAATATTTGCGTCTAGAGCCTTTGCATTGAGGGCTATCTGAAAACGGCTGTGGCGCTGAAGTTGCCTGTGAATGTGGAGTTGGTGGCATGTGAAACCCGCATGTGGAACATTCGTTTGTGTGGGATGCTCTACCAGGTTCATTCCTAGATAATGCACTCAAAGGGCACTAAGCATAGAGTGTGAAAACTGAGTTTCCTTGAGAGCTGCTTGGAAGCCTGATGGTGTGTGAAGTTAGTGAGCCAAATGGAGTTGTTCTCCCACAAGAACCACTCGGCTGATCCTTCTTCAATATGCCCTTCACAAACATGCAGTGTTTCCTTGATTGAATTAGCTCTCACACCAATATTTGTGTCTAGAGCCTTTGCATTGAGGGCTATCTGAAAACGGCTGTGGCGCTGAAGTTGCCTGTGAATGTGGAGTTGGTGGCATGTGAAACCCGCATGTGGAGCATTCGTTTGTGTGGGATGCTCTACCAGGTTCATTCCTAGATAATGCACTCAAAGGGCACTAAGCATAGAGTGTGAAAACTGAGATTCCTTGAGAGCTGCTTGGAAGCCTGATGGTGTGTGAAGTTAGTGAGCCAAATGGAGTTGTTCTCCCACAAGAACCACTCGGCTGATCCTTCTTCAATATGCCCTTCACCAACATGCAGTGTTTCCTTGATTGAATTAGCTCTCACACCAATATTTGCGTCTAGAGCCTTTGCATTGAGGGCTATCTGAAAACGGCTGTGGCGCTGAAGTTGCCTGTGAATGTGGAGTTGGTGGCATGTGAAACCCGCATGTGGAGCATTCGTTTGTGTGGGATGCTCTACCAGGTTTATTTCAGTCCTAGCCATACAAAGGGCACTAAGCATAGAGTGTGAAAACTGAGTTTCCTTGAGAGCTGCTTGGAAGCCTGATGGTGTGTGAAGTTAGTGAGCCAAATGGAGTTGTTCTCCCACAAGAACCACTCGGCTGATCCTTCTTCAATATGCCCTTCACCAACATGCAGTGTTTCCTTGATTGAATTAGCTCTCACACCAATATTTGCGTCTAGAGCCTTTGCATTGAGGGCTATCTGAAAACGGCTGTGGCGCTGAAGTTACCTGTGAATGTGGAGTTGGTGGCATGTGAAACCCGCATGTGGAGCATTCGTTTGTGTGGGATGCTCTACCAGGTTCATTCCTAGATAATGCACTCAAAGGGCACTAAGCATAGAGTGTGAAAACTGAGTTTCCTTGAGAGCTGCTTGGAAGCCTGATGGTGTGTGAAGTTAGTGAGCCAAATGGAGTTGTTCTCCCACAAGAACCACTCGGCTGATCCTTCTTCAATATGCCCTTCACAAACATGCAGTGTTTCCTTGATTGAATTAGCTCTCACACCAATATTTGCGTCTAGAGCCTTTGCATTGAGGGCTATCTGAAAACGGCTGTGGCGCTGAAGTTGCCTGTGAATGTGGAGTTGGTGGCATGTGAAACCCGCATGTGGAGCATTCGTTTGTGTGGGATGCTCTACCAGGTTCATTCCTAGATAATGCACTCAAAGGGCACTAAGCATAGAGTGTGAAAACTGAGTTTCCTTGAGAGCTGCTTGGAAGTCTGATGGTGTGTGAAGTTAGTGAGCCAAATGGAGTTGTTCTCCCACAAGAACCACTCGGCTGATCCTTCTTCAATATGCCCTTCACCAACATGCAGTGTTTCCTTGATTGAATTAGCTCTCACACCAATATTTGCGTCTAGAGTCTTTGCATTGAGGGCTATCTGAAAACGGCTGTGGCGCTGAAGTTGCCTGTGAATGTGGAGTTGGTGGCATGTGAAACCCGCATGTGGAGCATTCGTTTGTGTGGGATGCTCTACCAGGTTTATTTCAGTCCTAGCCATACAAAGGGCACTAAGCATAGAGTGTGAAAACTGAGTTTCCTTGAGAGCTGCTTGGAAGCCTGATGGTGTGTGAAGTTAGTGAGCCAAATGGAGTTGTTCTCCCACAAGAACCACTCGGCTGATCCTTCTTCAATATGCCCTTCACAAACATGCAGTGTTTCCTTGATTGAATTAGCTCTCACACCAATATTTGTGTCTAGAGCCTTTGCAGTGAGGGCTATCTGAAAACGGCTGTGGCACTGAAGTTGCCTGTGAATGTGGAGTTGGTGGTATGTGAAACCCGCATGTGGAGCATTCGTTTGTGTGGGATGCTCTACCAGGTTCATTCCTAGATAATGCACTCAAAGGGCACTAAGCATAGAGTGTGAAAACTGAGATTCCTTGAGAGCTGCTTGGAAGCCTGATGGTGTGTGAAGTTAGTGAGCCAAATGGAGTTGTTCTCCCACAAGAACCACTCGGCTGATCCTTCTTCAATATGCCCTTCACCAACATGCAGTGTTTCCTTGATTGAATTAGCTCTCACACCAATATTTGCGTCTAGAGCCTTTGCATTGAGGGCTATCTGAAAACGGCTGTGGCGCTGAAGTTGCCTGTGAATGTGGAGTTGGTGGCATGTGAAACCCGCATGTGGAGCATTCGTTTGTGTGGGATGCTCTACCAGGTTCATTCCTAGATAATGCACTCAAAGG
This sequence comes from Ochotona princeps, assembly GCF_030435755.1. Lineage (NCBI taxonomy): Eukaryota > Metazoa > Chordata > Mammalia > Lagomorpha > Ochotonidae > Ochotona > Ochotona princeps. Next base: position 269,260 of record NW_026700296.1, on the reverse strand, counting down.
GCACTAAGCATAGAGTGTGAAAACTGAGTTTCCTTGAGAGCTGCTTGGAAGCCTGATGGTGTGTGAAGTTAGTGAGCCAAATGGAGTTGTTCTCCCACAAGAACCACTCGGCTGATCCTTCTTCAATATGCCCTTCACCAACATGCAGTGTTTCCTTGATTGAATTAGCTCTCACACCAATATTTGCGTCTAGAGCCTTTGCATTGAGGGCTATCTGAAAACGGCTGTGGCGCTGAAGTTGCCTGTGAATGTGGAGTTGGTGGCATGTGAAACCCGCATGTGGAGCATTCGTTTGTGTGGGATGCTCTACCAGGTTTATTTCAGTCCTAGCCATACAAAGGGCACTAAGCATAGAGTGTGAAAACTGAGTTTCCTTGAGAGCTGCTTGGAAGCCTGATGGTGTGTGAAGTTAGTGAGCCAAATGGAGTTGTTCTCCCACAAGAACCACTCGGCTGATCCTTCTTCAATATGCCCTTCACCAACATGCAGTGTTTCCTTGATTGAATTAGCTCTCACACCAATATTGGCGTCTAGAGCCTTTGCATTGAGGGCTATCTGAAAACGGCTGTGGCGCTGAAGTTGCCTGTGAATGTGGAGTTGGTGGCATGTGAAACCCGCATGTGGAACATTCGTTTGTGTGGGATGCTCTACCAGGTTCATTCCTAGATAATGCACTCAAAGGGCACTAAGCATAGAGTGTGAAAACTGAGTTTCCTTGAGAGCTGCTTGGAAGCCTGATGGTGTGTGAAGTTAGTGAGCCAAATGGAGTTGTTCTCCCACAAGAACCACTCGGCTGATCCTTCTTCAATATGCCCTTCACAAACATGCAGTGTTTCCTTGATTGAATTAGCTCTCACACCAATATTTGTGTCTAGAGCCTTTGCATTGAGGGCTATCTGAAAACGGCTGTGGCGCTGAAGTTGCCTGTGAATGTGGAGTTGGTGGCATGTGAAACCCGCATGTGGAGCATTCGTTTGTGTGGGATGCTCTACCAGGTTCATTCCTAGATAATGCACTCAAAGGGCACTAAGCATAGAGTGTGAAAACTGAGATTCCTTGAGAGCTGCTTGGAAGCCTGATGGTGTGTGAAGTTAGTGAGCCAAATGGAGTTGTTCTCCCACAAGAACCACTCGGCTGATCCTTCTTCAATATGCCCTTCACCAACATGCAGTGTTTCCTTGATTGAATTAGCTCTCACACCAATATTTGCGTCTAGAGCCTTTGCATTGAGGGCTATCTGAAAACGGCTGTGGCGCTGAAGTTGCCTGTGAATGTGGAGTTGGTGGCATGTGAAACCCGCATGTGGAGCATTCGTTTGTGTGGGATGCTCTACCAGGTTCATTCCTAGATAATGCACTCAAAGGGCACTAAGCATAGAGTGTGAAAGCTGAGTTTCCTTGAGAGCTGCTTGGAAGCCTGATGGTGTGTGAAGTTAGTGAGCCAAATGGAGTTGTTCTCCCACAAGAACCACTCGGCTGATCCTTCTTCAATATGCCCTTCACCAACATGCAGTGTTTCCTTGATTGAATTAGCTCTCACACCAATATTTGCGTCTAGAGCCTTTGCATTGAGGGCTATCTGAAAACGGCTGTGGCGCTGAAGTTGCCTGTGAATGTGGAGTTGGTGGCATGTGAAACCCGCATGTGGAGCATTTGTTTGTGTGGGATGCTCTACCAGGTTTATTTCAGTCCTAGCCATACAAAGGGCACTAAGCATAGAGTGTGAAAACTGAGTTTCCTTGAGAGCTGCTTGGAAGCCTGATGGTGTGTGAAGTTAGTGAGCCAAATGGAGTTGTTCTCCCACAAGAACCACTCGGCTGATCCTTCTTCAATATGCCCTTCACCAACATGCAGTGTTTCCTTGATTGAATTAGCTCTCACACCAATATTGGCGTCTAGAGCCTTTGCATTGAGGGCTATCTGAAAACGGCTGTGGCGCTGAAGTTGCCTGTGAATGTGGAGTTGGTGGCATGTGAAACCCGCATGTGGAACATTCGTTTGTGTGGGATGCTCTACCAGGTTCATTCCTAGATAATGCACTCAAAGGGCACTAAGCATAGAGTGTGAAAACTGAGTTTCCTTGAGAGCTGCTTGGAAGCCTGATGGTGTGTGAAGTTAGTGAGCCAAATGGAGTTGTTCTCCCACAAGAACCACTCGGCTGATCCTTCTTCAATATGCCCTTCACCAACATGCAGTGTTTCCTTGATTGAATTAGCTCTCACACCAATATTTGCGTCTAGAGCCTTTGCATTGAGGGCTATCTGAAAACGGCTGTGGCGCTGAAGTTGCCTGTCAATTTGGAGTTGGTGGCATGTGAAACCCGCATGTGGAGCATTCGTTTGTGTGGGATGCTGACCAAGCTTCATTTCAGTCCTAGGCACACAAAGAGCACTAAGCATAGAGTGTGAAAACTGAGTTTCCTTGAGAGCTGCTTGGAAGCCTGATGGTGTGTGAAGTTAGTGAGCCAAATGGAGTTGTTCTCCCACAAGAACCACTCGGCTGATCCTTCTTCAATATGCCCTTCACCAACATGCAGTGTTTCCTTGATTGAATTAGCTCTCACACCAATATTTGCGTCTAGAGCCTTTGCATTGAGGGCTATCTGAAAACGGCTGTGGCGCTGAAGTTGCCTGTGAATGTGGAGTTGGTGGCATGTGAAACCTGCATGTGGAGCATTCGTTTGTGTGGGGTGCTCTACCAGGTTCATTCCTAGATAATGCACTCAAAGGGCACTCAGCATAGAGTGTGAAAACTGAGTTTCCTTGAGAGCTGCTTGGAAGCCTGATGGTGTGTGAAGTTAGTGAGCCAAATGGAGTTGTTCTCCCACAAGAACCACTCGGCTGATCCTTCTTCAATATGCCCTTCACCAACATGCAGTGTTTCCTTGATTGAATTAGCTCTCACACCAATATTTGCGTCTAGAGCCTTTGCATTGAGGGCTATCTGAAAACGGCTGTGGCGCTGAAGTTGCCTGTCAATTTGGAGTTGGTGGCATGTGAAACCCGCATGTGGAGCATTCGTTTGTGTGGGATGCTGACCAAGCTTCATTTCAGTCCTAGGCACTCAAAGAGCACTAAGCATAGAGTGTGAAAACTGAGTTTCCTTGAGAGCTGCTTGGAAGCCTGATGGTGTGTGAAGTTAGTGAGCCAAATGGAGTTGTTCTCCCACAAGAACCACTCGGCTGATCCTTCTTCAATATGCCCTTCACCAACATGCAGTGTTTCCTTGATTGAATTAGCTCTCACACCAATATTTGCGTCTAGAGCCTTTGCATTGAGGGCTATCTGAAAACGGCTGTGGCGCTGAAGTTGCCTGTGAATGTGGAGTTGGTGGCATGTGAAACCCGCATGTGGAGCATTCGTTTGTGTGGGATGCTCTACCAGGTTCATTCCTAGATAATGCACTCAAAGGGCACTAAGCATAGAGTGTGAAAACTGAGTTTCCTTGAGAGCTGCTTGGAAGTCTGATGGTGTGTGAAGTTAGTGAGCCAAATGGAGTTGTTCTCCCACAAGAACCACTCGGCTGATCCTTCTTCAATATGCCCTTCACCAACATGCAGTGTTTCCTTGATTGAATTAGCTCTCACACCAATATTTGCGTCTAGAGTCTTTGCATTGAGGGCTATCTGAAAACGGCTGTGGCGCTGAAGTTGCCTGTGAATGTGGAGTTGGTGGCATGTGAAACCCGCATGTGGAGCATTCGTTTGTGTGGGATGCTCTACCAGGTTTATTTCAGTCCTAGCCATACAAAGGGCACTAAGCATAGAGTGTGAAAACTGAGTTTCCTTGAGAGCTGCTTGGAAGCCTGATGGTGTGTGAAGTTAGTGAGCCAAATGGAGTTGTTCTCCCACAAGAACCACTCGGCTGATCCTTCTTCAATATGCCCTTCACAAACATGCAGTGTTTCCTTGATTGAATTAGCTCTCACACCAATATTTGTGTCTAGAGCCTTTGCAGTGAGGGCTATCTGAAAACGGCTGTGGCACTGAAGTTGCCTGTGAATGTGGAGTTGGTGGTATGTGAAACCCGCATGTGGAGCATTCGTTTGTGTGGGATGCTCTACCAGGTTCATTCCTAGATAATGCACTCAAAGGGCACTAAGCATAGAGTGTGAAAACTGAGATTCCTTGAGAGCTGCTTGGAAGCCTGATGGTGTGTGAAGTTAGTGAGCCAAATGGAGTTGTTCTCCCACAAGAACCACTCGGCTGATCCTTCTTCAATATGCCCTTCACCAACATGCAGTGTTTCCTTGATTGAATTAGCTCTCACACCAATATTTGCGTCTAGAGCCTTTGCATTGAGGGCTATCTGAAAACGGCTGTGGCGCTGAAGTTGCCTGTGAATGTGGAGTTGGTGGCATGTGAAACCCGCATGTGGAGCATTCGTTTGTGTGGGATGCTCTACCAGGTTCATTCCTAGATAATGCACTCAAAGGGCACTAAGCATAGAGTGTGAAAACTGAGTTTCCTTGAGAGCTGCTTGGAAGCCTGATGGTGTGTGAAGTTAGTGAGCCAAATGGAGTTGTTCTCCCACAAGAACCACTCGGCTGATCCTTCTTCAATATGCCCTTCACCAACATGCAGTGTTTCCTTGATTGAATTAGCTCTCACACCAATATTTGCGTCTAGAGCCTTTGCATTGAGGGCTATCTGAAAACGGCTGTGGCGCTGAAGTTGCCTGTGAATGTGGAGTTGGTGGCATGTGAAACCCGCATGTGGAGCATTCGTTTGTGTGGGATGCTCTACCAGGTTTATTTCAGTCCTAGCCATACAAAGGGCACTAAGCATAGAGTGTGAAAACTGAGTTTCCTTGAGAGCTGCTTGGAAGCCTGATGGTGTGTGAAGTTAGTGAGCCAAATGGAGTTGTTCTCCCACAAGAACCACTCGGCTGATCCTTCTTCAATATGCCCTTCACCAACATGCAGTGTTTCCTTGATTGAATTAGCTCTCACACCAATATTGGCGTCTAGAGCCTTTGCATTGAGGGCTATCTGAAAACGGCTGTGGCGCTGAAGTTGCCTGTGAATGTGGAGTTGGTGGCATGTGAAACCCGCATGTGGAACATTCGTTTGTGTGGGATGCTCTACCAGGTTCATTCCTAGATAATGCACTCAAAGGGCACTAAGCATAGAGTGTGAAAACTGAGTTTCCTTGAGAGCTGCTTGGAAGCCTGATGGTGTGTGAAGTTAGTGAGCCAAATGGAGTTGTTCTCCCACAAGAACCACTCGGCTGATCCTTCTTCAATATGCCCTTCACAAACATGCAGTGTTTCCTTGATTGAATTAGCTCTCACACCAATATTTGTGTCTAGAGCCTTTGCATTGAGGGCTATCTGAAAACGGCTGTGGCGCTGAAGTTGCCTGTGAATGTGGAGTTGGTGGCATGTGAAACCCGCATGTGGAGCATTCGTTTGTGTGGGATGCTCTACCAGGTTCATTCCTAGATAATGCACTCAAAGGGCACTAAGCATAGAGTGTGAAAGCTGAGTTTCCTTGAGAGCTGCTTGGAAGCCTGATGGTGTGTGAAGTTAGTGAGCCAAATGGAGTTGTTCTCCCACAAGAACCACTCGGCTGATCCTTCTTCAATATGCCCTTCACCAACATGCAGTGTTTCCTTGATTGAATTAGCTCTCACACCAATATTTGCGTCTAGAGCCTTTGCATTGAGGGCTATCTGAAAACGGCTGTGGCGCTGAAGTTGCCTGTGAATGTGGAGTTGGTGGCATGTGAAACCCGCATGTGGAGCATTTGTTTGTGTGGGATGCTCTACCAGGTTTATTTCAGTCCTAGCCATACAAAGGGCACTAAGCATAGAGTGTGAAAACTGAGTTTCCTTGAGAGCTGCTTGGAAGCCTGATGGTGTGTGAAGTTAGTGAGCCAAATGGAGTTGTTCTCCCACAAGAACCACTCGGCTGATCCTTCTTCAATATGCCCTTCACCAACATGCAGTGTTTCCTTGATTGAATTAGCTCTCACACCAATATTTGCGTCTAGAGCCTTTGCATTGAGGGCTATCTGAAAACGGCTGTGGCGCTGAAGTTGCCTGTGAATGTGGAGTTGGTGGCATGTGAAACCCGCATGTGGAACATTCGTTTGTGTGGGATGCTCTACCAGGTTCATTCCTAGATAATGCACTCAAAGGGCACTAAGCATAGAGTGTGAAAACTGAGTTTCCTTGAGAGCTGCTTGGAAGCCTGATGGTGTGTGAAGTTAGTGAGCCAAATGGAGTTGTTCTCCCACAAGAACCACTCGGCTGATCCTTCTTCAATATGCCCTTCACAAACATGCAGTGTTTCCTTGATTGAATTAGCTCTCACACCAATATTTGTGTCTAGAGCCTTTGCATTGAGGGCTATCTGAAAACGGCTGTGGCGCTGAAGTTGCCTGTGAATGTGGAGTTGGTGGCATGTGAAACCCGCATGTGGAGCATTCGTTTGTGTGGGATGCTCTACCAGGTTCATTCCTAGATAATGCACTCAAAGGGCACTAAGCATAGAGTGTGAAAACTGAGATTCCTTGAGAGCTGCTTGGAAGCCTGATGGTGTGTGAAGTTAGTGAGCCAAATGGAGTTGTTCTCCCACAAGAACCACTCGGCTGATCCTTCTTCAATATGCCCTTCACCAACATGCAGTGTTTCCTTGATTGAATTAGCTCTCACACCAATATTTGCGTCTAGAGCCTTTGCATTGAGGGCTATCTGAAAACGGCTGTGGCTCTGAAGTTGCCTGTGAATGTGGAGTTGGTGGCATGTGAAACCCGCATGTGGAGCATTCGTTTGTGTGGGATGCTCTACCAGGTTTATTTCAGTCCTAGCCATACAAAGGGCACTAAGCATAGAGTGTGAAAACTGAGTTTCCTTGAGAGCTGCTTGGAAGCCTGATGGTGTGTGAAGTTAGTGAGCCAAATGGAGTTGTTCTCCCACAAGAACCACTCGGCTGATCCTTCTTCCATATGCCCTTCACCAACATGCAGTGTTTCCTTGATTGAATTAGCTCTCACACCAATATTTGCGTCTAGAGCCTTTGCATTGAGGGCTATCTGAAAACGGCTGTGGCGCTGAAGTTGCCTGTGAATGTGGAGTTGGTGGCATGTGAAACCCGCATGTGGAGCATTCGTTTGTGTGGGATGCTCTACCAGGTTCATTTCAGTCCTAGCCATACAAAGGGCACTAAGCATAGAGTGTGAAAACTGAGTTTCCTTGAGAGCTGCTTGGAAGCCTGATGGTGTGTGAAGTTAGTGAGCCAAATGGAGTTGTTCTCCCACAAGAACCACTCGGCTGATCCTTCTTCCATATGCCCTTCACCAACATGCAGTGTTTCCTTGATTGAATTAGCTCTCACACCAATATTTGCGTCTAGATCCTTGGCATTGAGGGCTATCTGAAAACGGCTGTGGAGCTGAAGTTGCCTGTGCATGTGGAGTTGGTGGCATGTGAAACCCGCATGTGGAGCATTAGTTTGTGTGGGATGCTCTAGCAGGATCATTCTAGATATTGCACTCAAAGGGCACTAAGCATAGAGTGTGAAAACTGAGTTTCCTTGAGAGCTGCTTGGAATCCTGATGGTGTGTGAAGTTAGTGAGCCAAATGGAGTTGTTCTCCCACAAGAACCACTCAGCTGATCCTTCTTCAATATGCCCTTCACCAACATGCAGTGTTTCCTTGATTGAATTAGCTCTCACACCAATATTTGCTTCTAGAGCCTTTGCATTGAGGGCTATCTGAAAACGGCTGTGGCGCTGAAGTTGCCTTTGAATGTGGAGTTGGTGGCATGTGAAACCCGCATGTGGAGCATTCGTTTGTGTGGGATGCTCTACCAGGTTCATTCCTAGATAATGCACTCAAAGGGCACTAAGCATAGAGTGTGAAAACTGAGTTTCCTTGAGAGCTGCTTGGAAGCCTGATGGTGTGTGAAGTTAGTGAGCCAAATGGAGTTGTTCTCCCACAAGAACCACTCGGCTGATCCTTCTTCAATATGCCCTTCACCAACATGCAGTGTTTCCTTGATTGAATTAGCTCTCACACCAATATTTGCGTCTAGAGCCTTTGCATTGAGGGCTATCTGAAAACGGCTGTGGCGCTGAAGTTGCCTGTGAATGTGGAGTTGGTGGCATGTGAAACCCGCATGTGGAGCATTCGTTTGTGTGGGATGCTCTACCAGGTTCATTCCTAGATAATGCACTCAAAGGGCACTAAGCATAGAGTGTGAAAACTGAGATTCCTTGAGAGCTGCTTGGAAGCCTGATGGTGTGTGAAGTTAGTGAGCCAAATGGAGTTGTTCTCCCACAAGAACCACTCGGCTGATCCTTCTTCAATATGCCCTTCACCAACATGCAGTGTTTCCTTGATTGAATTAGCTCTCACACCAATATTTGCGTCTAGAGCCTTTGCATTGAGGGCTATCTGAAAACGGCTGTGGCGCTGAAGTTGCCTGTGAATGTGGAGTTGGTGGCATGTGAAACCCGCATGTGGAGCATTCGTTTGTGTGGGATGCTCTACCAGGTTCATTCCTAGATAATGCACTCAAAGGGCACTAAGCTTAGAGTGTGAAAACTGAGTTTCCTTGAGAGCTGCTTGGAAGTATGATGGTGTGTGAAGTTAGTGAGCCAAATGGAGTTGTTCTCCCACAAGAACCACTCGGCTGATCCTTCTTCAATATGCCCTTCACCAACATGCAGTGTTTCCTTGATTGAATTAGCTCTCACACCAATATTTGCGTCTAGAGCCTTTGCATTGAGGGCTATCTGAAAACGGCTGTGGCGCTGAAGTTGCCTGTGAATGTGGAGTTGGTGGCATGTGAAACCCGCATGTGGAGCATTCGTTTGTGTGGGATGCTCTACCAGGTTTATTTCAGTCCTAGCCATACAAAGGGCACTAAGCATAGAGTGTGAAAACTGAGTTTCCTTGAGAGCTGCTTGGAAGCCTGATGGTGTGTGAAGTTAGTGAGCCAAATGGAGTTGTTCTCCCACAAGAACCACTCGGCTGATCCTTCTTCAATATGCCCTTCACCAACATGCAGTGTTTCCTTGATTGAATTAGCTCTCACACCAATATTTGCGTCTAGAGCCTTTGCATTGAGGGCTATCTGAAAACGGCTGTGGCGCTGAAGTTGCCTGTGAATGTGGAGTTGGTGGCATGTGAAAACCGCATGTGGAGCATTCGTTTGTGTGGGATGCTCTACCAGGTTCATTTCAGTCCTAGCCATACAAAGGGCACTAAGCATAGAGTGTGAAAACTGAGTTTCCTTGAGAGCTGCTTGGAAGCCTGATGGTGTGTGAAGTTAGTGAGCCAAATGGAGTTGTTCTCCCACAAGAACCACTCGGCTGATCCTTCTTCCATATGCCCTTCACCAACATGCAGTGTTTCCTTGATTGAATTAGCTCTCACACCAATATTTGCGTCTAGATCCTTGGCATTGAGGGCTATCTGAAAACGGCTGTGGAGCTGAAGTTGCCTGTGCATGTGGAGTTGGTGGCATGTGAAACCCGCATGTGGAGCATTAGTTTGTGTGGGATGCTCTAGCAGGTTCATTCTAGATATTGCACTCAAAGGGCACTAAGCATAGAGTGTGAAAACTGAGTTTCCTTGAGAGCTGCTTGGAAGCCTGATGGTGTGTGAAGTTAGTGAGCCAAATGGAGTTGTTCTCCCACAAGAACCACTCAGCTGATCCTTCTTCAATATGCCCTTCACCAACATGCAGTGTTTCCTTGATTGAATTAGCTCTCACACCAATATTTGCTTCTAGAGCCTTTGCATTGAGGGCTATCTGAAAACGGCTGTGGCGCTGAAGTTGCCTTTGAATGTGGAGTTGGTGGCATGTGAAACCCGCATGTGGAGCATTCGTTTGTGTGGGATGCTCTACCAGGTTCATTCCTAGATAATGCACTCAAAGGGCACTAAGCATAGAGTGTGAAAACTGAGTTTCCTTGAGAGCTGCTTGGAAGCCTGATGGTGTGTGAAGTTAGTGAGCCAAATGGAGTTGTTCTCCCACAAGAACCACTCGGCTGATCCTTCTTCAATATGCCCTTCACCAACATGCAGTGTTTCCTTGATTGAATTAGCTCTCACACCAATATTTGCGTCTAGAGCCTTTGCATTGAGGGCTATCTGAAAACGGCTGTGGCGCTGAAGTTGCCTGTGAATGTGGAGTTGGTGGCATGTGAAACCCGCATGTGGAGCATTCGTTTGTGTGGGATGCTCTACCAGGTTCATTCCTAGATAATGCACTCAAAGGGCACTAAGCATAGAGTGTGAAAACTGAGTTTCCTTGAGAGCTGCTTGGAAGCCTGATGGTGTGTGAAGTTAGTGAGCCAAATGGAGTTGTTCTCCCACGAGAACCACTCGGCTGATCCTTCTTCAATATGCCCTTCACCAACATGCAGTGTTTCCTTGATTGAATTAGCTCTCACACCAATATTTGCGTCTAGAGCCTTTGCATTGAGGGCTATCTGAAAACGGCTGTGGCGCTGAAGTTGCCTGTGAATGTGGAGTTGGTGGCATGTGAAACCCGCATGTGGAGCATTCGTTTGTGTGGGAGGCTCTACCAGGTTCATTCCAGATAATGCACTCAAAGGGCACTAAGCATAGAGTGTGAAAACTGAGTTTCCTTGAGAGCTGCTTGGAAGCCTGATGGTGTGTGAAGTTAGTGAGCCAAATGGAGTTGTTCTCCCACAAGAACCACTCGGCTGATCCTTCTTCAATATGCCCTTCACCAACATGCAGTGTTTCCTTGATTGAATTAGCTCTCACACCAATATTTGTGTGTAGAGCCTTTGCATTGAGGGCTATCTGAAAACGGCTGTGGCGCTGAAGTTGCCTGTGAATGTGGAGTTGGTGGCATGTGAAACCCGCATGTGGAGCATTCGTTTGTGTGGGATGCTCTACCAGGTTCATTTCAGTCCTAGCCATACAAAGATCACTAAGCATAGAGTGTGAAAACTGAGTTTCCTTGAGAGCTGCTTGGAAGCCTGATGGTGTGTGAAGTTAGTGAGCCAAATGGAGTTGTTCTCCCACAAGAACCACTCGGCTGATCCTTCTTCAATATGCCCTTCACCAACATGCAGTGTTTCCTTCATTGAATTAGCTCTCACACCAATATTTGCGTCTAGAGCCTTTGCATTGAGGGCTATCTGAAAACGGCTGTGGCGCTGAAGTTGCCTGTGAATGTGGAGTTGGTGGCATGTGAAACCCGCATGTGGAGCATTCGTTTGTGTGGGATGCTCTACCAGGTTCATTCCTAGATAATGCACTCAAAGGGCACTAAGCATAGAGTGTGAAAACTGAGTTTCCTTGAGAGCTGCTTGGAAGCCTGATGGTGTGTGAAGTTAGTGAGCCAAATGGAGTTGTTCTCCCACAAGAACCACTCGGCTGATCATTCTTCAATATGACCTTCACCAACATGCAGTGTTTCCTTGATTGAATTAGCTCTCACACCAATATTTGCGTCTAGAGCCTTTGCATTGAGGGCTATCTGAAAACGGCTGTGGCGCTGAAGTTGCCTGTGAATGTGGAGTTGGTGGCATGTGAAACCCGCATGTGGAGCATTCGTTTGTGTGGGATGCTCTACCAGGTTCATTCCTTGATAATGCACTCAAACGGCACTAAGCATAGAGTGTGAAAACTGAGTTTCCTTGAGAGCTGCTTGGAAGCCTGATGGTGTGTGAAGTTAGTGAGCCAAATGGAGTTGTTCTCCCACAAGAACCACTCGGCTGATCCTTCTTCAATATGCGCTTCACCAACATGCAGTGTTTCCTTGATTGAATTAGCTCTCACACCAATATTTGCGTCTAGAGCCTTTGCATTGAGGGCTATCTGAAAACGGCTGTGGCGCTGAAGTTGCCTGTGAATGTGGAGTTGGTGGCATGTGAAACCCGCATGTGGAGCATTCGTTTGTGTGGGATGCTCTACCAGGTTCATTTCAGTCCTAGCCATACAAAGGGCACTAAGCATAGAGTGTGAAAACTGAGTTTCCTTGAGAGCTGCTTGGAAGCCTGATGGTGTGTGAAGTTAGTGAGCCAAATGGAGTTGTTCTCCCACAAGAACCACTCGGCTGATCCTTCTTCAATACGCCCTTCACCAACATGCAGTGTTTTCTTGATTGAATCAGCTCTCACACCAATATTTGCGTCTAGAGCCTTTGCATTGAGGGCTATCTGAAAACGGCTGTGGCGCTAAAGTTGCCTGTGAATGTGGAGTTGGTGGCATGTGAAACCCGCATGTGGAGCATTCGTTTGTGTGGGATGCTCTACCAGGTTCATTTCAGTCCTAGCCATACAAAGATCACTAAGCATAGAGTGTGAAAACTGAGTTTCCTTGAGAGCTGCTTGGAAGCCTGATGGTGTGTGAAGTTAGTGAGCCAAATGGTTGTTCTCCCACAAGAACCACTCGGCTGATCCTTCTTCAATATGCCCTTCACCAACATGCAGTGTTTCCTTCATTGAATTAGCTCTCACACCAATATTTGCGTCTAGAGCCTTTGCATTGAGGGCTATCTGAAAACGGCTGTGGCGCTGAAGTTGCCTGTGAATGTGGAGTTGGTGGCATGTGAAACCCGCATGTGGAGCATTCGTTTGTGTGGGATGCTCTACCAGGTTCATTCCTAGATAATGCACTCAAAGGGCACTAAGCATAGAGTGTGAAAACTGAGTTTCCTTGAGAGCTGCTTGGAAGCCTGATGGTGTGTGAAGTTAGTGAGCCAAATGGAGTTGTTCTCCCACAAGAACCACTCGGCTGATCCTTCTTCAATATGCCCTTCACCAACATGCAGTGTTTCCTTGATTGAATTAGCTCTCACACCAATATTTGCGTCTAGAGCCTTTGCATTGAGGGCTATCTGAAAACGGCTGTGGCGCTGAAGTTGCCTTTGAATGTGGAGTTGGTGGCATGTGAAACCCGCATGTGGAGCATTCGTTTGTGTGGGATGCTCTACCAGGTTCATTCCTTGATAATGAACTCAAACGGCACTAAGCATAGAGTGTGAAAACTGAGTTTCCTTGAGAGCTGCTTGGAAGCCTGATGGTGTGTGAAGTTAGTGAGCCAAATGGAGTTGTTCTCCCACAAGAACCACTCGGCTGATCCTTCTTCAATATGCGCTTCACCAACATGCCAGTGTTTCCTTGATTGAATTAGCTCTCACACCAATATTTGCGTCTAGAGCCTTTGCATTGAGGGCTATCTGAAAACGGCTGTGGCGCTGAAGTTGCCTGTGAATGTGGAGTTGGTGGCATGTGAAACCCGCATGTGGAGCATTCGTTTGTGTGGATGCTCTACCAGGTTCATTTCAGTCCTAGCCATACAAAGGGCACTAAGCATAGAGTGTGAAACTGAGTTTCCTTGAGAGCTGCTTGGAAGCCTGATGGTGTGTGAAGTTAGTGAGCCAAATGGAGTTGTTCTCCCACAAGAACCACTCGGCTGATCCTTCTTCAATACGCCCTTCACCAACATGCAGTGTTTTCTTGATTGAATCAGCTCTCACACCAATATTTGCGTCTAGAGCCTTTGCATTGAGGGCTATCTGAAAAACGGCTGTGGCGCTGAAGTTGCCTGTTTGAAATGTGGAGTTGGTGGCATGTGAAACCCGCATGTGGAGCATTCGTTTGTGTGGGAGGCTCTACCAGGTTCATTCCAGATAATGCACTCAAAGGGCACTAAGCATAGAGTGTGAAAACTGAGTTTCCTTGAGAGCTGCTTGGAAGCCTGATGGTGTGTGAAGTTAGTGAGCCAAATGGAGTTGTTCTCCCACAAGAACACTCGGCTGATCCTTCTTCAATATGCCCTTCACCAACATGCAGTGTTTCCTTGATTGAATTAGCTCTCACACCAATATTTGCGTCTAGAGCCTTTGCATTGAGGGCTATCTGAAAACGGCTGTGGCGCTGAAGTTGCCTGTGAATGTGGAGTTGGTGGCATGTGAAACCCGCATGTGGAGCATTCGTTTGTGTGGGATGCTGACCAAGGTTTATTTCAGTCCTAGCCATACAAAGGGTACTAAGCATAGAGTGTGAAAACTGAGTTTCCTTGAGAGCTGCTTGGAAGCCTGATGGTGTGTGAAGTTAGTGAGCCAAATGGAGTTGTTCTCCCACAAGAACCACTCGGCTGATCCTTCTTCAATATGCCCTTCACCAACATGCAGTGTTTCCTTGATGAATTAGCTCTCACACCAATATTTGCGTCTAGAGCCTTTGCATTGAGGGCTATCTGAAAACGGCTGTGGCGCTGAAGTTGCCTGTGAATGTGGAGTTGGTGGCATGTGAAACCCGCATGTGGAGCATTCGTTTGTGTGGGATGCTCTACCAGGTTCATTCCTAGATAATGCACTCAAAGGGCACTAAGCATAGAGTGTGAAAACTGAGTTTCCTTGAGAGCTGCTTGGAAGCCTGATGGTGTGTGAAGTTAGTGAGCCAAATGGAGTTGTTCTCCCACAAGAACCACTCGGCTGATCCTTCTTCAATATGCCCTTCACCAACATGCAGTGTTTCCTTGATTGAATTAGCTCTCACACCAATATTTGCGTCTAGAGCCTTTGCATTGAGGGCTATCTGAAAACGGCTGTGGCGCTGAAGTTGCCTGTGAATGTGGAGTTGGTGGCATGTGAAACCCGCATGTGGAGCATTCGTTTGTGTGGGATGCTCTACCAGGTTCATTCCTAGATAATGCACTCAAAACGGCAGTAAGCATAGAGTGTGAAAACTGAGTTTCCTTGAGAGCTGCTTGGAAGCCTGATGGTGTGTGAAGTTAGTGAGCCAAATGGAGTTGTTCTCCACAAGAACCACTCGGCTGATCCTTCTTCAATATGCCCTTCACCAACATGCAGTGTTTCCTTGATTGAATTAGCTCTCACACCAATATTTGCGTCTAGAGCCTTTGCATTGAGGGCTATCTGAAAACGGCTGTGGCGCTGAAGTTGCCTGTGAATGTGGAGTTGGTGGCATGTGAAACCCGCATGTGGAGCATTCGTTACGGCTGTGGCGCTGAAGTTGCCTGTGAATGTGGAGTTGGTGGCATGTGAAACCCGCATGTGGAGCATTCGTTTGTGTGGGAGGCTCTAAGAGGTTCATTCCAGATAATGCACTCAAAGGGCACTAAGCATAGAGTGTGAAAACTGAGTTTCCTTGAGAGCTGCTTGGAAGCCTGATGGTGTGTGAAGTTAGTGAGCCAAATGGAGTTGTTCTCCCACAAGAACCACTCGGCTGATCCTTCTTCAATATGCCCTTCACCAACATGCAGTGTTTCCTTGATTGAATTAGCTCTCACACCAATATTTGCGTCTAGAGCCTTTGCATTGAGGGCTATCTGAAAACGGCTGTGGCGCTGAAGTTGCCTGTGAATGTGGAGTTGGTGGCATGTGAAACCCGCATGTGGAGCATTCGTTTGTGTGGGATGCTCTACCAGGTTCATTTCAGTCCTAGCCATACAAAGGGCACTAAGCATAGAGTGTGAAAACTGAGTTTCCTTGAGAGCTGCTTGGAAGCCTGATGGTGTGTGAAGTTAGTGAGCCAAATGGAGTTGTTCTCCCACAAGAACCACTCGGCTGATCCTTCTTCAATATGCCCTTCACCAACATGCACTGTTTCCTTCATTGAATTAGCTCTCACACCAATATTTGCGTCTAGCGCCTTTGCATTGAGGGCTATCTGAAAACGGCTGTGGCGCTGAAGTTGCCTGTGAATGTGGAGTTGGTGGCATGTGAAACCCGCATGTGGAGCATTCGTTTGTGTGGGATGCTCTACCAGGTTCATTCCTAGATAATGCACTCAAAGGGCACTAAGCATAGAGTGTGAAAACTGAGTTTCCTTGAGAGCTGCTTGGAAGCCTGATGGTGTGTGAAGTTAGTGAGCCAAATGGAGTTGTTCTCCCACAAGAACCACTCGGCTGATCCTTTCTTCAATATGCCCTTCACCAACATGCAGTGTTTCCTTGATTGAATTAGCTCTCACACCAATATTTGCGTCTAGAGCCTTTGCATTGAGGGCTATCTGAAAACGGCTGTGGCGCTGAAGTTGCCTGTGAATGTGGAGTTGGTGGCATGTGAAACCCGCATGTGGAGCATTCGTTTGTGTGGGATGCTCTACCAGGTTCATTCCTTGATAATGCACTCAAAGGGCACTAAGCATAGAGTGTGAAAACTGAGTTCCTTGAGAGCTGCTTGGAAGCCTGATGGTGTGTGAAGTTAGTGAGCCAAATGGAGTTGTTCTCCCACAAGAACCACTCGGCTGATCCTTCTTCAATATGCCCTTCACCAACATGCAGTGTTTCCTTGATTGAATTAGCTCTCACACCAATATTTGCGTCTAGAGCCTTTGCATTGAGGGCTATCTGAAAACGGCTGTGGCGCTGAAGTTGCCTGTGAATGTGGAGTTGGTGGCATGTGAAACCCGCATGTGGAGCATTCGTTTGTGTGGGATGCTCTACCAGGTTCATTTCAGTCCTAGCCATACAAAGGGCACTAAGCATAGAGTGTGAAAACTGAGTTTCCTTGAGAGCTGCTTGGAAGCCTGATGGTGTGTGAAGTTAGTGAGCCAAATGGAGTTGTTCTCCCACAAGAACCACTCGGCTGATCCTTCTTCAATACGCCCTTCACCAACATGCAGTGTTTTCTTGATTGAATCAGCTCTCACACCAATATTTTTGTCTAGAGCCTTTGCATTGAGGGCTATCTGAAAACGGCTGTGGCGCTGAAGTTGCCTGTGAATGTGGAGTTGGTGGCATGTGAAACCCGCATGTGGAGCATTCGTTTGTGTGGGAGGCTCTACCAGGTTCATTCCAGATAATGCACTCAAAGGGCACTAAGCATAGAGTGTGAAAACTGAGTTTCCTTGAGAGCTGCTTGGAAGCCTGATGGTGTGTGAAGTTAGTGAGCCAAATGGAGTTGTTCTCCCACAAGAACCACTCGGCTGATCCTTCTTCAATATGCCCTTCACCAACATGCAGTGTTTCCTTGATTGAATTAGCTCTCACACCAATATTTTTGTCTAGAGCCTTTGCATTGAGGGCTATCTGAAAACGGCTGTGGCGCTGAAGTTGCCTGTGAATGTGGAGTTGGTGGCATGTGAAACCCGCATGTGGAGCATTCGTTTGTGTGGGATGCTCTACCAGGTTCATTTCAGTCCTAGCCATACAAAGGGCACTAAGCATAGAGTGTGAAAACTGAGTTTCCTTGAGAGCTGCTTGGAAGCCTGATGGTGTGTGAAGTTAGTGAGCCAAATGGAGTTGTTCTCCCACAAGAACCACTCGGCTGATCCTTCTTCAATATGCCCTTCACCAACATGCACTGTTTCCTTCATTGAATTAGCTCTCACACCAATATTTGCGTCTAGCGCCTTTGCATTGAGGGCTATCTGAAAACGGCTGTGGCGCTGAAGTTGCCTGTGAATGTGGAGTTGGTGGCATGTGAAACCCGCATGTGGAGCATTCGTTTGTGTGGGATGCTCTACCAGGTTCATTCCTAGATAATGCACTCAAAGGGCACTAAGCATAGAGTGTGAAAACTGAGTTTCCTTGAGAGCTGCTTGGAAGCCTGATGGTGTGTGAAGTTAGTGAGCCAAATGGAGTTGTTCTCCCACAAGAACCACTCGGCTGATCCTTCTTCAATATGCCCTTCACCAACATGCAGTGTTTCCTTGATTGAATTAGCTCTCACACCAATATTTGCGTCTAGAGCCTTTGCATTGAGGGCTATCTGAAAACGGCTGTGGCGCTGAAGTTGCCTGTGAATGTGGAGTTGGTGGCATGTGAAACCCGCATGTGGAGCATTCGTTTGTGTGGGATGCTCTACCAGGTTCATTCCTTGATAATGCACTCAAAGGGCACTAAGCATAGAGTGTGAAAACTGAGTTTCCTTGAGAGCTGCTTGGAAGCCTGATGGTGTGTGAAGTTAGTGAGCCAAATGGAGTTGTTCTCCCACAAGAACCACTCGGCTGATCCTTCTTCAATATGCCCTTCACCAACATGCAGTGTTTCCTTGATTGAATTAGCTCTCACACCAATATTTGCGTCTAGAGCCTTTGCATTGAGGGCTATCTGAAAACGGCTGTGGCGCTGAAGTTGCCTGTGAATGTGGAGTTGGTGGCATGTGAAACCCGCATGTGGAGCATTCGTTTGTGTGGGATGCTCTACCAGGTTCATTTCAGTCCTAGCCATACAAAGGGCACTAAGCATAGAGTGTGAAAACTGAGTTTCCTTGAGAGCTGCTTGGAAGCCTGATGGTGTGTGAAGTTAGTGAGCCAAATGGAGTTGTTCTCCCACAAGAACCACTCGGCTGATCCTTCTTCAATACGCCCTTCACCAACATGCAGTGTTTTCTTGATTGAATCAGCTCTCACACCAATATTTGCGTCTAGAGCCTTTGCATTGAGGGCTATCTGAAAACGGCTGTGGCGCTGAAGTTGCCTGTGAATGTGGAGTTGGTGGCATGTGAAACCCGCATGTGGAGCATTCGTTTGTGTGGGAGGCTCTACCAGGTTCATTCCAGATAATGCACTCAAAGGGCACTAAGCATAGAGTGTGAAAACTGAGTTTCCTTGAGAGCTGCTTGGAAGCCTGATGGTGTGTGAAGTTAGTGAGCCAAATGGAGTTGTTCTCCCACAAGAACCACTCGGCTGATCCTTCTTCAATATGCCCTTCACCAACATGCAGTGTTTCCTTGATTGAATTAGCTCTCACACCAATATTTGCGTCTAGAGCCTTTGCATTGAGGGCTATCTGAAAACGGCTGTGGCGCTGAAGTTGCCTGTGAATGTGGAGTTGGTGGCATGTGAAACCCGCATGTGGAGCATTCGTTTGTGTGGGATGCTCTACCAGGTTCATTCCTAGATAATGCACTCAAAGGGCACTAAGCATAGAGTGTGAAAACTGAGTTTCCTTGAGAGCTGCTTGGAAGCCTGATGGTGTGTGAAGTTAGTGAGCCAAATGGAGTTGTTCTCCCACAAGAACCACTCGGCTGATCCTTCTTCAATATGCCCTTCACCAACATGCAGTGTTTCCTTCATTGAATTAGCTCTCACACCAATATTTGCGTCTAGAGCCTTTGCATTGAGGGCTATCTGAAAACGGCTGTGGCGCTGAAGTTGCCTGTGAATGTGGAGTTGGTGGCATGTGAAACCCGCATGTGGAGCATTCGTTTGTGTGGGATGCTCTACCAGGTTCATTTCAGTCCTAGCCATACAAAGGGCACTAAGCATAGAGTGTGAAAACTGAGTTTCCTTGAGAGCTGCTTGGAAGCCTGATGGTGTGTGAAGTTAGTGAGCCAAATGGAGTTGTTCTCCCACAAGAACCACTCGGCTGATCCTTCTTCAATACGCCCTTCACCAACATGCAGTGTTTTCTTGATTGAATCAGCTCTCACACCAATATTTGCGTCTAGAGCCTTTGCATTGAGGGCTATCTGAAAACGGCTGTGGCGCTGAAGTTGCCTGTGAATGTGGAGTTGGTGGCATGTGAAACCCGCATGTGGAGCATTCGTTTGTGTGGGAGGCTCTACCAGGTTCATTCCAGATAATGCACTCAAAGGGCACTAAGCATAGAGTGTGAAAACTGAGTTTCCTTGAGAGCTGCTTGGAAGCCTGATGGTGTGTGAAGTTAGTGAGCCAAATGGAGTTGTTCTCCCACAAGAACCACTCGGCTGATCCTTCTTCAATATGCCCTTCACCAACATGCAGTGTTTCCTTGATTGAATTAGCTCTCACACCAATATTTGCGTCTAGAGCCTTTGCATTGAGGGCTATCTGAAAACGGCTGTGGCGCTGAAGTTGCCTGTGAATGTGGAGTTGGTGGCATGTGAAACCCGCATGTGGAGCATTCGTTTGTGTGGGATGCTCTACCAGGTTCATTCCAGATAATGCACTCAAAGGGCACTAAGCATAGAGTGTGAAAACTGAGTTTCCTTGAGAGCTGCTTGGAAGCCTGATGGTGTGTGAAGTTAGTGAGCCAAATGGAGTTGTTCTCCCACAAGAACCACTCGGCTGATCCTTCTTCCATATGCCCTTCACCAACATGCAGTGTTTCCTTGATTGAATTAGCTCTCACACCAATATTTGCGTCTAGAGCCTTTGCATTGAGGGCTATCTGAAAACGGCTGTGGCGCTGAAGTTGCCTGTGAATGTGGAGTTGGTGGCATGTGAAACCCGCATGTGGAGCATTCGTTTGTGTGGGATGCTCTACCATGTTCATTCGTAGATAATGCACTCAAAGGGCACTAAGCATAGAGTGTGAAAACTGAGTTTCCTTGAGAGCTGCTTGGAAGTCTGATGGTGTGTGAAGTTAGTGAGCCAAATGGAGTTGTTCTCCCACAAGAACCACTCGGCTGATCCTTCTTCAATATGCCCTTCACCAACATGCAGTGTTTCCTTGATTGAATTAGCTCTCACACCAATATTTGCGTCTAGAGCCTTTGCATTGAGGGCTATCTGAAAACGGCTGTGGCGCTGAAGTTGCCTGTGAATGTGGAGTTGGTGGCATGTGAAACCCGCATGTGGAGCATTCGTTTGTGTGGGATGCTCTACCAGGTTCATTCCTTGATAATGCACTCAAACGGCACTAAGCATAGAGTGTGAAAACTGAGTTTCCTTGAGAGCTGCTTGGAAGCCTGATGGTGTGTGAAGTTAGTGAGCCAAATGGAGTTGTTCTCCCACAAGAACCACTCGGCTGATCCTTCTTCAATATGCCCTTCACCAACATGCACTGTTTCCTTCATTGAATTAGCTCTCACACCAATATTTGCGTCTAGAGCCTTTGCATTGAGGGCTATCTGAAAACGGCTGTGGCGCTGAAGTTGCCTGTGAATGTGGAGTTGGTGGCATGTGAAACCCGCATGTGGAGCATTCGTTTGTGTGGGATGCTCTACCAGGTTCATTTCAGTCCTAGCCATACAAAGGGCACTAAGCATAGAGTGTGAAAACTGAGTTTCCTTGAGAGCTGCTTGGAAGCCTGATGGTGTGTGAAGTTAGTGAGCCAAATGGAGTTGTTCTCCCACAAGAACCACTCGGCTGATCCTTCTTCAATACGCCCTTTACCAACATGCAGTGTTTTCTTGATTGAATTAGCTCTCACACCAATATTTGCGTCTAGAGCCTTTGCATTGAGGGCTATCTGAAAACGGCTGTGGCGCTGAAGTTGCCTGTGAATGTGGAGTTGGTGGCATGTGAAACCCGCATGTGGAGCATTCGTTTGTGTGGGAGGCTCTACCAGGTTCATTCCAGATAATGCACTCAAAGGGCACTAAGCATAGAGTGTGAAAACTGAGTTTCCTTGAGAGCTGCTTGGAAGCCTGATGGTGTGTGAAGTTAGTGAGCCAAATGGAGTTGTTCTCCCACAAGAACCACTCGGCTGATCCTTCTTCAATATGCCCTTCACCAACATGCAGTGTTTCCTTGATTGAATTAGCTCTCACACCAATATTTGCGTCTAGAGCCTTTGCATTGAGGGCTATCTGAAAACGGCTGTGGCGCTGAAGTTGCCTGTGAATGTGGAGTTGGTGGCATGTGAAACCCGCATGTGGAGCATTCGTTTGTGTGGGATGCTCTACCAGGTTCATTTCAGTCCTAGCCATACAAAGGGCACTAAGCATAGAGTGTGAAAACTGAGTTTCCTTGAGAGCTGCTTGGAAGCCTGATGGTGTGTGAAGTTAGTGAGCCAAATGGAGTTGTTCTCCCACAAGAACCACTCGGCTGATACTTCTTCAATATGCCCTTCACCAACATGCAGTGTTTCCTTCATTGAATTAGCTCTCACACCAATATTTGCGTCTAGAGCCTTTGCATTGAGGGCTATCTGAAAACGGCTGTAGCGCTGAAGTTGCCTGTGAATGTGGAGTTGGTGGCATGTGATAACCGCATGTGGAGCATTCGTTTGTGTGGGATGCTCTACCAGGTTCATTCCTAGATAATGCACTCAAAGGGCACTAAGCATAGAGTGTGAAAACTGAGTTTCCTTGAGAGCTGCTTGGAAGCCTGATGGTGTGTGAAGTTAGTGAGCCAAATGGAGTTGTTCTCCCACAAGAACCACTCGGCTGATCCTTCTTCAATACGCCCTTCACCAACATGCAGTGTTTCCTTGATTGAATTAGCTCTCACACCAATATTTGCGTCTAGAGCCTTTGCATTGAGGGCTATCTGAAAACGGCTGTGGCGCTGATGTTGCCTGTGAATGTGGAGTTGGTGGCATGTGAAACCCGCATGTGGAGCATTCGTTTGTGTGGGATGCTCTACCAGGTTCATTCCAGATAATGCACTCAAGGGTCACTAAGCATAGAGTGTGAAAACTGAGTTTCCTTGAGAGCTGCTTGGAAGCCTGATGGTGTGTGAAGTTAGTGAGCCAAATGGAGTTGTTCTCCCACAAGAACCACTCGGCTGATACTTCTTCAATATGCCCTTCACCAACATGCAGTGTTTCCTTGATTGAATTAGCTCTCACACCAATATTTGCGTCTAGAGCCTTTGCATTGAGGGCTATCTGAAAACGGCTGTGGCGCTGAAGTTGCCTGTGAATGTGGAGGTGGTGGCATGTGAAACCCGCATGTGGAGCATTCGTTTGTGTGGGATGCTCTACCAGGTTCATTCTTAGATAATGCACTCAAAGGGCACTAAGGATAGAGTGTGAAAACTGAGTTTCCTTGAGAGCTGCTTGGAAGCCTGATGGTGTGTGAAGTTAGTGAGCCAAATGGAGTTGTTCTCCCGCAAGAACCACTCGGCTGATCCTTCTTCCATATGCCCTTCACCAACATGCAGTGTTTCCTTGATTGAATTAGCTCTCACACCAATATTTGCGTCTAGAGCCTTTGCATTGAGGGCTATCTGAAAACGGCTGTGGCGCTGAAGTTGCCTGTGAATGTGGAGTTGGTGGCATGTGAAACCCGCATGTGGAGCATTCGTTTGTGTGGTATGCTCTACCAGGTTCATTTCAGTCCTAGCCATACAAAGGGCACTAAGCATAGAGTGTGAAAACTGAGTTTCCTTGAGAGCTGCTTGGAAGCCTGATGGTGTGTGAAGTTAGTGAGCCAAATGGAGTTGTTCTCCCACAAGAACCACTCGGCTGATCCTTCTTCAATACGCCCTTTACCAACATGCAGTGTTTTCTTGATTGAATTAGCTCTCACACCAATATTTGCGTCTAGAGCCTTTGCATTGAGGGCTATCTGAAAACGGCTGTGGCGCTGAAGTTGCCTGTGAATGTGGAGTTGGTGGCATGTGAAACCCGCATGTGGAGCATTCGTTTGTGTGGGAGGCTCTACCAGGTTCATTCCAGATAATGCACTCAAAGGGCACTAAGCATAGAGTGTGAAAACTGAGTTTCCTTGAGAGCTGCTTGGAAGCCTGATGGTGTGTGAAGTTAGTGAGCCAAATGGAGTTGTTCTCCCACAAGAACCACTCGGCTGATCCTTCTTCAATATGCCCTTCACCAACATGCAGTGTTTCCTTGATTGAATTAGCTCTCACACCAATATTTGCGTCTAGAGCCTTTGCATTGAGGGCTATCTGAAAACGGCTGTGGCGCTGAAGTTGCCTGTGAATGTGGAGTTGGTGGCATGTGAAACCCGCATGTGGAGCATTCGTTTGTGTGGGATGCTCTACCAGGTTCATTTCAGTCCTAGCCATACAAAGGGCACTAAGCATAGAGTGTGAAAACTGAGTTTCCTTGAGAGCTGCTTGGAAGCCTGATGGTGTGTGAAGTTAGTGAGCCAAATGGAGTTGTTCTCCCACAAGAACCACTCGGCTGATACTTCTTCAATATGCCCTTCAACAACATGCAGTGTTTCCTTCATTGAATTAGCTCTCACACCAATATTTGCGTCTAGAGCCTTTGCATTGAGGGCTATCTGAAAACGGCTGTAGCGCTGAAGTTGCCTGTGAATGTGGAGTTGGTGACATGTGATAACCGCATGTGGAGCATTCGTTTGTGTGGGATGCTCTACCAGGTTCATTCCTAGATAATGCACTCAAAGGGCACTAAGCATAGAGTGTGAAAACTGAGTTTCCTTGAGAGCTGCTTGGAAGCCTGATGGTGTGTGAAGTTAGTGAGCCAAATGGAGTTGTTCTCCCACAAGAACCACTCGGCTGATCCTTCTTCAATACGCCCTTCACCAACATGCAGTGTTTCCTTGATTGAATTAGCTCTCACACCAATATTTGCGTCTAGAGCCTTTGCATTGAGGGCTATCTGAAAACGGCTGTGGCGCTGATGTTGCCTGTGAATGTGGAGTTGGTGGCATGTGAAACCCGCATGTGGAGCATTCGTTTGTGTGGGATGCTCTACCAGGTTCATTCCAGATAATGCACTCAAGGGTCACTAAGCATAGAGTGTGAAAACTGAGTTTCCTTGAGAGCTGCTTGGAAGCCTGATGGTGTGTGAAGTTAGTGAGCCAAATGGAGTTGTTCTCCCACAAGAACCACTCGGCTGATCCTTCTTCAATATGCCCTTCACCAACATGCAGTGTTTCCTTGATTGAATTAGCTCTCACACCAATATTTGCGTCTAGAGCCTTTGCATTGAGGGCTATCTGAAAACGGCTGTGGCGCTGAAGTTGCCTGTGAATGTGGAGGTGGTGGCATGTGAAACCCGCATGTGGAGCATTCGTTTGTGTGGGATGCTCTACCAGGTTCATTCTTAGATAATGCACTCAAAGGGCACTAAGGATAGAGTGTGAAAACTGAGTTTCCTTGAGAGCTGCTTGGAAGCCTGATGGTGTGTGAAGTTAGTGAGCCAAATGGAGTTGTTCTCCCGCAAGAACCACTCGGCTGATCCTTCTTCCATATGCCCTTCACCAACATGCAGTGTTTCCTTGATTGAATTAGCTCTCACACCAATATTTGAGTCTAGAGCCTTTGCATTGAGGGCTATCTGAAAACGGCTGTGGCGCTGAAGTTGCCTGTGAATGTGGAGTTGGTGGCATGTGAAACCCGCATGTGGAGCATTCGTTTGTGTGGGATGCTCTACCAGGTTCATTCCTAGATAATGCACTCAAAGGGCACTAAGCATAGAGTGTGAAAACTGAGTTTCCTTGAGAGCTGCTTGGAAGCCTGATGGTGTGTGAAGTTAGTGAGCCAAATGGAGTTGTTCTCCCACAAGAACCACTCGGCTGATCCTTCTTCAATATGCCCTTCACCAACATGCAGTGTTTCCTTGATTGAATTAGCTCTCACACCAATATTTGCGTCTAGAGCCTTTGCATTGAGGGCTATCTGAAAACGGCTGTGGCGCTGAAGTTGCCTGTGAATGTGGAGTTGGTGGCATGTGAAACCCGCATGTGGAGCATTCGTTTGTGTGGGATGCTCTACCAGGTTCATTCCTAGATAATGCACTCAAACGGCAGTAAGCATAGAGTGTGAAAACTGAGTTTCCTTGAGAGCTGCTTGGAAGCCTGATGGTGTGTGAAGTTAGTGAGCCAAATGGAGTTGTTCTCCCACAAGAACCACTCGGCTGATCCTTCTTCAATATGCCCTTCACCAACATGCAGTGTTTCCTTGATTGAATTAGCTCTCACACCAATATTTGCGTCTAGAGCCTTTGCATTGAGGGCTATCTGAAAACGGCTGTGGCGCTGAAGTTGCCTGTGAATGTGGAGTTGGTGGCATGTGAAACCCGCATGGGGAGCATTCGTTTGTGTGGGATGCTCTACCAGGTTCATTCCTTGATAATGCACTCAAACGGCACTAAGCATAGAGTGTGAAAACTGAGTTTCCTTGAGAGCTGCTTGGAAGCCTGATGGTGTGTGAAGTTAGTGAGCCAAATGGAGTTGTTCTCCCACGAGAACCACTCGGCTGATCCTTCTTCAATATGCCCTTCACCAACATGCAGTGTTTCCTTGATTGAATTAGCTCTCACACCAATATTTGCATCTAGAGCCTTTGCATTGAGGGCTATCTGAAAACGGCTGTGGCGCTGAAGTTGCCTGTGAATGTGGAGTTGGTGGCATGTGAAACCCGCATGTGGAGCATTCGTTTGTGTGGGAGGCTCTACCAGGTTCATTCCAGATAATGCACTCAAAGGGCACTAAGCATAGAGTGTGAAAACTGAGTTTCCTTGAGAGCTGCTTGGAAGCCTGATGGTGTGTGAAGTTAGTGAGCCAAATGGAGTTGTTCTCCCACAAGAACCACTCGGCTGATCCTTCTTCAATATGCCCTTCACCAACATGCAGTGTTTCCTTGATTGAATTAGCTCTCACACCAATATTTTTGTCTAGAGCCTTTGCATTGAGGGCTATCTGAAAACGGCTGTGGCGCTGAAGTTGCCTGTGAATGTGGAGTTGGTGGCATGTGAAACCCGCATGTGGAGCATTCGTTTGTGTGGGATGCTCTACCAGGTTCATTTCAGTCCTAGCCATACAAAGGGCACTAAGCATAGAGTGTGAAAACTGAGTTTCCTTGAGAGCTGCTTGGAAGCCTGATGGTGTGTGAAGTTAGTGAGCCAAATGGAGTTGTTCTCCCACAAGAACCACTCGGCTGATCCTTCTTCAATATGCCCTTCACCAACATGCAGTGTTTCCTTCATTGAATTAGCTCTCACACCAATATTTGCGTCTAGCGCCTTTGCATTGAGGGCTATCTGAAAACGGCTGTGGCGCTGAAGTTGCCTGTGAATGTGGAGTTGGTGGCATGTGAAACCCGCATGTGGAGCATTCGTTTGTGTGGGATGCTCTACCAGGTTCATTCCTAGATAATGCACTCAAAGGGCACTAAGCATAGAGTGTGAAAACTGAGTTTCCTTGAGAGCTGCTTGGAAGCCTGATGGTGTGTGAAGTTAGTGAGCCAAATGGAGTTGTTCTCCCACAAGAACCACTCGGCTGATCATTCTTCAATATGACCTTCACCAACATGCAGTGTTTCCTTGATTGAATTAGCTCTCACACCAATATTTGCGTCTAGAGCCTTTGCATTGAGGGCTATCTGAAAACGGCTGTGGCGCTGAAGTTGCCTGTGAATGTGGAGTTGGTGGCATGTGAAACCCGCATGTGGAGCATTCGTTTGTGTGGGATGCTCTACCAGGTTCATTCCTTGATAATGCACTCAAAGTACACTAAGCATAGAGTGTGAAAACTGAGTTTCCTTGAGAGCTGCTTGGAAGCCTGATGGTGTGTGAAGTTAGTGAGCCAAATGGAGTTGTTCTCCCACAAGAACCACTCGGCTGATCCTTCTTCAATATGCCCTTCACCAACATGCAGTGTTTCCTTGATTGAATTAGCTCTCACACCAATATTTGCGTCTAGAGCCTTTGCATTGAGGGCTATCTGAAAACGGCTGTGGCGCTGAAGTTGCCTGTGAATGTGGAGTTGGTGGCATGTGAAACCCGCATGTGGAGCATTCGTTTGTGTGGGATGCTCTACCAGGTTCATTTCAGTCCTAGCCATTCAAAGGGCACTAAGCATAGAGTGTGAAAACTGAGTTTCCTTGAGAGCTGCTTGGAAGCCTGATGGTGTGTGAAGTTAGTGAGCCAAATGGAGTTGTTCTCCCACAAGAACCACTCGGCTGATCCTTCTTCAATACGCCCTTCACCAACATGCAGTGTTTTCTTGATTGAATCAGCTCTCACACCAATATTTGCGTCTAGAGCCTTTGCATTGAGGGCTATCTGAAAACGGCTGTGGCGCTGAAGTTGCCTGTGAATGTGGAGTTGGTGGCATGTGAAACCCGCATGTGGAGCATTCGTTTGTGTGGGAGGCTCTACCAGGTTCATTCCAGATAATGCACTCAAAGGGCACTAAGCATAGAGTGTGAAAACTGAGTTTCCTTGAGAGCTGCTTGGAAGCCTGATGGTGTGTGAAGTTAGTGAGCCAAATGGAGTTGTTCTCCCACAAGAACCACTCGGCTGATCCTTCTTCAATATGCCCTTCACCAACATGCAGTGTTTCCTTGATTGAATTAGCTCTCACACCAATATTTGCGTCTATAGCCTTTGCATTGAGGGCTATCTGAAAACGGCTGTGGCGCTGAAGTTGCCTGTGAATGTGGAGTTGGTGGCATGTGAAACCCGCATGTGGAGCATTCGTTTGTGTGGGATGCTCTACCAGGTTCATTTCAGTCCTAGCCATACAAAGGGCACTAAGCATAGAGTGTGAAAACTGAGTTTCCTTGAGAGCTGCTTGGAAGCCTGATGGTGTGTGAAGTTAGTGAGCCAAATGGAGTTGTTCTCCCACAAGAACCACTCGGCTGATCCTTCTTCAATACGCCCTTCACCAACATGCAGTGTTTTCTTGATTGAATCAGCTCTCACACCAATATTTGCGTCTAGAGCCTTTGCATTGAGGGCTATCTGAAAACGGCTGTGGCGCTGAAGTTGCCTGTGAATGTGGAGTTGGTGGCATGTGAAACCCGCATGTGGAGCATTCGTTTGTGTGGGAGGCTCTACCAGGTTCATTCCAGATAATGCACTCAAAGGGCACTAAGCATAGAGTGTGAAAACTGAGTTTCCTTGAGAGCTGCTTGGAAGCCTGATGGTGTGTGAAGTTAGTGAGCCAAATGGAGTTGTTCTCCCACAAGAACCACTCGGCTGATCCTTCTTCAATATGCCCTTCACCAACATGCAGTGTTTCCTTGATTGAATTAGCTCTCACACCAATATTTGCGTCTAGAGCCTTTGCATTGAGGGCTATCTGAAAACGGCTGTGGCGCTGAAGTTGCCTGTGAATGTGGAGTTGGTGGCATGTGAAACCCGCATGTGGAGCATTCGTTTGTGTGGGATGCTCTACCAGGTTTATTTCAGTCCTAGCCATACAAAGGGTACTAAGCATAGAGTGTGAAAACTGAGTTTCCTTGAGAGCTGCTTGGAAGCCTGATGGTGTGTGAAGTTAGTGAGCCAAATGGAGTTGTTCTCCCACAAGAACCACTCGGCTGATCCTTCTTCAATATGCCCTTCACCAACATGCAGTGTTTCCTTGATTGAATTAGCTCTCACACCAATATTTGCGTCTAGAGCCTTTGCATTGAGGGCTATCTGAAAACGGCTGTGGCGCTGAAGTTGCCTGTGAATGTGGAGTTGGTGGCATGTGAAACCCGCATGTGGAGCATTCGTTTGTGTGGGATGCTCTACCAGGTTCATTCCTAGATAATGCACTCAAAGGGCACTCAGCATAGAGTGTGAAAACTGAGTTTCCTTGAGAGCTGCTTGGAAGCCTGATGGTGTGTGAAGTTAGTGAGCCAAATGGAGTTGTTCTCCCACAAGAACCACTCGGCTGATCCTTCTTCAATATGCCCTTCACCAACATGCAGTGTTTCCTTGATTGAATTAGCTCTCACACCAATATTTGCGTCTAGAGCCTTTGCATTGAGGGCTATCTGAAAACGGCTGTGGCGCTGAAGTTGCCTGTGAATGTGGAGTTGGTGGCATGTGAAACCCGCATGTGGAGCATTCGTTTGTGTGGGATGCTCTACCAGGTTCATTCCTAGATAATGCACTCAAACGGCAGTAAGCATAGAGTGTGAAAACTGAGTTTCCTTGAGAGCTGCTTGGAAGCCTGATGGTGTGTGAAGTTAGTGAGCCAAATGGAGTTGTTCTCCCACAAGAACCACTCGGCTGATCCTTCTTCAATATGCCCTTCACCAACATGCAGTGTTTCCTTGATTGAATTAGCTCTCACACCAATATTTGTGTCTAGAGCCTTTGCATTGAGGGCTATCTGAAAACGGCTGTGGCGCTGAAGTTGCCTGTGAATGTGGAGTTGGTGGCATGTGAAACCCGCATGTGGAGCATTCGTTTGTGTGGGATGCTCTACCAGGTTCATTTCAGTCCTAGCCATACTAAGGGCACTAAGCATAGAGTGTGAAAACTGAGTTTCCTTGAGAGCTGCTTGGAAGCCTGATGGTGTGTGAAGTTAGTGAGCCAAATGGAGTTGTTCTCCCACAAGATCCACTCGGCTGATCCTTCTTCAATACGCCCTTCACCAACATGCAGTGTTTTCTTGATTGAATCAGCTCTCACACCAATATTTGCGTCTAGAGCCTTTGCATTGAGGGCTATCTGAAAACGGCTGTGGCGCTGAAGTTGCCTGTGAATGTGGAGGTGGTGGCATGTGAAACCCGCATGTGGAGCATTCGTTTGTGTGGGAGGCTCTACCAGGTTCATTCCAGATAATGCACTCAAAGGGCACTAAGCATAGAGTGTGAAAACTGAGTTTCCTTGAGAGCTGCTTGGAAGCCTGATGGTGTGTGAAGTTAGTGAGCCAAATGGAGTTGTTCTCCCACAAGAACCACTTGGCTGATCCTTCTTCAATATGCCCTTCACCAACATGCAGTGTTTCCTTGATTGAATTAGCTCTCACACCAATATTTGCGTCTAGAGCCTTTGCATTGAGGGCTATCTGAAAACGGCTGTGGCGCTGAAGTTGCCTGTGAATGTGGAGTTGGTGGCATGTGAAACCCGCATGTGGAGCATTCGTTTGTGTGGGATGCTCTACCAGGTTCATTCCAGATAATGCACTCAAAGGGCACTAAGCATAGAGTGTGAAAACTGAGTTTCCTTGAGAGCTGCTTGGAAGCCTGATGGTGTGTGAAGTTAGTGAGCCAAATGGAGTTGTTCTCCCACAAGAACCACTCGGCTGATCCTTCTTCAATATGCCCTTCACCAACATGCAGTGTTTCCTTGATTGAATTAGCTCTCACACCAATATTTGCGTCTAGAGCCTTTGCATTGAGGGCTATCTGAAAACGGCTGTGGCGCTGAAGTTGCCTGTCAATTTGGAGTTGGTGGCATGTGAAACCCGCATGTGGAGCATTCGTTTGTGTGGGATGCTGACCAAGCTTCATTTCAGTCCTAGGCACACAAAGAGCACTAAGCATAGAGTGTGAAAACTGAGTTTCCTTGAGAGCTGCTTGGAAGCCTGATGGTGTGTGAAGTTAGTGAGCCAAATGGAGTTGTTCTCCCACAAGAACCACTCGGTTGATCCTTCTTCAATATGCCCTTCACCAACATGCAGTGTTTCCTTGATTGAATTAGCTCTCACACCAATATTTGCGTCTAGAGCCTTTGCATTGAGGGCTATCTGAAAACGGCTGTGGCGCTGAAGTTGCCTGTCAATTTGGAGTTGGTGGCATGTGAAACCTGCATGTGGAGCATTCGTTTGTGTGGGATGCTCTACCAGGTTCATTCCTAGATAATGCACTCAAAGGGCACTCAGCATAGAGTGTGAAAACTGAGTTTCCTTGAGAGCTGCTTGGAAGCCTGATGGTGTGTGAAGTTAGTGAGCCAAATGGAGTTGTTCTCCCACAAGAACCACTCGGCTGATCCTTCTTCAATATGCCCTTCACCAACATGCAGTGTTTCCTTGATTGAATTAGCTCTCACACCAATATTTGCGTCTAGAGCCTTTGCATTGAGGGCTATCTGAAAACGGCTGTGGCGCTGAAGTTGCCTGTGAAGGTGGAGTTGGTGGCATGTGAAACCCGCATGTGGAGCATTCGTTTGTGTGGGATGCTGAAGAAGCATCGTTTCAGTCCTAGGCACACAAAGAGCACTAAGCATAGAGTGTGAAAACTGAGTTTCCTTGAGAGCTGCTTGGAAGCCTGATGGTGTGTGAAGTTAGTGAGCCAAATGGAGTTGTTCTCCCACAAGAACCACTCGGCTGATCCTTCTTCAATATGCCCTTCACCAACATGCAGTGTTTCCTTGATTGAATTAGCTCTCACACCAATATTTGCGTCTAGAGCCTTTGCATTGAGGGCTATCTGAAAACGGCTGTGGCGCTGAAGTTGCCTGTGAATGTGGAGTTGGTGGCATGTGAAACCCGCATGTGGAGCATTCGTTTGTGTGGGATGCTCTACCAGGTTCATTCCTAGATAATGCACTCAAAGGGCACTAAGCATAGAGTGTGAAAACTGAGTTTCCTTGAGAGCTGCTTGGAAGCCTGATGGTGTGTGAAGTTAGTGAGCCAAATGGAGTTGTTCTCCCACAAGAACCACTCGGCTGATCCTTCTTCAATATGCCCTTCACCAACATGCAGTGTTTCCTTGATTGAATTAGCTCTCACACCAATATTTGCGTCTAGAGCCTTTGCATTGAGGGCTATCTGAAAACGGCTGTGGCGCTGAAGTTGCCTGTGAATGTGGAGTTGGTGGCATGTGAAACCCGCATGTGGAGCATTCGTTTGTGTGGGATGCTGAAGAAGCATCGTTTCAGTCCTAGGAACACAAAGAGCACTAAGCATAGAGTGTGAAAACTGAGTTTCCTTGAGAGCTGCTTGGAAGCCTGATGGTGTGTGAAGTTAGTGAGCCAAATGGAGTTGTTCTCCCACAAGAACAACTCGGCTGATCCTTCTTCAATATGCCCTTCACCAACATGCAGTGTTTCCTTGATTGAATTAGCTCTCACACCAATATTTGCGTCTAGAGCCTTTGCATTGAGGGCTATCTGAAAACGGCTGTGGCGCTGAAGTTGCCTGTGAATGTGGAGTTGGTGGCATGTGAAACCCGCATGTGGAGCATTCGTTTGTGTGGGATGCTCTACCAGGTTCATTCCTAGATAATGCACTCAAAGGGCACTAAGCATAGAGTGTGAAAACTGAGTTTCCTTGAGAGCTGCTTGGAAGCCTGATGGTGTGTGAAGTTAGTGAGCCAAATGGAGTTGTTCTCCCACAAGAACCACTCGGCTGATCCTTCTTCAATATGCCCTTCACCAACATGCAGTGTTTCCTTGATTGAATTAGCTCTCACACCAATATTTGCGTCTAGAGCCTTTGCATTGAGGGCTATCTGAAAACGGCTGTGGCGCTGAAGTTGCCTGTGAATGTGGAGTTGGTGGCATGTGAAACCCGCATGTGGAACATTCGTTTGTGTGGGATGATCTACCAGGTTCATTTCAGTCCTAGCCATACAAAGGGCACTAAGCATAGAGTGTGAAAACTGAGTTTCCTTGAGAGCTGCTTGGAAGCCTGATGGTGTGTGAAGTTAGTGAGCCAAATGGAGTTGTTCTCCCACAAGAACCACTCGGCTGATCCTTCTTCAATATGCCCTTCACCAACATGCAGTGTTTCCTTGATTGAATTAGCTCTCACACCAATATTTGCGTCTAGAGCCTTTGCATTGAGGGCTATCTGAAAACGGCTGTGGCGCTGAAGTTGCCTGTGAATGTGGAGTTGGTGGCATGTGAAACCCGCATGTGGAGCATTCGTTTGTGTGGGATGCTCTACCAGGTTCATTCCTAGATAATGCACTCAAAGGGCACTAAGCATAGAGTGTGAAAACTGAGTTTCCTTGAGAGCTGCTTGGAAGCCTGATGGTGTGTGAAGTTAGTGAGCCAAATGGAGTTGTTCTCCCACAAGAACCACTCGGTTGATCCTTCTTCAATATGCCCTTCACCAACATGCAGTGTTTCCTTGATTGAATTAGCTCTCACACCAATATTTGCGTCTAGAGCCTTTGCATTGAGGGCTATCTGAAAACGGCTGTGGCGCTGAAGTTGCCTGTGAATGTGGAGTTGGTGGCATGTGAAACCCGCATGTGGAGCATTCGTTTGTGTGGGATGCTCACCAAGCTTCATTTCAGTCCTAGCCATACAAAGGGCACTAAGCATAGAGTGTGAAAACTGAGTTTCCTTGAGAGCTGCTTGGAAGCCTGATGGTGTGTGAAGTTAGTGAGCCAAATGGAGTTGTTCTCCCACAAGAACCACTCGGCTGATCCTTCTTCAATATGCCCTTCACCAACATGCAGTGTTTCCTTGATTGAATTAGCTCTCACACCAATATTTGCGTCTAGAGCCTTTGCATTGAGGGCTATCTGAAAACGGCTGTGGCGCTGAAGTTGCCTGTGAATGTGGAGTTGGTGGCATGTGAAACCCGCATGTGGAGCATTCGTTTGTGTGGGATGCTCTACCAGGTTCATTCCTAGATAATGCACTCAAAGGGCACTAAGCATAGAGTGTGAAAACTGAGTTTCCTTGAGAGCTGCTTGGAAGCCTGATGGTGTGTGAAGTTAGTGAGCCAAATGGAGTTGTTCTCCCACAAGAACCACTCGGCTGATCCTTCTTCAATATGCCCTTCACCAACATGCAGTGTTTCCTTGATTGAATTAGCTCTCACACCAATATTTGCGTCTAGAGCCTTTGCATTGAGGGCTATCTGAAAACGGCTGTGGCGCTGAAGTTGCCTGTGAATGTGGAGTTGGTGGCATGTGAAACCCGCATGTGGAGCATTCGTTTGTGTGGGATGCTGAAGAAGCATCGTTTCAGTCCTAGGCACACAAAGAGCACTAAACATAGAGTGTGAAAACTGAGTTTCCTTGAGAGCTGCTTGGAAGCCTGATGGTGTGTGAAGTTAGTGAGCCAAATGGAGTTGTTCTCCCACAAGAACCACTCGGCTGATCCTTCTTCAATATGCCCTTCACCAACATGCAGTGTTTCCTTGATTGAATTAGCTCTCACACCAATATTTGCGTCTAGAGCCTTTGCATTGAGGGCTATCTGAAAACGGCTGTGGCGCTGAAGTTGCCTGTGAATGTGGAGTTGGTGGCATGTGAAACCCGCATGTGGAGCATTCGTTTGTGTGGGATGCTCTACCAGGTTCATTCGTAGATAATGCACTCAAAGGGCACTAAGCATAGAGTGTGAAAACTGAGTTTCCTTGAGAGCTGCTTGGAAGCCTGATGGTGTGTGAGGTTAGTGAGCCAAATGGAGTTGTTCTCCCACAAGAACCACTCAGCTGATCCTTCTTCAATATGCCCTTCACCAACATGCAGTGTTTCCTTGATTGAATTAGCTCTCACACCAATATTTGCGTCTAGAGCCTTTGCATTGAGGGCTATCTGAAAACGGCTGTGGCGCTGAAGTTGCCTGTGAATGTGGAGTTGGTGGCATGTGAAACCCGCATGTGGAGCATTCGTTTCTGTGGGATGCTGAAGAAGCATCGTTTCAGTCCTAGGCACACAAAGAGCACTAAGCATAGAGTGTGAAAACTGAGTTTCCTTGAGAGCTGCTTGGAAGCCTGATGGTGTGTGAAGTTAGTGAGCCAAATGGAGTTGTTCTCCCACAAGAACCACTCGGCTGATCCTTCTTCAATATGCCCTTCACCAACATGCAGTGTTTCCTTGATTGAATTAGCTCTCACACCAATATTTGCGTCTAGAGCCTTTGCATTGAGGGCTATCTGAAAACGGCTGTGGCGCTGAAGTTGCCTGTGAATGTGGAGTTGGTGGCATGTGAAACCCGCATGTGGAGCATTCGTTTGTGTGGGATGCTCTACCAGGTTCATTCCTAGATAATGCACTCAAAGGGCACTAAGCATAGAGTGTGAAAACTGAGTTTCCTTGAGAGCTGCTTGGAAGCCTGATGGTGTGTGAAGTTAGTGAGCCAAATGGAGTTGTTCTCCCACAAGAACCACTCGGTTGATCCTTCTTCAATATGCCCTTCACCAACATGCAGTGTTTCCTTGATTGAATTAGCTCTCACACCAATATTTGCGTCTAGAGCCTTTGCATTGAGGGCTATCTGAAAACGGCTGTGGCGCTGAAGTTGCCTGTGAATGTGGAGTTGGTGGCATGTGAAACCCGCATGTGGAGCATTCGTTTGTGTGGGATGCTCACCAAGCTTCATTTCAGTCCTAGCCATACAAAGGGCACTAAGCATAGAGTGTGAAAACTGAGTTTCCTTGAGAGCTGCTTGGAAGCCTGATGGTGTGTGAAGTTAGTGAGCCAAATGGAGTTGTTCTCCCACAAGAACCACTCGGCTGATCCTTCTTCAATATGCCCTTCACCAACATGCAGTGTTTCCTTGATTGAATTAGCTCTCACACCAATATTTGCGTCTAGAGCCTTTGCATTGAGGGCTATCTGAAAACGGCTGTGGCGCTGAAGTTGCCTGTGAATGTGGAGTTGGTGGCATGTGAAACCCGCATGTGGAGCATTCGTTTGTGTGGGATGCTCTACCAGGTTCATTCCTAGATAATGCACTCAAAGGGCACTAAGCATAGAGTGTGAAAACTGAGTTTCCTTGAGAGCTGCTTGGAAGCCTGATGGTGTGTGAAGTTAGTGAGCCAAATGGAGTTGTTCTCCCACAAGAACCACTCGGCTGATCCTTCTTCAATATGCCCTTCACCAACATGCAGTGTTTCCTTGATTGAATTAGCTCTCACACCAATATTTGCGTCTAGAGCCTTTGCATTGAGGGCTATCTGAAAACGGCTGTGGCGCTGAAGTTGCCTGTGAATGTGGAGTTGGTGGCATGTGAAACCCGCATGTGGAGCATTCGTTTGTGTGGGATGCTGAAGAAGCATCGTTTCAGTCCTAGGCACACAAAGAGCACTAAACATAGAGTGTGAAAACTGAGTTTCCTTGAGAGCTGCTTGGAAGCCTGATGGTGTGTGAAGTTAGTGAGCCAAATGGAGTTGTTCTCCCACAAGAACCACTCGGCTGATCCTTCTTCAATATGCCCTTCACCAACATGCAGTGTTTCCTTGATTGAATTAGCTCTCACACCAATATTTGCGTCTAGAGCCTTTGCATTGAGGGCTATCTGAAAACGGCTGTGGCGCTGAAGTTGCCTGTGAATGTGGAGTTGGTGGCATGTGAAACCCGCATGTGGAGCATTCGTTTGTGTGGGATGCTCTACCAGGTTCATTCCTAGATAATGCACTCAAAGGGCACTAAGCATAGAGTGTGAAAACTGAGTTTCCTTGAGAGCTGCTTGGAAGCCTGATGGTGTGTGAGGTTAGTGAGCCAAATGGAGTTGTTCTCCCTCAAGAACCACTCAGCTGATCCTTCT
Organism: Ochotona princeps; assembly: GCF_030435755.1. Lineage (NCBI taxonomy): Eukaryota > Metazoa > Chordata > Mammalia > Lagomorpha > Ochotonidae > Ochotona > Ochotona princeps. The sequence continues at coordinate 232,597 of NW_026700296.1, read as the reverse complement.
TCAATATGCCCTTCACCAACATGCAGTGTTTCCTTGATTGAACTAGCTCTCACACCAATATTTGCGTCTAGAGCCTTTGCATTGAGGGCTATCTGAAAACGGCTGTGGCGCTGAAGTTGCCTGTGAATGTGGAGTTGGTGGCATGTGAAACCCGCATGTGGAGCATTCGTTTCTGTGGGATGCTGAAGAAGCATCGTTTCAGTCCTAGGCACACAAAGAGCACTAAGCATAGAGTGTGAAAACTGAGTTTCCTTGAGAGCTGCTTGGAAGCCTGATGGTGTGTGAAGTTAGTGAGCCAAATGGAGTTGTTCTCCCACAAGAACCACTCGGCTGATCCTTCTTCAATATGCCCTTCACCAACATGCAGTGTTTCCTTGATTGAATTAGCTCTCACACCAATATTCGCGTCTAGAGCCTTTGCATTGAGGGCTATCTGAAAACGGCTGTGGCGCTGAAGTTGCCTGTGAATGTGGAGTTGGTGGCATGTGAAACCCGCATGTGGAGCATTCGTTTGTGTGGGATGATCTATCAGGTTCATTTCAGTCCTAGCCATACAAAGGGCACTAAGCATAGAGTGTGAAAACTGAGTTTCCTTGAGAGCTGCTTGGAAGCCTGATGGTGTGTGAAGTTAGTGAGCCAAATGGAGTTGTTCTCCCACAAGAACCACTCGGCTGATCCTTCTTCAATATGCCCTTCACCAACATGCAGTGTTTCCTTGATTGAATTAGCTCTCACACCAATATTTGCGTCTAGAGCCTTTGCATTGAGTGCTATCTGAAAACGGCAGTGGCGCTGAAGTTGCCTGTGAATGTGGAGTTGGTGGCATGTGAAACCCGCATGTGGAGCATTCGTTTGTGTGGGATGCTCTACCAGGTTCATTCCTAGATAATGCACTCAAAGGGCACTAAGCATAGAGTGTGAAAACTGACTTTCCTTGAGAGCTGCTTGGAAGCCTGATGGTGTGTGAAGTTAGTGAGCCAAATGGAGTTGTTCTCCCACAAGAACCACTCGGTTGATCCTTCTTCAATATGCCCTTCACCAACATGCAGTGTTTCCTTGATTGAATTAGCTCTCACACCAATATTTGCGTCTAGAGCCTTTGCATTGAGGGCTATCTGAAAACGGCTGTGGCGCTGAAGTTGCCTGTGAATGTGGAGTTGGTGGCATGTGAAACCCGCATGTGGAGCATTCGTTTGTGTGGGATGCTCTACCAGGTTCATTCCTAGATAATGCATTCAATGGGCACTAAACATAGAGTGTGAAAACTGAGTTTCCTTGAGAGCTGCTTGGAAGCCTGATGGTGTGTGAAGTTAGTGAGCCAAATGGAGTTGTTCTCCCACAAGAACCACTCGGCTGATCCTTCTTCAATATGCCCTTCACCAACATGCAGTGTTTCCTTGATTGAATTAGCTCTCACACCAATATTTGCGTCTAGAGCCTTTGCATTGAGGGCTATCTGAAAACGGCTGTGGCGCTGAAGTTGCCTGTCAATTTGGAGTTGGTGGCATGTGAAACCCGCATGTGGAGCATTCGTTTGTGTGGGATGCTGACCAAGCTTCATTTCAGTCCTAGGCACACAAAGAGCACTAAGCATAGAGTGTGAAAACTGAGTTTCCTTGAGAGCTGCTTGGAAGCCTGATGGTGTGTGAAGTTAGTGAGCCAAATGGAGTTGTTCTCCCACAAGAACCACTCGGCTGATCCTTCTTCAATATGCCCTTCACCAACATGCAGTGTTTCCTTGATTGAATTAGCTCTCACACCAATATTTGCGTCTAGAGCCTTTGCATTGAGGGCTATCTGAAAACGGCTGTGGCGCTGAAGTTGCCTGTGAATGTGGAGTTGGTGGCATGTGAAACCCGCATGTGGAGCATTCGTTTGTGTGGGATGCTCACCAAGCTTCATTTCAGTCCTAGCCATACGAAGGGCACTAAGCATAGAGTGTGAAACCTGAGTTTCCTTGAGAGCTGCTTGGAAGCCTGATGGTGTGTGAAGTTAGTGAGCCAAATGGAGTTGTTCTCCCACAAGAACCACTCGGCTGATCCTTCTTCAATATGCCCTTCACCAACATGCAGTGTTTCCTTGATTGAATTAGCTCTCACACCAATATTTGCGTCTAGAGCCTTTGCATTGAGGGCTATCTGAAAACGGCTGTGGCGCTGAAGTTGCCTGTGAATGTGGAGTTGGTGGCATGTGAAACCCGCATGTGGAGCATTCGTTTGTGTGGGATGCTCTACCAGGTTCATTCCTAGATAATGCACTCAAAGGGCACTAAGCATAGAGTGTGAAAACTGAGTTTCCTTGAGAGCTGCTTGGAAGCCTGATGGTGTGTGAAGTTAGTGAGCCAAATGGAGTTGTTCTCCCACAAGAACCACTCGGCTGATCCTTCTTCAATATGCCCTTCACCAACATGCAGTGTTTCCTTGATTGAATTAGCTCTCACACCAATATTTGCGTCTAGAGCCTTTGCATTGAGGGCTATCTGAAAACGGCTGTGGCGCTGAAGTTGCCTGTGAATGTGGAGTTGGTGGCATGTGAAACCCGCATGTGGAGCATTCGTTTGTGTGGGATGCTGAAGAAGCATCGTTTCAGTCCTAGGCACACAAAGAGCACTAAACATAGAGTGTGAAAACTGAGTTTCCTTGAGAGCTGCTTGGAAGCCTGATGGTGTGTGAAGTTAGTGAGCCAAATGGAGTTGTTCTCCCACAAGAACCACTCGGCTGATCCTTCTTCAATATGCCCTTCACCAACATGCAGTGTTTCCTTGATTGAATTAGCTCTCACACCAATATTTGCGTCTAGAGCCTTTGCATTGAGGGCTATCTGAAAACGGCTGTGGCGCTGAAGTTGCCTGTGAATGTGGAGTTGGTGGCATGTGAAACCCGCATGTGGAGCATTCGTTTGTGTGGGATGCTCTACCAGGTTCATTCGTAGATAATGCACTCAAAGGGCACTAAGCATAGAGTGTGAAAACTGAGTTTCCTTGAGAGCTGCTTGGAAGCCTGATGGTGTGTGAGGTTAGTGAGCCAAATGGAGTTGTTCTCCCACAAGAACCACTCAGCTGATCCTTCTTCAATATGCCCTTCACCAACATGCAGTGTTTCCTTGATTGAATTAGCTCTCACACCAATATTTGCGTCTAGAGCCTTTGCATTGAGGGCTATCTGAAAACGGCTGTGGCGCTGAAGTTGCCTGTGAATGTGGAGTTGGTGGCATGTGAAACCCGCATGTGGAGCATTCGTTTCTGTGGGATGCTGAAGAAGCATCGTTTCAGTCCTAGGCACACAAAGAGCACTAAGCATAGAGTGTGAAAACTGAGTTTCCTTGAGAGCTGCTTGGAAGCCTGATGGTGTGTGAAGTTAGTGAGCCAAATGGAGTTGTTCTCCCACAAGAACCACTCGGCTGATCCTTCTTCAATATGCCCTTCACCAACATGCAGTGTTTCCTTGATTGAATTAGCTCTCACACCAATATTCGCGTCTAGAGCCTTTGCATTGAGGGCTATCTGAAAACGGCTGTGGCGCTGAAGTTGCCTGTGAATGTGGAGTTGGTGGCATGTGAAACCCGCATGTGGAGCATTCGTTTGTGTGGGATGATCTATCAGGTTCATTTCAGTCCTAGCCATACAAAGGGCACTAAGCATAGAGTGTGAAAACTGAGTTTCCTTGAGAGCTGCTTGGAAGCCTGATGGTGTGTGAAGTTAGTGAGCCAAATGGAGTTGTTCTCCCACAAGAACCACTCGGCTGATCCTTCTTCAATATGCCCTTCACCAACATGCAGTGTTTCCTTGATTGAATTAGCTCTCACACCAATATTTGCGTCTAGAGCCTTTGCATTGAGTGCTATCTGAAAACGGCAGTGGCGCTGAAGTTGCCTGTGAATGTGGAGTTGGTGGCATGTGAAACCCGCATGTGGAGCATTCGTTTGTGTGGGATGCTCTACCAGGTTCATTCCTAGATAATGCACTCAAAGGGCACTAAGCATAGAGTGTGAAAACTGACTTTCCTTGAGAGCTGCTTGGAAGCCTGATGGTGTGTGAAGTTAGTGAGCCAAATGGAGTTGTTCTCCCACAAGAACCACTCGGTTGATCCTTCTTCAATATGCCCTTCACCAACATGCAGTGTTTCCTTGATTGAATTAGCTCTCACACCAATATTTGCGTCTAGAGCCTTTGCATTGAGGGCTATCTGAAAACGGCTGTGGCGCTGAAGTTGCCTGTCAATTTGGAGTTGGTGGCATGTGAAACCCGCATGTGGAGCATTCGTTTGTGTGGGATGCTCTACCAGGTTCATTCCTAGATAATGCATTCAATGGGCACTAAACATAGAGTGTGAAAACTGAGTTTCCTTGAGAGCTGCTTGGAAGCCTGATGGTGTGTGAAGTTAGTGAGCCAAATGGAGTTGTTCTCCCACAAGAACCACTCGGCTGATCCTTCTTCAATATGCCCTTCACCAACATGCAGTGTTTCCTTGATTGAATTAGCTCTCACACCAATATTTGCGTCTAGAGCCTTTGCATTGAGGGCTATCTGAAAACGGCTGTGGCGCTGAAGTTGCCTGTCAATTTGGAGTTGGTGGCATGTGAAACCCGCATGTGGAGCATTCGTTTGTGTGGGATGCTGACCAAGCTTCATTTCAGTCCTAGGCACACAAAGAGCACTAAGCATAGAGTGTGAAAACTGAGTTTCCTTGAGAGCTGCTTGGAAGCCTGATGGTGTGTGAAGTTAGTGAGCCAAATGGAGTTGTTCTCCCACAAGAACCACTCGGCTGATCCTTCTTCAATATGCCCTTCACCAACATGCAGTGTTTCCTTGATTGAATTAGCTCTCACACCAATATTTGCGTCTAGAGCCTTTGCATTGAGGGCTATCTGAAAACGGCTGTGGCGCTGAAGTTGCCTGTGAATGTGGAGTTGGTGGCATGTGAAACCTGCATGTGGAGCATTCGTTTGTGTGGGGTGCTCTACCAGGTTCATTCCTAGATAATGCATTCAAAGGGCACTCAGCATAGAGTGTGAAAACTGAGTTTCCTTGAGAGCTGCTTGGAAGCCTGATGGTGTGTGAAGTTAGTGAGCCAAATGGAGTTGTTCTCCCACAAGAACCACTCGGCTGATCCTTCTTCAATATGCCCTTCACCAACATGCAGTGTTTCCTTGATTGAATTAGCTCTCACACCAATATTTGCGTCTAGAGCCTTTGCATTGAGGGCTATCTGAAAATGGCTGTGGCGCTGAAGTTGCCTGTGAATGTGGAGTTGGTGGCATGTGAAACCCGCATGTGGAGCATTCGTTTGTGTGGGATGCTCTACCATGTTCATTTCAGTCCTAGCCATACAAAGGGCACTAAGCATAGAGTGTGAAAACTGAGTTTCCTTGAGAGCTGCTTGGAAGCCTGATGGTGTGTGAAGTTAGTGAGCCAAATGGAGTTGTTCTCCCACAAGAACCACTCGGCTGATCCTTCTTCAATATGCCCTTCACCAACATGCAGTGTTTCCTTGATTGAATTAGCTCTCACACCAATATTTGCGTCTAGAGCCTTTGCATTGAGGGCTATCTGAAAACAGCTGTGGCGCTGAAGTTGCCTGTGAATGTGGAATTGGTGGCATGTGAAACCCGCATGTGGAGCATTCGTTTGTGTGGGATGCTGAAGAAGCATCGTTTCAGTCCTAGGCACACAAAGAGCACTAAGCATAGAGTGTGAAAACTGAGTTTCCTTGAGAGCTGCTTGGAAGCCTGATGGTGTGTGAAGTTAGTGAGCCAAATGGAGTTGTTCTCCCACAAGAACCACTCGGCTGATCCTTCTTCAATATGCCCTTCACCAACATGCAGTGTTTCCTTGATTGAATTAGCTCTCACACCAATATTTGCGTCTAGAGCCTTTGCATTGAGGGCTATCTGAAAACGGCTGTGGCGCTGAAGTTGCCTGTGAATGTGGAGTTGGTGGCATGTGAAACCCGCATGTGGAGCATTCGTTTGTGTGGGATGCTCTACCAGGTTCATTCCTAGATAATGCACTCAAAGGGCACTAAGCATAGAGTGTGAAAACTGAGTTTCCTTGAGAGCTGCTTGGAAGCCTGATGGTGTGTGAAGTTAGTGAGCCAAATGGAGTTGTTCTCCCACAAGAACCACTCGGCTGATCCTTCTTCAATATGCCCTTCACCAACATGCAGTGTTTCCTTGATTGAATTAGCTCTCACACCAATATTTGCGTCTAGAGCCTTTGCATTGAGGGCTATCTGAAAACGGCTGTGGCGCTGAAATTGCCTGTGAATGCGGAGTTGGTGGCATGTGAAACCCGCATGTGGAGCATTCGTTTGTGTGGGATGCTGAAGAAGCATCTTTTCAGTCCTAGACACACAAAGAGCACTAAACATAGAGTGTGAAAACTGAGTTTCCTTGAGAGCTGCTTGGAAGCCTGATGGTGTGTGAGGTTAGTGAGCCAAATGGAGTTGTTCTCCCACAAGAACCACTCGGCTGATCGTTCTTCAATATGCCCTTCACCAACATGCAGTGTTTCCTTGATTGAATTAGCTCTCACACCAATATTTGCGTCTAGAGCCTTTGCATTGAGGGCTATCTGAAAACGGCTGTGGCGCTGAAGTTGCCTGTGAATGTGGAGTTGGTGGCATGTGAAACCCGCATGTGGAGCATTCGTTTCTGTGGGATGCTGAAGAAGCATCGTTTCAGTCCTAGGCACACAAAGAGCACTAAGCATAGAGTGTGAAAACTGAGTTTCCTTGAGAGCTGCTTGGAAGCCTGATGGTGTGTGAAGTTAGTGAGCCAAATGGAGTTGTTCTCCCACAAGAACCACTCGGCTGATCCTTCTTCAATATGCCCTTCACCAACATGCAGTGTTTCCTTGATTGAATTAGCTCTCACACCAATATTCGCGTCTAGAGCCTTTGCATTGAGGGCTATCTGAAAACGGCTGTGGCGCTGAAGTTGCCTGTGAATGTGGAGTTGGTGGCATGTGAAACCCGCATGTGGAGCATTCGTTTGTGTGGGATGATCTACCAGGTTCATTTCAGTCCTAGCCATACAAAGGGCACTAAGCATAGAGTGTGAAAACTGAGTTTCCTTGAGAGCTGCTTGGAAGCCTGATGGTGTGTGAAGTTAGTGAGCCAAATGGAGTTGTTCTCCCACAAGAACCACTCGGCTGATCCTTCTTCAATATGCCCTTCACCAACATGCAGTGTTTCCTTGATTGAATTAGCTCTCACACCAATATTTGCGTCTAGAGCCTTTGCATTGAGGGCTATCTGAAAACGGCAGTGGCGCTGAAGTTGCCTGTGAATGTGGAGTTGGTGGCATGTGAAACCCGCATGTGGAGCATTCGTTTGTGTGGGATGCTCTACCAGGTTCATTCCTAGATAATGCACTCAAAGGGCACTAAGCATAGAGTGTGAAAACTGACTTTCCTTGAGAGCTGCTTGGAAGCCTGATGGTGTGTGAAGTTAGTGAGCCAAATGGAGTTGTTCTCCCACAAGAACCACTCGGTTGATCCTTCTTCAATATGCCCTTCACCAACATGCAGTGTTTCCTTGATTGAATTAGCTCTCACACCAATATTTGCGTCTAGAGCCTTTGCATTGAGGGCTATCTGAAAACGGCTGTGGCGCTGAAGTTGCCTGTGAATGTGGAGTTGGTGGCATGTGAAACCCGCATGTGGAGCATTCGTTTGTGTGGGATGCTCTACCAGGTTCATTCCTAGATAATGCATTCAATGGGCACTAAGCATAGAGTGTGAAAACTGAGTTTCCTTGAGAGCTGCTTGCAAGCCTGATGGTGTGTGAAGTTAGTGAGCCAAATGGAGTTGTTCTCCCACAAGAACCACTCGGCTGATCCTTCTTCAATATGCCCTTCACCAACATGCAGTGTTTCCTTGATTGAATTAGCTCTCACACCAATATTTGCGTCTAGAGCCTTTGCATTGAGGGCTATCTGAAAACGGCTGTGGCGCTGAAGTTGCCTGTCAATTTGGAGTTGGTGGCATGTGAAACCCGCATGTGGAGCATTCGTTTGTGTGGGATGCTGACCAAGCTTCATTTCAGTCCTAGGCACACAAAGAGCACTAAGCATAGAGTGTGAAAACTGAGTTTCCTTGAGAGCTGCTTGGAAGCCTGATGGTGTGTGAAGTTAGTGAGCCAAATGGAGTTGTTCTCCCACAAGAACCACTCGGCTGATCCTTCTTCAATATGCCCTTCACCAACATGCAGTGTTTCCTTGATTGAATTAGCTCTCACACCAATATTTGCGTCTAGAGCCTTTGCATTGAGGGCTATCTGAAAACGGCTGTGGCGCTGAAGTTGCCTGTGAATGTGGAGTTGGTGGCATGTGAAACCTGCATGTGGAGCATTCGTTTGTGTGGGGTGCTCTACCAGGTTCATTCCTAGATAATGCACTCAAAGGGCACTCAGCATAGAGTGTGAAAACTGAGTTTCCTTGAGAGCTGCTTGGAAGCCTGATGGTGTGTGAAGTTAGTGAGCCAAATGGAGTTGTTCTCCCACAAGAACCACTCGGCTGATCCTTCTTCAATATGCCCTTCACCAACATGCAGTGTTTCCTTGATTGAATTAGCTCTCACACCAATATTTGCGTCTAGAGCCTTTGCATTGAGGGCTATCTGAAAACGGCTGTGGCGCTGAAGTTGCCTGTGAATGTGGAGTTGGTGGCATGTGAAACCCGCATGTGGAGCATTCGTTTGTGTGGGATGCTCTACCATGTTCATTTCAGTCCTAGGCACACAAAGAGCACTAAGCATAGAGTGTGAAAACTGAGTTTCCTTGAGAGCTGCTTGGAAGCCTGATGGTGTGTGAAGTTAGTGAGCCAAATGGAGTTGTTCTCCCACAAGAACCACTCGGCTGATCCTTCTTCAATATGCCCTTCACCAACATGCAGTGTTTCCTTGATTGAATTAGCTCTCACACCAATATTTGCGTCTAGAGCCTTTGCATTGAGGGCTATCTGAAAACAGCTGTGGCGCTGAAGTTGCCTGTGAATGTGGAATTGGTGGCATGTGAAACCCGCATGTGGAGCATTCGTTTGTGTGGGATGCTGAAGAAGCATCGTTTCAGTCCTAGGCACACAAAGAGCACTAAGCATAGAGTGTGAAAACTGAGTTTCCTTGAGAGCTGCTTGGAAGCCTGATGGTGTGTGAAGTTAGTGAGCCAAATGGAGTTGTTCTCCCACAAGAACCACTCGGCTGATCCTTCTTCAATATGCCCTTCACCAACATGCAGTGTTTCCTTGATTGAATTAGCTCTCACACCAATATTTGCGTCTAGAGCCTTTGCATTGAGGGCTATCTGAAAACGGCTGTGGCGCTGAAGTTGCCTGTCAATTTGGAGTTGGTGGCATGTGAAACCCGCATGTGGAGCATTCGTTTGTGTGGGATGCTGACCAAGCTTCATTTCAGTCCTAGGCACTCAAAGAGCACTAAGCATAGAGTGTGAAAACTGAGTTTCCTTGAGAGCTGCTTGGAAGCCTGATGGTGTGTGAAGTTAGTGAGCCAAATGGAGTTGTTCTCCCACAAGAACCACTCGGCTGATCCTTCTTCAATATGCCCTTCACCAACATGCAGTGTTTCCTTGATTGAATTAGCTCTCACACCAATATTTGCGTCTAGAGCCTTTGCATTGAGGGCTATCTGAAAACGGCTGTGGCGCTGAAGTTGCCTGTCAATTTGGAGTTGGTGGCATGTTAAACCCGCATGTGGAGCATTCGTTTGTGTGGGATGCTGACCAAGCTTCATTTCAGTCCTAGGCACACAAAGAGCACTAAGCATAGAGTGTGAAAACTGAGTTTCCTTGAGAGCTGCTTGGAAGCCTGATGGTGTGTGAAGTTAGTGAGCCAAATGGAGTTGTTCTCCCACAAGAACCACTCGGCTGATCCTTCTTCAATATGCCCTTCACCAACATGCAGTGTTTCCTTGATTGAATTAGCTCTCACACCAATATTTGCGTCTAGAGCCTTTGCATTGAGGGCTATCTGAAAACGGCTGTGGCGCTGAAGTTGCCTGTGAATGTGGAGTTGGTGGCATGTGAAACCTGCATGTGGAGCATTCGTTTGTGTGGGGTGCTCTACCAGGTTCATTCCTAGATAATGCACTCAAAGGGCACTCAGCATAGAGTGTGAAAACTGAGTTTCCTTGAGAGCTGCTTGGAAGCCTGATGGTGTGTGAAGTTAGTGAGCCAAATGGAGTTGTTCTCCCACAAGAACCACTCGGCTGATCCTTCTTCAATATGCCCTTCACCAACATGCAGTGTTTCCTTGATTGAATTAGCTCTCACACCAATATTTGCGTCTAGAGCCTTTGCATTGAGGGCTATCTGAAAACGGCTGTGGCGCTGAAGTTGCCTGTCAATTTGGAGTTGGTGGCATGTGAAACCCGCATGTGGAGCATTCGTTTGTGTGGGATGCTGACCAAGCTTCATTTCAGTCCTAGGCACTCAAAGAGCAGTAAGCATAGAGTGTGAAAACTGAGTTTCCTTGAGAGCTGCTTGGAAGCCTGATGGTGTGTGAAGTTAGTGAGCCAAATGGAGTTGTTCTCCCACAAGAACCACTCGGCTGATCCTTCTTCAATATGCCCTTCACCAACATGCAGTGTTTCCTTGATTGAATTAGCTCTCACACCAATATTTGCGTCTAGAGCCTTTGCATTGAGGGCTATCTGAAAACGGCTGTGGCGCTGAAGTTGCCTGTCAATTTGGAGTTGGTGGCATGTGAAACCCGCATGTGGAGCATTCGTTTGTGTGGGATGCTGACCAAGCTTCATTTCAGTCCTAGGCACACAAAGAGCACTAAGCATAGAGTGTGAAAACTGAGTTTCCTTGAGAGCTGCTTGGAAGCCTGATGGTGTGTGAAGTTAGTGAGCCAAATGGAGTTGTTCTCCCACAAGAACCACTCGGCTGATCCTTCTTCAATATGCCCTTCACCAACATGCAGTGTTTCCTTGATTGAATTAGCTCTCACACCAATATTTGCGTCTAGAGCCTTTGCATTGAGGGCTATCTGAAAACGGCTGTGGCGCTGAAGTTGCCTGTGAATGTGGAGTTGGTGGCATGTGAAACCTGCATGTGGAGCATTCGTTTGTGTGGGGTGCTCTACCAGGTTCATTCCTAGATAATGCACTCAAAGGGCACTCAGCATAGAGTGTGAAAACTGAGTTTCCTTGAGAGCTGCTTGGAAGCCTGATGGTGTGTGAAGTTAGTGAGCCAAATGGAGTTGTTCTCCCACAAGAACCACTCGGCTGATCCTTCTTTAATATGCCCTTCACCAACATGCAGTGTTTCCTTGATTGAATTAGCTCTCACACCAATATTTGCGTCTAGAGCCTTTGCATTGAGGGCTATCTGAAAACGGCTGTGGCGCTGAAGTTGCCTGTCAATTTGGAGTTGGTGGCATGTGAAACCCGCATGTGGAGCATTCGTTTGTGTGGGATGCTGACCAAGCTTCATTTCAGTCCTAGGCACTCAAAGAGCACTAAGCATAGAGTGTGAAAACTGAGTTTCCTTGAGAGCTGCTTGGAAGCCTGATGGTGTGTGAAGTTAGTGAGCCAAATGGAGTTGTTCTCCCACAAGAACCACTCGGCTGATCCTTCTTCAATATGCCCTTCACCAACATGCAGTGTTTCCTTGATTGAATTAGCTCTCACACCAATATTTGCGTCTAGAGCCTTTGCATTGAGGGCTATCTGAAAACGGCTGTGGCGCTGAAGTTGCCTGTCAATTTGGAGTTGGTGGCATGTGAAACCCGCATGTGGAGCATTCGTTTGTGTGGGATGCTGAAGAAGCATCGTTTCAGTCCTAGGCACACAAAGAGCACTAAGCATAGAGTGTGAAAACTGAGTTTCCTTGAGAGCTGCTTGGAAGCCTGATGGTGTGTGAAGTTAGTGAGCCAAATGGAGTTGTTCTCCCACAAGAACCACTCGGCTGATCCTTCTTCAATATGCCCTTCACCAACATGCAGTGTTTCCTTGATTGAATTAGCTCTCACACCAATATTTGCGTCTAGAGAGTTTGCATTGAGGGCTATCTGAAAACGGCTGTGGCGCTGAAGTTGCCTGTCATTTTGGAGTTGGTGGCATGTGAAACCCGCATGTGGAGCATTCGTTTGTGTGGGATGCTGACCAAGCTTCATTTCAGTCCTAGGCACTCAAAGAGCACTAAGCATAGAGTGTGAAAACTGAGTTTCCTTGAGAGCTGCTTGGAAGCCTGATGGTGTGTGAAGTTAGTGAGCCAAATGGAGTTGTTCTCCCACAAGAACCACTCGGCTGATCCTTCTTCAATATGCCCTTCACCAACATGCAGTGTTTCCTTGATTGAATTAGCTCTCACACCAATATTTGCGTCTAGAGCCTTTGCATTGAGGGCTATCTGAAAACGGCTGTGGCGCTGAAGTTGCCTGTCAATTTGGAGTTGGTGGCATGTGAAACCCGCATGTGGAGCATTCGTTTGTGTGGGATGCTCTACCAGGTTCATTCCTAGATAATGCACTCAAAGGGCACTAAGCATAGAGTGTGAAAACTGAGTTTCCTTGAGAGCTGCTTGGAAGCCTGATGGTGTGTGAAGTTAGTGAGCCAAATGGAGTTGTTCTCCCACAAGAACCACTCGGCTGATCCTTCTTCAATATGCCCTTCACCAACATGCAGTGTTTCCTTGATTGAATTAGCTCTCACACCAATATTTGCGTCTAGAGCTTTTGCATTGAGGGCTATCTGAAAACGGCTGTGGCGCTGAAGTTGCCTGTGAATGTGGAGTTGGTGGCATGTGAAACCCGCATGTGGAGCATTCGTTTGTGTGGGATGCTGACCAAGCATCATTTCAGTCCTAGGCACACAAAGAGCACTAAGCATAGAGTGTGAAAACTGAGTTTCCTTGAGAGCTGCTTGGAAGCCTGATGGTGTGTGAAGTTAGTGAGCCAAATGGAGTTGTTCTCCCACAAGAACCACTCGGCTGATCCTTCTTCAATATGCCCTTCACCAACATGCAGTGTTTCTTTGATTGAATTAGCTCTCACACCAATATTTGCGTCTAGAGCCTTTGCCTTGAGGGCTATCTGAAAACGGCTGTGGCGCTGAAGTTGCCTGTGAATGTGGAGTTGGTGGCATGTGAAACCTGCATGTGGAGCATTCGTTTGTGTGGGATGCTGAAGAAGCATCGTTTCAGTCCTAGGCACACAAAGAGCACTAAGCATAGAGTGTGAAAACTGAGTTTCCTTGAGAGCTGCTTGGAAGCCTGATGGTGTGTGAAGTTAGTGAGCCAAATGGAGTTGTTCTCCCACAAGAACCACTCGGCTGATCCTTCTTCAATATGCCCTTCACCAACATGCACTGTTTCCTTGATTGAATTAGCTCTCACACCAATATTTGCGTCTAGAGCCTTTGCATTGAGGGCTATCTGAAAACGGCTGTGGCGCTGAAGTTGCCTGTGAATGTGGAGTTGGTGGCATGTGAAACCCGCATGTGGAGCATTCGTTTGTGTGGGATGCTGACCAAGCATCATTTCAGTCCTAGGCACACAAAGAGCACTAAGCATAGAGTGTGAAAACTGAGTTTCCTTGAGAGCTGCTTGGAAGCCTGATGGTGTGTGAAGTTAGTGAGCCAAATGGAGTTGTTCTCCCACAAGAACCACTCGGCTGATCCTTCTTCAATATGCCCTTCACCAACATGCAGTGTTTCTTTGATTGAATTAGCTCTCACACCAATATTTGCGTCTAGAGCCTTTGCCTTGAGGGCTATCTGAAAACGGCTGTGGCGCTGAAGTTGCCTGTGAATGTGGAGTTGGTGGCATGTGAAACCTGCATGTGGAGCATTCGTTTGTGTGGGATGCTGAAGAAGCATCGTTTCAGTCCTAGGCACACAAAGAGCACTAAGCATAGAGTGTGAAAACTGAGTTTCCTTGAGAGCTGCTTGGAAGCCTGATGGTGTGTGAAGTTAGTGAGCCAAATGGAGTTGTTCTCCCACAAGAACCACTCGGCTGATCCTTCTTCAATATGCCCTTCACCAACATGCAGTGTTTCCTTGATTGAATTAGCTCTCACACCAATATTTGCGTCTAGAGCCTTTGCATTGAGGGCTATCTGAAAACGGCTGTGGCGCTGAAGTTGCCTGTGAATGTGGAGTTGGTGGCATGTGAAACCCTCATGTGGAGCATTCGTTTGTGTGGGATGCTCTACCAGGTTCATTTCAGTCCTAGCCATACAAAGGACACTAAGCATAGAGTGTGAAAACTGAGTTTCCTTGAGAGCTGCTTGGAAGCCTGATGGTGTGTGAAGTTAGTGAGCCAAATGGAGTTGTTCTCCCACAAGAACCACTCGGCTGATCCTTCTTCAATATGCCCTTCACCAACATGCAGTGTTTCCTTGATTGAATTAGCTCTCACACCAATATTTGCGTCTAGAGCCTTTGCATTGAGGGCTATGTGAAAACGGCTGTGGCGCTGAAGTTGCCTGTGAATGTGGAGTTGGTGGCATGTGAAACCCGCATGTGGAGCATTCGTTTGTGTGATGCTCTACCAGGTTCATTCCTAGATAATGCACTCAAAGGGCACTAAGCATAGAGTGTGAAAACTGAGTTTCCTTGAGAGCTGCTTGGAAGCCTGATGGTGTGTGAAGTTAGTGAGCCAAATGGAGTTGTTCTCCCACAAGAACCACTCGGCTGATCCTTCTTCAATATGCCCTTCACCAACATGCAGTGTTTCCTTGATTGAATTAGCTCTCACACCAATATTTGCGTCTAGAGCCTTTGCATTGAGGGCTATCTGAAAACGGCTGTGGCGCTGAAGTTGCCTGTGAATGTGGAGTTGGTGGCATGTGAAACCCGCATGTGGAGCATTTGTTTGTGTGGGATGCTGAAGAAGCATCGTTTCAGTCCTAGGAACACAAAGAGCACTAAGCATAGAGTGTGAAATCTGAGTTTCCTTGAGAGCTGCTTGGAAGCCTGATGGTGTGTGAAGTTAGTGAGCCAAATGGAGTTGTTCTCCCACAAGAACCACTCGGCTGATCCTTCTTCAATATGCCCTTCACCAACATGCAGTGTTTCCTTGATTGAATTAGCTCTCACACCAATATTTGCGTCTAGAGCCTTTGCATTGAGGGCTATCTGAAAACGGCTGTGGCGCTGAAGTTGCCTGTCAATTTGGAGTTGGTGGCATGTGAAACCCGCATGTGGAGCATTCGTTTGTGTGGGATGCTGACCAAGCTTCATTTCAGTCCTAGGCACACAAAGAGCACTAAGCATAGAGTGTGAAAACTGAGTTTCCTTGAGAGCTGCTTGGAAGCCTGATGGTGTGTGAAGTTAGTGAACCAAATGGAGTTGTTCTCCCACAAGAACCACTCGGCTGATCCTTCTTCAATATGCCCTTCACCAACATGCAGTGTTTCCTTGATTGAATTAGCTCTCACACCAATATTTGCGTCTAGAGCCTTTGCATTGAGGGCTATGTGAAAACGGCTGTGGCGCTGAAGTTGCCTGTGAATGTGGAGTTGGTGGCATGTGAAACCCGCATGTGGAGCATTCGTTTGTGTGATGCTCTACCAGGTTCATTCCTAGATAATGCACTCAAAGGGCACTAAGCATAGAGTGTGAAAACTGAGTTTCCTTGAGAGCTGCTTGGAAGCCTGATGGTGTGTGAAGTTAGTGAGCCAAATGGAGTTGTTCTCCCACAAGAACCACTCGGCTGATCCTTCTTCAATATGCCCTTCACCAACATGCAGTGTTTCCTTGATTGAATTAGCTCTCACACCAATATTTGCGTCTAGAGCCTTTGCATTGAGGGCTATCTGAAAACGGCTGTGGCGCTGAAGTTGCCTGTGAATGTGGAGTTGGTGGCATGTGAAACCCGCATGTGGAGCATTTGTTTGTGTGGGATGCTGAAGAAGCATCGTTTCAGTCCTAGGAACACAAAGAGCACTAAGCATAGAGTGTGAAATCTGAGTTTCCTTGAGAGCTGCTTGGAAGCCTGATGGTGTGTGAAGTTAGTGAGCCAAATGGAGTTGTTCTCCCACAAGAACCACTCGGCTGATCCTTCTTCAATATGCCCTTCACCAACATGCAGTGTTTCCTTGATTGAATTAGCTCTCACACCAATATTTGCGTCTAGAGCCTTTGCATTGAGGGCTATCTGAAAACGGCTGTGGCGCTGAAGTTGCCTGTCAATTTGGAGTTGGTGGCATGTGAAACCCGCATGTGGAGCATTCGTTTGTGTGGGATGCTGACCAAGCTTCATTTCAGTCCTAGGCACACAAAGAGCACTAAGCATAGAGTGTGAAAACTGAGTTTCCTTGAGAGCTGCTTGGAAGCCTGATGGTGTGTGAAGTTAGTGAACCAAATGGAGTTGTTCTCCCACAAGAACCACTCGGCTGATCCTTCTTCAATATGCCCTTCACCAACATGCAGTGTTTCCTTGATTGAATTAGCTCTCACACCAATATTTGCGTCTAGAGCCTTTGCATTGAGGGCTATGTGAAAACGGCTGTGGCGCTGAAGTTGCCTGTGAATGTGGAGTTGGTGGCATGTGAAACCCGCATGTGGAGCATTCGTTTGTGTGATGCTCTACCAGGTTCATTCCTAGATAATGCACTCAAAGGGCACTAAGCATAGAGTGTGAAAACTGAGTTTCCTTGAGAGCTGCTTGGAAGCCTGATGGTGTGTGAAGTTAGTGAGCCAAATGGAGTTGTTCTCCCACAAGAACCACTCGGCTGATCCTTCTTCAATATGCCCTTCACCAACATGCAGTGTTTCCTTGATTGAATTAGCTCTCACACCAATATTTGCGTCTAGAGCCTTTGCATTGAGGGCTATCTGAAAACGGCTGTGGCGCTGAAGTTGCCTGTGAATGTGGAGTTGGTGGCATGTGAAACCCGCATGTGGAGCATTTGTTTGTGTGGGATGCTGAAGAAGCATCGTTTCAGTCCTAGGAACACAAAGAGCACTAAGCATAGAGTGTGAAATCTGAGTTTCCTTGAGAGCTGCTTGGAAGCCTGATGGTGTGTGAAGTTAGTGAGCCAAATGGAGTTGTTCTCCCACAAGAACCACTCGGCTGATCCTTCTTCAATATGCCCTTCACCAACATGCAGTGTTTCCTTGATTGAATTAGCTCTCACACCAATATTTGCGTCTAGAGCCTTTGCATTGAGGGCTATCTGAAAACGGCTGTGGCGCTGAAGTTGCCTGTCAATTTGGAGTTGGTGGCATGTGAAACCCGCATGTGGAGCATTCGTTTGTGTGGGATGCTGACCAAGCTTCATTTCAGTCCTAGGCACACAAAGAGCACTAAGCATAGAGTGTGAAAACTGAGTTTCCTTGAGAGCTGCTTGGAAGCCTGATGGTGTGTGAAGTTAGTGAACCAAATGGAGTTGTTCTCCCACAAGAACCACTCGGCTGATCCTTCTTCAATATGCCCTTCACCAACATGCAGTGTTTTCTTGATTGAATTAGCTCTCACACCAATATTTGCGTCTAGAGCCTTTGCATTGAGGGCTATCTGAAAACGGCTGTGGCGCTGAAGTTGCCTGTGAATGTGGAGTTGGTGGCATGTGAAACCCGCATGTGGAGCATTCGTTTGTGTGGGATGCTCTACCAGGTTCATTCCTAGATAATGCACTCAAAGGGCACTAAGCATAGAGTGTGAAAACTGAGTTTCCTTGAGAGCTGCTTGGAAGCCTGATGGTGTGTGAGGTTAGTGAGCCAAATGGAGTTGTTCTCCCACAAGAACCACTCGGTTGATCCTTCTTCAATATGCCCTTCACCAACATGCAGTGTTTCCTTGATTGAATTAGCTCTCACACCAATATTTGCGTCTAGAGCCTTTGCATTGAGGGCTATCTGAAAACGGCTGTGGCGCTGAAGTTGCCTGTGAATGTGGAGTTGGTGGCATGTGAAACCCGCATGTGGAGCATTCGTTTGTGTGGGATGCTGACCAAGCTTCATTTCAGTCCTAGGCACACAAAGAGCACTAAGCATAGAGTGTGAAAACTGAGTTTCCTTGAGAGCTGCTTGGAAGCCTGATGGTGTGTGAAGTTAGTGATCCAAATGGAGTTGTTCTCCCACAAGAACCACTCGGCTGATCCTTCTTCAATATGCCCTTCACCAACATGCAGTGTTTCCTTGATTGAATTAGCTCTCACACCAATATTTGCGTCTAGAGCCTTTGCATTGAGGGCTATCTGAAAACGGCTGTGGCGCTGAAGTTGCCTGTGAATGTGGAGTTGGTGGCATGTGAAACCCGAATGTGGAGCATTCGTTTGTGTGGGATGATCTACCAGGTTCATTTCAGTCCTAGCCATACAAAGGGCACTAAGCATAGAGTGTGAAAAGTGAGTTTCCTTGAGAGCTGCTTGGAAGCCTGATGGTGTGTGAAGTTAGTGAGCCAAATGGAGTTGTTCTCCCACAAGAACCACTCGGCTGATCCTTCTTCAATATGCCCTTCACCAACATGCAGTGTTTCCTTGATTGAATTAGCTCTCATACCAATATTTGCGTCTAGAGCCTTTGCATTGAGGGCTATCTGAAAACGGCTGTGGCGCTGAAGTTGCCTGTGAATGTGGAGTTGGTGGCATGTGAAACCCGCATGTGGAGCATTCGTTTGTGTGGGATGCTCTACCAGGTTCATTCCTAGATAATGCATTCAATGGGCACTAAACATAGAGTGTGAAAACTGAGTTTCCTTGAGAGCTGCTTGGAAGCCTGATGGTGTGTGAAGTTAGTGAGCCAAATGGAGTTGTTCTCCCACAAGAACCACTTGGCTGATCCTTCTTCAATATGCCCTTCACCAACATGCAGTGTTTCCTTGATTGAATTAGCTCTCACACCAATATTTGTGTCTAGAGCCTTTGCATTGAGGGCTATCTGAAAACGGCTGTGGCGCTGAAGTTGCCTGTGAATGTGGAGTTGGTGGCATGTGAAACCCGCATGTGGAGCATTCGTTTGTGTGGGATGCTGAAGAAGCATCGTCTCAGTCCTAGGCACACAAGGAGCACTAGGCATAGAGTGTGAAAACTGAGTTTCCTTGAGAGCTGCTTGGAAGCCTGATGGTGTGTGAAGTTAGTGAGCTAAATGGAGTTGTTCTCCCACAAGAACCACTTGGCTGATCCTTCTTCAATATGCCCTTCACCAACATGCAGTGTTTCCTTGATTGAATTAGCTCTCACACCAATATTTGCGTCTAGAGCCTTTGCATTGAGGGCTATCTGAAAACGGCTGTGGCGCTGAAGTTGCCTGTCAATTTGGAGTTGGTGTCATGTGAAACCTGCATGTGGAGCATTCGTTTGTGTGGGATGCTCTACCAGGTTCATTCCTAGATAATGCACTCAAAGGGCACTAAGCATAGAGTGTGAAAACTGAGTTTCCTTGAGAGCTGCTTGGAAGCCTGATGGTGTGTGTAGTTAGTGAGCCAAATGTAGTTGTTCTCCCACAAGAACCACTCGGCTGATCCTTCTTCAATATGCCCTTCACCAACATGCAGTGTTTCCTTGATTGAATTAGCTCTCACACCAATATTTGCGTCTAGAGCCTTTGCATTGAGGGCTATCTGAAAACGGCTGTGGCGCTGAAGTTGCCTGTCAATTTGGAGTTGGTGGCATGTGAAACCCGCATGTGGAGCATTCGTTTGTGTGGGATGCTGACCAAGCTTCATTTCAGTCCTAGGCACACAAAGAGCACTAAGCATAGAGTGTGAAAACTGAGTTTCCTTGAGAGCTGCTTGCAAGCCTGATGGTGTGTGAAGTTAGTGAGCCAAATGGAGTTGTTCTCCCACAAGAACCACTCGGCTGATCCTTCTTCAATATGCCCTTCACCAACATGCAGTGTTTCCTTGATTGAATTAGCTCTCACACCAATATTTGCGTCTAGAGCCTTTGCATTGAGGGCTGTCTGAAAACGGCTGTGGCGCTGAAGTTGCCTGTGAATGTGGAGTTGGTGGCATGTGAAACCCGCATGTGGAGCATTCGTTTGTGTGGGATGATCTACCAGGTTCATTTCAGTCCTAGCCATACAAAGGGCACTAAGCATAGAGTGTGAAAACTGAGTTTCCTTGAGAGCTGCTTGGAAGCCTGATGGTGTGTGAAGTTAGTGAGCCAAATGGAGTTGTTCTCCCACAAGAACCACTCGGCTGATCCTTCTTCAATATGCCCTTCACCAACATGCAGTGTTTCCTTGATTGAATTAGCTCTCACACCAATATTTGTGTCTAGAGCCTTTGCATTGAGGGCTATCTGAAAATGGCTGTGGCGCTGAAGTTGCCTGTGAATGTGGAGTTGGTGGCATGTGAAACCCGCATGTGGAGCATTCGTTTGTGTGGGATGCTCTACCAGGTTCATTCCTAGATAATGCACTCAAAGGGCACTAAGCATAGAGTGTGAAAACTGAGTTTCCTTGAGAGCTGCTTGGAAGCCTGATGGTGTGTGAAGTTAGTGAGCCAAATGGAGTTGTTCTCCCACAAGAACCACTCGGTTGATCCTTCTTCAATATGCCCTTCACCAACATGCAGTGTTTCCTTGATTGAATTAGCTCTCACACCAATATTTGCGTCTAGAGCCTTTGCATTGAGGGCTATCTGAAAACGGCTGTGGCGCTGAAGTTGCCTGTGAATGTGGAGTTGGTGGCATGTGAAACCCGCATGTGGAGCATTCGTTTGTGTGGGATGCTGACCAAGCTTCATTTCAGTCCTAGGCACACAAAGAGCACTAAGCATAGAGTGTGAAAACTGAGTTTCCTTGAGAGCTGCTTGGAAGCCTGATGGTGTGTGAAGTTAGTGAGCCAAATGGAGTTGTTCTCCGACAAGAACCACTTGGCTGATCCTTCTTCAATATGCCCTTCACCAACATGCAGTGTTTCCTTGATTGAATTAGCTCTCACACCAATATTTGCGTCTAGAGCCTTTGCATTGAGGGCTATCTGAAAACGGCTGTGGCGCTGAAGTTGCCTGTGAATGTGGAGTTGGTGTCATGTGAAACCTGCATGTGGAGCATTCGTTTGTGTGGGATGCTCTATCAGGTTCATTCCTAGATAATGCACTCAAAGGGCACTAAGCATAGAGTGTGAAAACTGAGTTTCCTTGAGAGCTGCTTGGAAGCCTGATGGTGTGTGAAGTTAGTGACCCAAATGGAGTTGTTCTCCCACAAGAACCACTTGGCTGATCCTTCTTCAATATGCCCTTCACCAACATGCAGTGTTTCCTTGATTGAATTAGCTCTCACACCAATATTTGCGTCTAGAGCCTTTGCATTGAGGGCTATCTGAAAACGGCTGTGGCGCTGAAGTTGCCTGTGAATGTGGAGTTGGTGGCATGTGAAACCCGCATGTGGAGCATTCGTTTGTGTGGGATGATCTACCAGGTTCATTTCAGTCCTAGCCATACAAAGGGCACTAAGCATAGAGTGTGAAAACTGAGTTTCCTTGAGAGCTGCTTGGAAGCCTGATGGTGTGTGAAGTTAGTGAGCCAAATGGAGTTGTTCTCCCACAAGAACCACTCGGCTGATCCTTCTTCAATATGCCCTTCACCAACATGCAGTGTTTCCTTGATTGAATTAGCTCTCACACCAATATTTGCGTCTAGAGCCTTTGCATTGAGGGCTATCTGAAAACGGCTGTGGCGCTGAAGTTGCCTGTGAATGTGGAGTTGGTGGCATGTGAAACCCGCATGTGGAGCATTCGTTTGTGTGGGATGCTCTACCAGGTTCATTCCTAGATAATGCATTCAATGGGCACTAAACTTAGAGTGTGAAAACTGAGTTTCCTTGAGAGCTGCTTGGAAGCCTGATGGTGTGTGAAGTTAGTGAGCCAAATGGAGTTGTTCTCCCACAAGAACCACTCGGCTGATCCTTCTTCAATATGCCCTTCACCAACATGCAGTGTTTCCTTGATTGAATTAGCTCTCACACCAATATTTGCGTCTAGAGCCTTTGCATTGAGGGCTATCTGAAAACGGCTTTGGCGCTGAAGTTGCCTGTCAATTTGGAGTTGGTGGCATGTGAAACCCGCATGTGGAGCATTCGTTTGTGTGGGATGCTGACCAAGCTTCATTTCAGTCCTAGGCACACAAAGAGCACTAAGCATAGAGTGTGAAAACTGAGTTTCCTTGAGAGCTGCTTGGAAGCCTGATGGTGTGTGAAGTTAGTGAGCCAAATGGAGTTGTTCTCCCACAAGAACCACTTGGCTGATCCTTCTTCAATATGCCCTTCACCAACATGCAGTGTTTCCTTGATTGAATTAGCTCTCACACCAATATTTGCGTCTAGAGCCTTTGCATTGAGGGCTATCTGAAAACGGCTGTGGCGCTGAAGTTGCCTGTCAATTTGGAGTTGGTGTCATGTGAAACCTGCATGTGGAGCATTCGTTTGTGTGGGATGCTCTACCAGGTTCATTCCTAGATAATGCACTCAAAGGGCACTAAGCATAGAGTGTGAAAACTGAGTTTCCTTGAGAGCTGCTTGGAAGCCTGATGGTGTGTGAAGTTAGTGAGCCAAATGGAGTTGTTCTCCCACAAGAACCACTCGGCTGATCCTTCTTCAATATGCCCTTCACCAACATGCAGTGTTTCCTTGATTGAATTAGCTCTCACACCAATATTTGCGCCTAGAGCCTTTGCATTGAGGGCTATCTGAAAATGGCTGTGGCGCTGAAGTTGCCTGTGAATGTGGAGTTGGTGGCATGTGAAACCCGCATGTGGAGCATTCGTTTGTGTGGGATGCTGACCAAGCTTCATTTCAGTCCTAGGCACACAAAGAGCACTAAGCATAGAGTGTGAAAACTGAGTTTCCTTGAGAGCTGCTTGGAAGCCTGATGGTGTGTGAAGTTAGTGAGCCAAATGGAGTTGTTCTCCCACAAGAACCACTCGGCTGATCCTTCTTCAATATGCCCTTCACCAACATGCAGTGTTTCCTTGATTGAATTAGCTCTCACACCAATATTTGCGTCTAGAGCCTTTGCATTGAGGGCTGTCTGAAAACGGCTGTGGCGCTGAAGTTGCCTGTGAATGTGGAGTTGGTGGCATGTGAAACCCGCATGTGGAGCATTCGTTTGTGTGGGATGATCTACCAGGTTCATTTCAGTCCTAGCCATACAAAGGGCACTAAGCATAGAGTGTGAAAACTGAGTTTCCTTGAGAGCTGCTTGGAAGCCTGATGGTGTGTGAAGTTAGTGAGCCAAATGGAGTTGTTCTCCCACAAGAACCACTCGGCTGATCCTTCTTCAATATGCCCTTCACCAACATGCAGTGTTTCCTTGATTGAATTAGCTCTCACACCAATATTTGTGTCTAGAGCCTTTGCATTGAGGGCTATCTGAAAATGGCTGTGGCGCTGAAGTTGCCTGTGAATGTGGAGTTGGTGGCATGTGAAACCCGCATGTGGAGCATTCGTTTGTGTGGGATGCTCTACCAGGTTCATTCCTAGATAATGCACTCAAAGGGCACTAAGCATAGAGTGTGAAAACTGAGTTTCCTTGAGAGCTGCTTGGAAGCCTGATGGTGTGTGAAGTTAGTGAGCCAAATGGAGTTGTTCTCCCACAAGAACCACTCGGTTGATCCTTCTTCAATATGCCCTTCACCAACATGCAGTGTTTCCTTGATTGAATTAGCTCTCACACCAATATTTGCGTCTAGAGCCTTTGCATTGAGGGCTATCTGAAAACGGCTGTGGCGCTGAAGTTGCCTGTGAATGTGGAGTTGGTGGCATGTGAAACCCGCATGTGGAGCATTCGTTTGTGTGGGATGCTGACCAAGCTTCATTTCAGTCCTAGGCACACAAAGAGCACTAAGCATAGAGTGTGAAAACTGAGTTTCCTTGAGAGCTGCTTGGAAGCCTGATGGTGTGTGAAGTTAGTGAGCCAAATGGAGTTGTTCTCCGACAAGAACCACTTGGCTGATCCTTCTTCAATATGCCCTTCACCAACATGCAGTGTTTCCTTGATTGAATTAGCTCTCACACCAATATTTGCGTCTAGAGCCTTTGCATTGAGGGCTATCTGAAAACGGCTGTGGCGCTGAAGTTGCCTGTGAATGTGGAGTTGGTGTCATGTGAAACCTGCATGTGGAGCATTCGTTTGTGTGGGATGCTCTATCAGGTTCATTCCTAGATAATGCACTCAAAGGGCACTAAGCATAGAGTGTGAAAACTGAGTTTCCTTGAGAGCTGCTTGGAAGCCTGATGGTGTGTGAAGTTAGTGACCCAAATGAAGTTGTTCTCCCACAAGAACCACTTGGCTGATCCTTCTTCAATATGCCCTTCACCAACATGCAGTGTTTCCTTGATTGAATTAGCTCTCACACCAATATTTGCGTCTAGAGCCTTTGCATTGAGGGCTATCTGAAAACGGCTGTGGCGCTGAAGTTGCCTGTGAATGTGGAGTTGGTGGCATGTGAAACCCGCATGTGGAGCATTCGTTTGTGTGGGATGATCTACCAGGTTCATTTCAGTCCTAGCCATACAAAGGGCACTAAGCATAGAGTGTGAAAACTGAGTTTCCTTGAGAGCTGCTTGGAAGCCTGATGGTGTGTGAAGTTAGTGAGCCAAATGGAGTTGTTCTCCCACAAGAACCACTCGGCTGATCCTTCTTCAATATGCCCTTCACCAACATGCAGTGTTTCCTTGATTGAATTAGCTCTCACACCAATATTTGCGTCTAGAGCCTTTGCATTGAGGGCTATCTGAAAACGGCTGTGGCGCTGAAGTTGCCTGTGAATGTGGAGTTGGTGGCATGTGAAACCCGCATGTGGAGCATTCGTTTGTGTGGGATGCTCTACCAGGTTCATTCCTAGATAATGCATTCAATGGGCACTAAACATAGAGTGTGAAAACTGAGTTTCCTTGAGAGCTGCTTGGAAGCCTGATGGTGTGTGAAGTTAGTGAGCCAAATGGAGTTGTTCTCCCACAAGAACCACTCGGCTGATCCTTCTTCAATATGCCCTTCACCAACATGCAGTGTTTCCTTGATTGAATTAGCTCTCACACCAATATTTGCGTCTAGATCCTTTGCATGGAGGGCTATCTGAAAACGGCTTTGGCGCTGAAGTTGCCTGTCAATTTGGAGTTGGTGGCATGTGAAACCCGCATGTGGAGCATTCGTTTGTGTGGGATGCTGACCAAGCTTCATTTCAGTCCTAGGCACACAAAGAGCACTAAGCATAGAGTGTGAAAACTGAGTTTCCTTGAGAGCTGCTTGGAAGCCTGATGGTGTGTGAAGTTAGTGAGCCAAATGGAGTTGTTCTCCCACAAGAACCACTCGGCTGATCCTTCTTCAATATGCCCTTCACCAACATGCAGTGTTTCCTTGATTGAATTAGCTCTCACACCAATATTTGCGTCTAGAGCCTTTGCATGGAGGGCTATCTGAAAACGGCTTTGGCGCTGAAGTTGCCTGTCAATTTGGAGTTGGTGTCATGTGAAACCTGCATGTGGAGCATTCGTTTGTGTGGGATGCTCTACCAGGTTCATTCCTAGATAATGCACTCAAAGGGCACTAAGCATAGAGTGTGAAAACTGAGTTTCCTTGAGAGCTGCTTGGAAGCCTGATGGTGTGTGAAGTTAGTGAGCCAAATGGAGTTGTTCTCCCACAAGAACCACTCGGCTGATCCTTCTTCAATATGCCCTTCACCAACATGCAGTGTTTCCTTGATTGAATTAGCTCTCACACCAATATTTGCGCCTAGAGCCTTTGCATTGAGGGCTATCTGAAAATGGCTGTGGCGCTGAAGTTGCCTGTGAATGTGGAGTTGGTGGCATGTGAAACCCGCATGTGGAGCATTCGTTTGTGTGGGATGCTCTACCAGGTTCATTCCTAGATAATGCACTCAAAGGGCACTAAGCATAGAGTGTGAAAACTGAGTTTCCTTGAGAGCTGCTTGGAAGCCTGATGGTGTGTGAAGTTAGTGAGCCAAATGGAGTTGTTCTCCCACAAGAACCACTCGGTTGATCCTTCTTCAATATGCCCTTCACCAACATGCAGTGTTTCCTTGATTGAATTAGCTCTCACACCAATATTTGCGTCTAGAGCCTTTGCATTGAGGGCTATCTGAAAACGGCTGTGGCGCTGAAGTTGCCTGTGAATGTGGAGTTGGTGGCATGTGAAACCCGCATGTGGAGCATTCGTTTGTGTGGGATGCTGACCAAGCTTCATTTCAGTCCTAGGCACACAAAGAGCACTAAGCATAGAGTGTGAAAACTGAGTTTCCTTGAGAGCTGCTTGGAAGCCTGATGGTGTGTGAAGTTAGTGACCCAAATGGAGTTGTTCTCCCACAAGAACCACTTGGCTGATCCTTCTTCAATATGACCTTCACCAACATGCAGTGTTTCCTTGATTGAATTAGCTCTCACACCAATATTTGCGTCTAGAGCCTTTGCATTGAGGGCTATCTGAAAACGGCTGTGGCGCTGAAGTTGCCTGTGAATGTGGAGTTGGTGGCATGTGAAACCCACATGTGGAGCATTCGTTTGTGTGGGATGCTGAAGAAGCATCGTTTCAGTCCTAGGCACACAAAGAGCACTAAGCATAGAGTGTGAAAACTGAGTTTCCTTGAGAGCTGCTTGGAAGCCTGATGGTGTGTGAAGTTAGTGAGCCAAATGGAGTTGTTCTCCCACAAGAACCACTCGGCTGATCCTTCTTCAATATGCCCTTCACCAACATGCAGTGTTTCCTTGATTGAATTAGCTCTCACACCAATATTTGCGTCTAGAGCCTTTGCATTGAGGGCTATCTGAAAACGGCTGTGGCGCTGAAGTTGCCTGTCAATTTGGACTTGGTGTCATGTGAAACCTGCATGTGGAGCATTCGATTGTGTGGGATGCTCTACCAGGTTCATTCCTAGATAATGCACTCAAAGGGCACTCAGCATAGAGTGTGAAAACTGAGTTTCCTTGAGAGCTGCTTGGAAGCCTGATGGTGTGTGAAGTTAGTGAGCCAAATGGAGTTGTTCTCCCACAAGAACCCCTCGGCTGATCCTTCTTCAATATGCCCTTCACCAACATGCAGTGTTTCCTTGATTGAATTAGCTCTCACACCAATATTTGCGTCTAGAGCCTTTGCATTGAGGGCTATCTGAAAACGGCTGTGGCGCTGAAGTTGCCTGTGAATGTGGAGTTGGTGGCATGTGAAACCCGCATGTGGAGCATTCGTTTGTGTGGGATGCTCTACCAGGTTCATTCCTAGATAATGCACTCAAAGTACACTAAGCATAGAGTGTGAAAACTGAGTTTCCTTGAGAGCTGCTTGGAAGCCTGATGGTGTGTGAAGTTAGTGAGCCAAATGGAGTTGTTCTCCCACAAGAACCACTTGGCTGATCCTTCTTCAATATGCCCTTCACCAACATGCAGTGTTTCCTTGATTGAATTAGCTCTCACACCAATATTTGCGTCTAGAGCCTTTGCATTGAGGGCTATCTGAAAACGGCTGTGGCGCTGAAGTTGCCTGTGAATTTGGACTTGGTGTCATGTGAAACCTGCATGTGGAGCATTCGTTTGTGTGGGATGCTCTACCAGGTTCATTCCTAGATAATGCACTCAAAGGGCACTAAGCATAGAGTGTGAAAACTGAGTTTCCTTGAGAGCTGCTTGGAAGCCTGATGGTGTGTGAAGTTAGTGAGCCAAATGGAGTTGTTCTCCCACAAGAACCCCTCGGCTGATCCTTCTTCAATATGCCCTTCACCAACATGCAGTGTTTCCTTGATTGAATTAGCTCTCACACCAATATTTGCGTCTAGAGCCTTTGCATTGAGGGCTATCTGAAAACGGCTGTGGCGCTGAAGTTGCCTGTGAATGTGGAGTTGGTGGCATGTGAAACCCGCATGTGGAGCATTCGTTTGTGTGGGATGCTCTACCAGGTTCATTCCTAGATAATGCACTCAAAGTACACTAAGCATAGAGTGTGAAAACTGAGTTTCCTTGAGAGCTGCTTGGAAGCCTGATGGTGTGTGAAGTTAGTGAGCCAAATGGAGTTGTTCTCCCACAAGAACCACTCGGCTGATCCTTCTTCAATATGCCCTTCACCAACATGCAGTGTTTCCTTGATTGAATTAGCTCTCACACCAATATTTGCGTCTAGAGCCTTTGCATTGAGGGCTATCTGAAAACGGCTGTGGCGCTGAAGTTGCCTGTGAATGTGGAGTTGGTGGCATGTGAAACCCGCATGTGGAGCATTCGTTTGTGTGGGATGCTCTACCAGGTTCATTCCTAGATAATGCACTCAAAGTACACTAAGCATAGAGTGTGAAAACTGAGTTTCCTTGAGAGCTGCTTGGAAGCCTGATGGTGTGTGAAGTTAGTGAGCCAAATGGAGTTGTTCTCCCACAAGAACCACTCGGCTGATCCTTCTTCAATATGCCCTTCACCAACATGCAGTGTTTCCTTGATTGAATTAGCTCTCACACCAATATTTGCGTCTAGAGCCTTTGCATTGAGGGCTATCTGAAAACGGCTGTGGCGCTGAAGTTGCCTGTGAATGTGGAGTTGGTGGCATGTGAAACCCGCATGTGGAGCATTCGTTAGTGTGGGATGCTGACCAAGCATCATTTCAGTCCTAGGCACACAAAGAGCACTAAGCATAGAGTGTGAAAACTGAGTTTCCTTGAGAGCTGCTTGGAAGCCTGATGGTGTGTGAAGTTAGTGAGCCAAATGGAGTTGTTCTCCCACAAGAACCACTCGGCTGATCCTTCTTCAATATGCCCTTCACCAACATGCAGTGTTTCCTTGATTGAATTAGCTCTCACACCAATATTTGCGTCTACAGCCTTTGCATTGAGGGCTATCTGAAAACGGCTGTGGCGCTGAAGTTGCCTGTGAATGTGGAGTTGGTGGCATGTGAAACCCGCATGTGGAGCATTCGTTTGTGTGGGATGCTGACGAAGATTCATTTTAGTCCTAGGCACACAAAGAGCACTAAGCATAGAGTGTGAAAACTGAGTTTCCTTGAGAGCTGCTTGGAAGCCTGATGGTGTGTGAAGTTAGAGAGCCAAATGGAGTTGTTCTCCCACAAGAACCACTTGGCTGATCCTTCTTCAATATGCCCTTCACCAACATGCAGTGTTTCCTTGATTGAATTAGCTCTCACACCAATATTTGCGTCTAGAGCCTTTGCATTGAGGGCTATCTGAAAACGGCTGTGGCGCTGAAGTTGCCTGTGAATGTGGAGTTGGTGGCATGTGAAACCCGCATGTGGAGCATTCGTTTGTGTGGGATGCTCTACCAGGTTCATTTCAGTCCTAGCCATACAAATGGCACTAAGCATAGAGTGTGAAAACTGAGTTTCCTTGAGAGCTGCTTGGAAGCCTGATGGTGTGTGAAGTTAGTGAGCCAAATGGAGTTGTTCTCCCACAAGAACCACTCGGCTGATCCTTCTTCAATATGCCCTTCACCAACATGCAGTGTTTCCTTGATTGAATTAGCTCTCACACCAATATTTGCGTCTACAGCCTTTGCATTGAGGGCTATCTGAAAACGGCTGTGGCGCTGAAGTTGCATGTGAATGTGGAGTTGGTGGCATGTGAAACCCGCATGTGGAGCATTCGTTTGTGTGGGATGCTGAAGAAGCATCGTTTCAGTCCTAGGCACACAAAGAGCACTAAGCATAGAGTGTGAAAACTGAGTTTCCTTGAGAGCTGCTTGGAAGCTTGATGGTGTGTGAAGTTAGTGAGCCAAATGGAGCTGTTCTCCCACAAGAACCACTCGGCTGATCCTTCTTCAATATGCCCTTCACCAACATGCAGTGTTTCCTTGATTGAATTAGCTCTCACACCAATATTTGCGTCTAGAGCCTTTGCATTGAGGGCTATCTGAAAACGGCTGTGGCGCTGAAGTTGCCTGTGAATGTGGAGTTGGTGGCATGTGAAACCCGCATGTGGAGCATTCGTTTGTGTGGGATGCTCTACCAGGTTCATTCCTAGATAATGCACTCAAAGGGCACTAAGCATAGAGTGTGAAAACTGAGTTTCCTTGAGAGCTGCTTGGAAGCCTGATGGTGTGTGAAGTTAGTGAGCCAAATGGAGTTGTTCTCCCACAAGAACCACTCGGCTGATCCTTCTTCAATATGCCCTTCACCAACATGCAGTGTTTCCTTGATTGAATTAGCTCTCACACCAATATTTGCGCCTAGAGCCTTTGCATTGAGGGCTATCTGAAAATGGCTGTGGCGCTGAAGTTGCCTGTGAATGTGGAGTTGGTGGCATGTGAAACCCGCATGTGGAGCATTCGTTTGTGTGGGATGCTCTACCAGGTTCATTCCTAGATAATGCACTCAAAGGGCACTAAGCATAGAGTGTGAAAACTGAGTTTCCTTGAGAGCTGCTTGGAAGCCTGATGGTGTGTGAAGTTAGTGAGCCAAATGGAGTTGTTCTCCCACAAGAACCACTCGGCTGATCCTTCTTCAATATGCCCTTCACCAACATGCAGTGTTTCCTTGATTGAATTAGCTCTCACACCAATATTTGCGTCTAGAGCCTTTGCATTGAGGGCTATCTGAAAACGGCTGTGGCGCTGAAGTTGCCTGTGAATGTGGAGTTGGTGGCATGTGAAACCCGCATGTGGAGCATTCGTTTGTGCGGGATGCTGACCAAGCTTCATTTCAGTCCTAGGCACACAAAGAGCACTAAGCATAGAGTGTGAAAACTGAGTTTCCTTGAGAGCTGCTTGGAAGCCTGATGGTGTGTGAAGTTAGTGAGCCAAATGGAGTTGTTCTCCCACAAGAACCACTTGGCTGATCCTTCTTCAATATGCCCTTCACCAACATGCACTGTTTCCTTCATTGAATTAGCTCTCACACCAATATTTGCGTCTAGAGCCTTTGCATTGAGGGCTATCTGAAAACGGCTGTGGCGCTGAAGTTGCCTGTGAATGTGGAGTTGGTGGCATGTGAAACCCGCATGTGGAGCATTCGTTTGTGTGGGATGATCTACCAGGTTCATTTCAGTCCTAGCCATACAAAGGGCACTAAGCATAGAGTGTGAAAACTGAGTTTCCTTGAGAGCTGCTTGGAAGCCTGATGGTGTGTGAAGTTAGTGAGCCAAATGGAGTTGTTCTCCCACAAGAACCACTCGGCTGATCCTTCTTCAATATGCCCTTCACCAACATGCAGTGTTTCCTTGATTGAATTAGCTCTCACACCAATATTTGCGTCTAGAGCCTTTGCATTGAGGGCTATCTGAAAACGGCTGTGGCGCTGAAGTTGCCTGTGAATGTGGAGTTGGTGGCATGTGAAACCCGCATGTGGAGCATTCGTTTGTGTGGGATGCTCTACCAGGTTCATTCCTAGATAATGCATTCAATGGGCACTAAACATAGAGTGTGAAAACTGAGTTTCCTTGAGAGCTGCTTGGAAGCCTGATGGTGTGTGAAGTTAGTGAGCCAAATGGAGTTGTTCTCCCACAAGAACCACTCGGCTGATCCTTCTTCAATATGCCCTTCACCAACATGCAGTGTTTCCTTGATTGAATTAGCTCTCACACCAATATTTGCGTCTAGAGCCTTTGCATTGAGGGCTATCTGAAAACAGCTGTGGCGCTGAAGTTGCCTGTGAATGTGGAGTTGGTGGCATGTGAAACCCACATGTGGAGCATTCGTTTGTGTGGGATGCTGAAGAAGCATCGTTTCAGTCCTAGGCACACAAAGAGCACTAAGCATAGAGTGTGAAAACTGAGTTTCCTTGAGAGCTGCTTGGAAGCCTGATGGTGTGTGAAGTTAGTGAGCCAAATGGAGTTGTTCTCCCACAAGAACCACTCGGCTGATCCTTCTTCAATATGCCCTTCACCAACATGCAGTGTTTCCTTGATTGAATTAGCTCTCACACCAATATTTGCGTCTAGAGCCTTTGCATTGAGGACTATCTGAAAACAGCTGTGGCGCTGAAGTTGCCTGTGAATGTGGAGTTGGTGGCATGTGAAACCCGCATGTGGAGCATTCGTTTGTGTGGGATGCTGACCAAGCTTCATTTCAGTCCTAGGCACTCAAAGAGCACTAAGCATAGAGTGTGAAAACTGAGTTTCCTTGAGAGCTGCTTGGAAGCCTGATGGTGTGTGAAGTTAGTGAGCCAAATGGAGTTGTTCTCCCACAAGAATCATTTGGCTGATCCTTCTTCAATATGCCCTTCACCAACATGCAGTGTTTCCTTGATTGAATTAGCTCTCACACCAATATTTGCGTCTAGAGCCTTTGCATTGAGGGCTATCTGAAAACGGCTGTGGCGCTGAAGTTGCCTGTGAATGTGGAGTTGGTGGCATGTGAAACCCGCATGTGGAGCATTCGTTTGTGTGGGATGCTCTACCAGGTTCATTCCTAGATAATGCACTCAAAGGGCACTAAGCATAGAGTGTGAAAACTGAGTTTCCTTGAGAGCTGCTTGGAAGCCTGATGGTGTGTGAAGTTAGTGAGCCAAATGGAGTTGTTCTCCCACAAGAACCACTTGGCTGATCCTTCTTCAATATGCCCTTCACCAACATGCAGTGTTTCCTTGATTGAATTAGCTCTCACACCAATATTTGCGTCTAGAGCCTTTGCATTGAGGGCTATCTGAAAACGGCTGTGGCGCTGAAGTTGCCTGTGAATGTGGAGTTGGTGGCATGTGAAACCCGCATGTGGAGCATTCGTTTGTGTGGGATGCTGACGAAGCTTCATTTTAGTCCTAGGCACACAAAGAGCACTAAGCATAGAGTGTGAAAACTGAGTTTCCTTGAGAGCTGCTTGGAAGCCTGATGGTGTGTGAAGTTAGTGAGCCAAATGGAGTTGTTCTCCCACAAGAACCACTCGGCTGATCCTTCTTCAATATGCCCTTCACCAACATGCAGTGTTTCCTTGATTGAATTAGCTCTCACACCAATATTTGCGTCTAGAGCCTTTGCATTGAGGGCTATCTGAAAACGGCTGTGGCGCTGAAGTTGCCTGTGAATGTGGAGTTGGTGGCATGTGAAACCCGCATGTGGAGCATTCGTTTGTGTGGGATGCTCTACCAGGTTCATTTCAGTCCTACCCATACAAATGGCACTAAGCATAGAGTGTGAAAACTGAGTTTCCTTGAGAGCTGCTTGGAAGCCTGATGGTGTGTGAAGTTAGTGAGCCAAATGGAGTTGTTCTCCCACAAGAACCACTCGGCTGATCCTTCTTCAATATGCCCTTCACCAACATGCAGTGTTTCCTTGATTGAATTAGCTCTCACACCAATATTTGCGTCTAGAGCCTTTGCATTGAGGGCTATCTGAAAACGGCTGTGGCGCTGAAGTTGCCTGTGAATGTGGAGTTGGTGGCATGTGAAACCCGCATGTGGAGCATTCGTTTGTGTGGGATGCTGAAGAAGCATCGTTTCAGTCCTAGGCACACAAAGAGCACTAAGCATAGAGTGTGAAAACTGAGTTTCCTTGAGAGCTGCTTGGAAGCCTGATGGTGTGTGAAGTTAGTGAGCCAAATGGAGTTGTTCTCCCACAAGAACCACTCGGCTGATCCTTCTTCAATATGCCCTTCACCAACATGCAGTGTTTCCTTGATTGAATTAGCTCTCACACCAATATTTGCGTCTAGAGCCTTTGCATTGAGGGCTATCTGAAAACGGCTGTGGCGCTGAAGTTGCCTGTGAATGTGGAGTTGGTGGCATGTGAAACCCGCATGTGGAGCATTCGTTTGTGTGGGATGCTGACGAAGCTTCATTTTAGTCCTAGGCACACAAAGAGCACTAAGCATAGAGTGTGAAAACTGAGTTTCCTTGAGAGCTGCTTGGAAGCCTGATGGTGTGTGAAGTTAGTGAGCCAAATGGAGTTGTTCTCCCACAAGAACCACTCGGCTGATCCTTCTTCAATATGCCCTTCACCAACATGCAGTGTTTCCTTGATTGAATTAGCTCTCACACCAATATTTGCGTCTAGAGCCTTTGCATTGAGGGCTATCTGAAAACGGCTGTGGCGCTGAAGTTGCCTGTGAATGTGGAGTTGGTGGCATGTGAAACCCGCATGTGGAGCATTCGTTTGTGTGGGATGCTCTACCAGGTTCATTTCAGTCCTACCCATACAAATGGCACTAAGCATAGAGTGTGAAAACTGAGTTTCCTTGAGAGCTGCTTGGAAGCCTGATGGTGTGTGAAGTTAGTGAGCCAAATGGAGTTGTTCTCCCACAAGAACCACTCGGCTGATCCTTCTTCAATATGCCCTTCACCAACATGCAGTGTTTCCTTGATTGAATTAGCTCTCACACCAATATTTGCGTCTAGAGCCTTTGCATTGAGGGCTATCTGAAAACGGCTGTGGCGCTGAAGTTGCCTGTGAATGTGGAGTTGGTGGCATGTGAAACCCGCATGTGGAGCATTCGTTTGTGTGGGATGCTCTACCAGGTTCATTTCAGTCCTACCCATACAAATGGCACTAAGCATAGAGTGTGAAAACTGAGTTTCCTTGAGAGCTGCTTGGAAGCCTGATGGTGTGTGAAGTTAGTGAGCCAAATGGAGTTGTTCTCCCACAAGAACCACTCGGCTGATCCTTCTTCAATATGCCCTTCACCAACATGCAGTGTTTCCTTGATTGAATTAGCTCTCACACCAATATTTGCGTCTAGAGCCTTTGCATTGAGGGCTATCTGAAAACGGCTGTGGCGCTGAAGTTGCCTGTGAATGTGGAGTTGGTGGCATGTGAAACCCGCATGTGGAGCATTCGTTTGTGTGGGATGCTCTACCAGGTTCATTTCAGTCCTAGGCACACAAAGAGCACTAAGAATAGAGTGTGAAAACTGAGTTTCCTTGAGAGCTGCTTGGAAGCCTGATGGTGTGTGAAGTTAGTGAGCCAAATGGAGTTGTTCTCCCACAAGAACCACTCGGCTGATCCTTCTTCAATATGCCCTTCACCAACATGCAGTGTTTCCTTGATTGAATTAGCTCTCACACCAATATTTGCGTCTAGAGCCTTTGCATTGAGGGCTATCTGAAAACGGCTGTGGCGCTGAAGTTGCCTGTGAATGTGGAGTTGGTGGCATGTGAAACCCGCATGTGGAGCATTCGTTTGTGTGGGATGCTCTACCAGGTTCATTTCAGTCCTACCCATACAAATGGCACTAAGCATAGAGTGTGAAAACTGAGTTTCCTTGAGAGCTGCTTGGAAGCCTGATGGTGTGTGAAGTTAGTGAGCCAAATGGAGTTGTTCTCCCACAAGAACCACTCGGCTGATCCTTCTTCAATATGCCCTTCACCAACATGCAGTGTTTCCTTGATTGAATTAGCTCTCACACCAATATTTGCGTCTAGAGCCTTTGCATTGAGGGCTATCTGCAAACGGCTGTGGCGCTGAAGTTGCCTGTGAATGTGGAGTTGGTGGCATGTGAAACCCGCATGTGGAGCATTCGTTTGTGTGGGATGCTGACGAAGCTTCATTTTAGTCCTAGGCACACAAAGGGCACTAAGCATAGAGTGTGAAAACTGAGATTCCTTGAGAGCTGCTTGGAAGCCTGATGGTGTGTGAAGTTAGTGAGCCAAATGGAGTTGTTCTCCCACAAGAACCACTCGGCTGATCCTTCTTCAATATGCCCTTCACCAACATGCAGTGTTTCCTTGATTGAATTAGCTCTCACACCAATATTTGCGTCTAGAGCCTTTGCATTGAGGGCTATCTGAAAACGGCTGTGGCGCTGAAGTTGCCTGTGAATGTGGAGTTGGTGGCATGTGAAACCCGCATGTGGAGCATTCGTTTGTGTGGGATGCTCTACCAGGTTCATTTCAGTCCTACCCATACAAATGGCACTAAGCATAGAGTGTGAAAACTGAGTTTCCTTGAGAGCTGCTTGGAAGCCTGATGGTGTGTGAAGTTAGTGAGCCAAATGGAGTTGTTGTCCCACAAGAACCACTCGGCTGATCCTTCTTCAATATGCCCTTCACCAACATGCAGTGTTTCCTTGATTGAATTAGCTCTCACACCAATATTTGCGTCTAGAGCCTTTGCATTGAGGGCTATCTGAAAACGGCTGTGGCGCTGAAGTTGCCTGTGAATGTGGAGTTGGTGGCATGTGAAACCCGCATGTGGAGCATTCGTTTGTGTGGGATGCTGAAGAAGCATCGTTTCAGTCCTAGGCACACAAAGAGCACTAAGCATAGAGTGTGAAAACTGAGTTTCCTTGAGAGCTGCTTGGAAGCCTGATGGTGTGTGAAGTTAGTGAGCCAAATGGAGTTGTTCTCCCACAAGAACCACTCGGCTGATCCTTCTTCAATATGCCCTTCACCAACATGCAGTGTTTCCTTGATTGAATTAGCTCTCACACCAATATTTGCGTCTAGAGCCTTGGCATTGAGGGCTATCTGAAAACGGCTGTGGCGCTGAAGTTGCCTGTGAATGTGGAGTTGGTGGCATGTGAAACCCGCATGTGGAGCATTCGTTTGTGTGGGATGATCTACCAGGTTCATTTCAGTCCTAGCCATACAAAGGGCACTAAGCATAGAGTGTGAAAACTGAGTTTCCTTGAGAGCTGCTTGGAAGCCTGATGGTGTGTGAAGTTAGTGAGCCAAATGGAGTTGTTCTCCCACAAGAACCACTCGGCTGATCCTTCTTCAATATGCCCTTCACCAACATGCAGTGTTTCCTTGATTGAATTAGCTCTCACACCAATATTTGCGTCTAGACCCTTGGCATTGAGGGCTATCTGAAAACGGCTGTGGCGCTGAAGTTGCCTGTGAATGTGGAGTTGGTGGCATGTGAAACCCGCATGTGGAGCATTCGTTTGTGTGGGATGCTCTACCATGTTCATTCCTAGATAATGCACTCAAAGGGCACTAAGCATAGAGTGTGAAAACTGAGTTTCCTTGAGAGCTGCTTGGAAGCCTGATGGTGTGTGAAGTTAGTGAGCCAAATGGAGTTGTTCTCCCACAAGAACCACTCGGCTGATCCTTCTTCAATATGCCCTTCACCAACATGCAGTGTTTCCTTGATTGAATTAGCTCTCACACCAATATTTGCGTCTAGAGCCTTTGCATTGAGGGCTATCTGAAAACGGCTGTGGCGCTGAAGTTGCCTGTGAATGTGGAGTTGGTGGCATGTGAAACCCGCATGTGGAGCATTCGTTTGTGTGGGATGCTGAAGAAGC
The DNA here is from genome assembly GCF_030435755.1 of Ochotona princeps. Taxonomy (NCBI): domain Eukaryota; kingdom Metazoa; phylum Chordata; class Mammalia; order Lagomorpha; family Ochotonidae; genus Ochotona; species Ochotona princeps. Next base: position 195,583 of record NW_026700296.1, on the reverse strand, counting down.
ATCGTTTCAGTCCTAGGCACACAAAGAGCACTAAGCATAGAGTGTGAAAACTGAGTTTCCTTGAGAGCTGCTTGGAAGCCTGATGGTGTGTGAAGTTAGTGAGCCAAATGGAGTTGTTCTCCCACAAGAACCACTCGGCTGATCCTTCTTCAATATGCCCTTCACCAACATGCAGTGTTTCCTTGATTGAATTAGCTCTCACACCAATATTTGCGTCTAGAGCCTTTGCATTGAGGGCTATCTGAAAACGGCTGTGGCGCTGAAGTTGCCTGTGAATGTGGAGTTGGTGGCATGTGAAACCCGCATGTGGAGCATTCGTTAGTGTGGGATGCTGACCAAGCTTCATTTCAGTCCTAGGCACACAAAGAGCACTAAGCATAGAGTGTGAAAACTGAGTTTCCTTGAGAGCTGCTTGGAAGCCTGATGGTGTGTGAAGTTAGTGAGCCAAATGGAGTTGTTCTCCCACAAGAACCACTCGGCTGATCCTTCTTCAATATGCCCTTCACCAACATGCAGTGTTTCCTTGATTGAATTAGCTCTCACACCAATATTTGCGTCTAGAGCCTTTGCATTGAGGGCTATCTGAAAACGGCTGTGGCGCTGAAGTTGCCTGTGAATGTGGAGTTGGTGGCATGTGAAACCCGCATGTGGAGCATTCGTTTGTGTGGGATGCTGACGAAGATTCATTTTAGTCCTAGGCACACAAAGAGCACTAAGCATAGAGTGTGAAAACTGAGTTTCCTTGAGAGCTGCTTGGAAGCCTGATGGTGTGTGAAGTTAGTGAGCCAAATGGAGTTGTTCTCCCACAAGAACCACTCGGCTGATCCTTCTTCAATATGCCCTTCACCAACATGCAGTGTTTCCTTGATTGAATTAGCTCTCACACCAATATTTGCGTCTAGAGCCTTTGCATTGAGGGCTATCTGAAAACGGCTGTGGCGCTGAAGTTGCCTGTGAATGTGGAGTTGGTGGCATGTGAAACCCGCATGTGGAGCATTCGTTTGTGTGGGATGCTCTACTAGGTTCATTCCTAGATAATGCACTCAAAGGGCACTAAGCATAGAGTGTGAAAACTGAGTTTCCTTGAGAGCTGCTTGGAAGCCTGATGGTGTGTGAAGTTAGTGAGCCAAATGGAGTTGTTCTCCCACAAGAACCACTCGGCTGATCCTTCTTCAATATGCCCTTCACCAACATGCAGTGTTTCCTTGATTGAATTAGCTCTCACACCAATATTTGAGTCTAGAGCCTTTGCATTGAGGGCTATCTGAAAACGGCTGTGGCGCTGAAGTTGCCTGTCAATTTGGAGTTGGTGGCATGTGAAACCCGCATGTGGAGCATTCGTTTGTGTGGGATGCTGACCAAGCTTCATTTCAGTCCTAGGCACACAAAGAGCACTAAGCATAGAGTGTGAAAACTGAGTTTCCTTGAGAGCTGCTTGGAAGCCTGATGGTGTTTGAAGTTAGTGAGCCAAATGGAGTTGTTCTCCCACAAGAACCACTCGGCTGATCCTTCTTCAATATGCCCTTCACCAACATGCAGTGTTTCCTTGATTGAATTAGCTCTCACACCAATATTTGCGTCTAGAGCCTTTGCATTGAGGGCTATCTGAAAACGGCTGTGGCGCTGAAGTTGCCTGTGAATGTGGAGTTGGTGGCATGTGAAACCCGCATGTGGAGCATTCGTTTGTGTGTGATGCTCTACTAGGTTCATTCCTAGATAATGCATTCAATGGGCACTAAGCATAGAGTGTGAAAACTGAGTTTCCTTGAGAGCTGCTTGGAAGCCTGATGGTGTGTGAAGTTAGTGAGCCAAATGGAGTTGTTCTCCCACAAGAACCACTCGGCTGATCCTTCTTCAATATGCCCTTCACCAACATGCAGTGTTTCCTTGATTGAATTAGCTCTCACACCAATATTTGCGTCTAGAGCCTTTGCATTGAGGGCTATCTGAAAACGGCTGTGGCGCTGAAGTTGCCTGTCAATTTGGAGTTGGTGGCATGTGAAACCCGCATGTGGAGCATTCGTTTGTGTGGGATGCTGATCAAGCTTCATTTCAGTCCTAGGCACACAAAGAGCACTAAGCATAGAGTGTGAAAACTGAGTTTCCTTGAGAGCTGCTTGGAAGCCTGATGGTGTGTGAAGTTAGTGAGCCAAATGGAGTTGTTCTCCCACAAGAACCACTCGGCTGATCCTTCTTCAATATGCCCTTCACCAACATGCAGTGTTTCCTTGAATGAATTAGCTCTCACACCAATATTTGCGTCTAGAGCCTTTGCATTGAGGGCTATCTGAAAACGGCTGTGGCGCTGAAGTTGCCTGTGAATGTGGAGTTGGTGGCATGTGAAACCCGCATGTGGAGCATTCGTTTGTGTGGGATGCTCTACCAGGTTCATTCCTAGATAATGCACTCAAAGGGCACTAAACATAGAGTGTGAAAACTGAGTTTCCTTGAGAGCTGCTTGGAAGCCTGATGGTGTGTGAAGTTAGTGAGCCAAATGGAGTTGTTCTCCCACAAGAACCACTCGGCTGATCCTTCTTCAATATGCCCTTCACCAACATGCAGTGTTTCCTTGATTGAATTAGCTCTCACACCAATATTTGCGTCTAGAGCCTTTGCATGGAGGGCTATCTGAAAACGGCTGTGGCGCTGAAGTTGCCTGTCAATTTGGAGTTGGTGGCATGTGAAACCCGCATGTGGAGCATTCGTTTGTGTGGGATGCTGACCAAGCTTCATTTCAGTCCTAGGCACACAAAGAGCACTAAGCATAGAGTGTGAAAAGTGAGTTTCCTTGAGAGCTGCTTGGAAGCCTGATGGTGTGTGAAGTTAGTGAGCCAAATGGAGTTGTTCTCCCACAAGAACCACTTGGCTGATCCTTCTTCAATATGCCCTTCACCAACATGCAGTGTTTCCTTGATTGAATTAGCTCTCACACCAATATTTGCGTCTAGAGCCTTTGCATTGAGGGCTATCTGAAAACGGCTGTGGCGCTGAAGTTGCCTGTCAATTTGGAGTTGGTGGCATGTGAAACCTGCATGTGGAGCATTCGTTTGTGTGGGATGCTCTATCAGGTTCATTCCTAGATAATGCACTCAAAGGGCACTAAGCATAGAGTGTGAAAACTGAGTTCCCTTGAGAGCTGCTTGGAAGCCTGATGGTGTGTGAAGTTAGTGAGCCAAATGGAGTTGTTCTCCCACAAGAACCACTCGGCTGATCCTTCTTCAATATGCCCTTCACCAACATGCAGTGTTTCCTTGATTGAATTAGCTCTCACACCAATATTTGCGTCTAGAGCCTTTGCATTGAGGGCTATCTGAAAACGGCTGTGGCGCTGAAGTTGCCTGTGAATGTGGAGTTGGTGGCATGTGAAACCCGCATGTGGAGCATTCGTTTGTGTGTGATGCTCTACTAGGTTCATTCCTAGATAATGCATTCAATGGGCACTAAGCATAGAGTGTGAAAACTGAGTTTCCTTGAGAGCTGCTTGGAAGCCTGATGGTGTGTGAAGTTAGTGAGCCAAATGGAGTTGTTCTCCCACAAGAACCACTCGGCTGATCCTTCTTCAATATGCCCTTCACCAACATGCAGTGTTTCCTTGATTGAATTAGCTCTCACACCAATATTTGCGTCTAGAGCCTTTGCATTGAGGGCTATCTGAAAACGGCTGTGGCGCTGAAGTTGCCTGTCAATTTGGAGTTGGTGGCATGTGAAACCCGCATGTGGAGCATTCGTTTGTGTGGGATGCTGATCAAGCTTCATTTCAGTCCTAGGCACACAAAGAGCACTAAGCATAGAGTGTGAAAACTGAGTTTCCTTGAGAGCTGCTTGGAAGCCTGATGGTGTGTGAAGTTAGTGAGCCAAATGGAGTTGTTCTCCCACAAGAACCACTCGGCTGATCCTTCTTCAATATGCCCTTCACCAACATGCAGTGTTTCCTTGAATGAATTAGCTCTCACACCAATATTTGCGTCTAGAGCCTTTGCATTGAGGGCTATCTGAAAACGGCTGTGGCGCTGAAGTTGCCTGTGAATGTGGAGTTGGTGGCATGTGAAACCCGCATGTGGAGCATTCGTTTGTGTGGGATGCTCTACCAGGTTCATTCCTAGATAATGCACTCAAAGGGCACTAAACATAGAGTGTGAAAACTGAGTTTCCTTGAGAGCTGCTTGGAAGCCTGATGGTGTGTGAAGTTAGTGAGCCAAATGGAGTTGTTCTCCCACAAGAACCACTCGGCTGATCCTTCTTCAATATGCCCTTCACCAACATGCAGTGTTTCCTTGATTGAATTAGCTCTCACACCAATATTTGCGTCTAGAGCCTTTGCATGGAGGGCTATCTGAAAACGGCTGTGGCGCTGAAGTTGCCTGTCAATTTGGAGTTGGTGGCATGTGAAACCCGCATGTGGAGCATTCGTTTGTGTGGGATGCTGACCAAGCTTCATTTCAGTCCTAGGCACACAAAGAGCACTAAGCATAGAGTGTGAAAAGTGAGTTTCCTTGAGAGCTGCTTGGAAGCCTGATGGTGTGTGAAGTTAGTGAGCCAAATGGAGTTGTTCTCCCACAAGAACCACTTGGCTGATCCTTCTTCAATAAGCCCTTCACCAACATGCAGTGTTTCCTTGATTGAATTAGCTCTCACACCAATATTTGCGTCTAGAGCCTTTGCATTGAGGGCTATCTGAAAACGGCTGTGGCGCTGAAGTTGCCTGTCAATTTGGAGTTGGTGGCATGTGAAACCTGCATGTGGAGCATTCGTTTGTGTGGGATGCTCTATCAGGTTCATTCCTAGATAATGCACTCAAAGGGCACTAAGCATAGAGTGTGAAAACTGAGTTCCCTTGAGAGCTGCTTGGAAGCCTGATGGTGTGTGAAGTTAGTGAGCCAAATGGAGTTGTTCTCCCACAAGAACCACTCGGCTGATCCTTCTTCAATATGCCCTTCACCAACATGCAGTGTTTCCTTGATTGAATTAGCTCTCACACCAATATTTGCGTCTAGAGCCTTTGCATTGAGGGCTATCTGAAAACGGCTGTGGCGCTGAAGTTGCCTGTGAATGTGGAGTTGGTGGCATGTGAAACCCGCATGTGGAGCATTCATTTGTGTGGGATGCTGAAGAAGCATCGTTTCAGTCCTAGCCATACAAAGAGCACTAAGCATAGAGTGTGAAAACTGAGTTTCCTTGAGAGCTGCTTGGAAGCCTGATGGTGTGTGAAGTTAGTGAGCCAAATGGAGTTGTTCTCCCACAAGAACCACTCGGCTGATCCTTCTTCAATATGCCCTTCACCAACATGCAGTGTTTCCTTGATTGAATTAGCTCTCACACCAATATTTGCGTCTAGAGCCTTTGCATTGAGGGCTATCTGAAAACGGCTGTGGCGCTGAAGTTGCCTGTGAATGTGGAGTTGGTGGCATGTGAAACCCGCATGTGGAGCATTCGTTTGTGTGGGATGCTCTACCAGGTTCATTCCTAGATAATGCACTCAAAGGGCACTAAGCATAGAGTGTGAAAACTGAGTTTCCTTGAGAGCTGCTTGGAAGCCTGATGGTGTGTGAAGTTAGTGAGCCAAATGGAGTTGTTCTCCCACAAGAACCACTCGGCTGATCCTTCTTCAATATGCCCTTCACCAACATGCAGTGTTTCCTTGATTGAATTAGCTCTCACACCAATATTTGCGTCTAGAGCCTTTGCATTGAGGGCTATCTGAAAACGGCTGTGGCGCTGAAGTTGCCTGTGAATGTGGAGTTGGTGGCATGTGAAACCCGCATGTGGAGCATTCGTTTGTGTGGGATGCTCTACCAGGTTCATTCCTAGATAATGCACTCAAAGGGCACTAAGCATAGAGTGTGAAAACTGAGTTTCCTTGAGAGCTGCTTGGAAGCCTGATGGTGTGTGAAGTTAGTGAGCCAAATGGAGTTGTTCTCCCACAAGAACCACTCGGCTGATCCTTCTTCAATATGCCCTTCACCAACATGCAGTGTTTCCTTGATTGAATTAGCTCTCACACCAATATTTGCGTCTAGAGCCTTTGCATTGAGGGCTATCTGAAAACGGCTGTGGCGCTGAAGTTGCCTGTGAATGTGGAGTTGGTGGCATGTGAAACCCGCATGTGGAGCATTCGTTTGTGTGGGATGCTCTACCAGGTTCATTCCTAGATAATGCACTCAAAGGGCACTAAGCATAGAGTGTGAAAACTGAGTTTCCTTGAGAGCTGCTTGGAAGCCTGATGGTGTGTGAAGTTAGTGAGCCAAATGGAGTTGTTCTCCCACAAGAACCACTCGGCTGATCCTTCTTCAATATGCCCTTCACCAACATGCAGTGTTTCCTTGATTGAATTAGCTCTCACACCAATATTTGCGTCTAGAGCCTTTGCATTGAGGGCTATCTGAAAACGGCTGTGGCGCTGAAGTTGCCTGTGAATGTGGAGTTGGTGGCATGTGAAACCCGCATGTGGAGCATTCGTTTGTGTGGGATGATCTACCAGGTTCATTTCAGTCCTAGCCATAGAAAGGGCACTAAGCATAGAGTGTGAAAACTGAGTTTCCTTGAGAGCTGCTTGGAAGCCTGATGGTGTGTGAAGTTAGTGAGCCAAATGGAGTTGTTCTCCCACAAGAACCACTCGGCTGATCCTTCTTCAATATGCCCTTCACCAACATGCAGTGTTTCCTTGATTGAATTAGCTCTCACACCAATATTTGCGTCTAGACCCTTTGCATTGAGGGCTATCTGAAAACGGCTGTGGCGCTGAAGTTGCCTGTGAATGTGGAGTTGGTGGCATGTGAAACCCGCATGTGGAGCATTCGTTTGTGTGGGATGCTCTACCATGTTCATTCCTAGATAATGCACTCAAAGGGCACTAAGCATAGAGTGTGAAAACTGAGTTTCCTTGAGAGCTGCTTGGAAGCCTGATGGTGTGTGAAGTTAGTGAGCCAAATGGAGTTGTTCTCCCACAAGAACCACTCGGCTGATCCTTCTTCAATATGCCCTTCACCAACATGCAGTGTTTCCTTGATTGAATTAGCTCTCACACCAATATTTGCGTCTAGAGCCTTTGCATTGAGGGCTATCTGAAAACGGCTGTGGCGCTGAAGTTGCCTGTGAATGTGGAGTTGGTGGCATGTGAAACCCGCATGTGGAGCATTCGTTTGTGTGGGATGCTGAAGAAGCATCGTTTCAGTCCTAGGCACACAAAGAGCACTAAGCATAGAGTGTGAAAACTGAGTTTCCTTGAGAGCTGCTTGGAAGCCTGATGGTGTGTGAAGTTAGTGAGCCAAATGGAGTTGTTCTCCCACAAGAACCACTCGGCTGATCCTTCTTCAATATGCCCTTCACCAACATGCAGTGTTTCCTTGATTGAATTAGCTCTCACACCAATATTTGTGTCTAGAGCCTTTGCATTGAGGGCTATCTGAAAACGGCTGTGGCGCTGAAGTTGCCTGTGAATGTGGAGTTGGTGGCATGTGAAACCCGCATGTGGAGCATTCGTTAGTGTGGGATGCTGACCAAGCTTCATTTCAGTCCTAGGCACACAAAGAGCACTAAGCATAGAGTGTGAAAACTGAGTTTCCTTGAGAGCTGCTTGGAAGCCTGATGGTGTGTGAAGTTAGTGAGCCAAATGGAGTTGTTCTCCCACAAGAACCACTCGGCTGATCCTTCTTCAATATGCCCTTCACCAACATGCAGTGTTTCCTTGATTGAATTAGCTCTCACACCAATATTTGCGTCTAGAGCCTTTGCATTGAGGGCTATCTGAAAACGGCTGTGGCGCTGAAGTTGCCTGTGAATGTGGAGTTGGTGGCATGTGAAACCCGCATGTGGAGCATTCGTTTGTGTGGGATGCTGACGAAGATTCATTTTAGTCCTAGGCACACAAAGAGCACTAAGCATAGAGTGTGAAAACTGAGTTTCCTTGAGAGCTGCTTGGAAGCCTGATGGTGTGTGAAGTTAGAGAGCCAAATGGAGTTGTTCTCCCACAAGAACCACTCGGCTGATCCTTCTTCAATATGCCCTTCACCAACATGCAGTGTTTCCTTGATTGAATTAGCTCTCACACCAATATTTGCGTCTAGAGCCTTTGCATTGAGGGCTATCTGAAAACGGCTGTGGCGCTGAAGTTGCCTGTGAATGTGGAGTTGGTGGCATGTGAAACCCGCATGTGGAGCATTCGTTTGTGTGGGAAGCTGACCAAGCTTCATTTCAGTCCTAGGCACACAACGAGCACTAAGCATAGAGTGTGAAAACTGAGTTTCCTTGAGAGCTGCTTGGAAGCCTGATGGTGTGTGAAGTTAGTGAGCCAAATGGAGTTGTTCTCCCACAAGAACCACTCGGCTGATCCTTCTTCAATATGCCCTTCACCAACATGCAGTGTTTCCTTGATTGAATTAGCTCTCACACCAATATTTGCGTCTAGAGCCTTTGCATTGAGGGCTATCTGAAAACGGCTGTGGCGCTGAAGTTGCCTGTCAATTTGGAGTTGGTGTCATGTGAAACCTGCATGTGGATCATTCGTTTGTGTGGGATGCTCTACCAGGTTCATTCCTAGATAATGCACTCAAAGGGCACTAAGCATAGAGTGTGAAAACTGAGTTTCCTTGAGAGCTGCTTGGAAGCCTGATGGTGTGTGAAGTTAGTGAGCCAAATGGAGTTGTTCTCCCACAAGAACCACTCGGCTGATCCTTCTTCAATATGCCCTTCACCAACATGCAGTGTTTCCTTGATTGAATTAGCTCTCACACCAATATTTGCGTCTAGAGCCTTTGCATTGAGGGCTATCTGAAAACGGCTGTGGCGCTGAAGTTGCCTGTGAATGTGGAGTTGGTGGCATGTGAAACCCGCATGTGGAGCATTCGTTTGTGTGGGATGCTCTACCATGTTCATTCCTAGATAATGCACTCAAAGGGCACTAAGCATAGAGTGTGAAAACTGAGTTTCCTTGAGAGCTGCTTGGAAGCCTGATGGTGTGTGAAGTTAGTGAGCCAAATGGAGTTGTACTCCCACAAGAACCACTCGGCTGATCCTTCTTCAATATGCCCTTCACCAACATGCAGTGTTTCCTTGATTGAATTAGCTCTCACACCAATATTTGCGTCTAGAGCCTTTGCATTGAGGGCTATCTGAAAACGGCTGTGGCGCTGAAGTTGCCTGTGAATGTGGAGTTGGTGGCATGTGAAACCCGCATGTGGAGCATTCGTTTGTGTGGGATGCTCTACTAGGTTCATTCCTAGATAATGCACTCAAAGGGCACTAAGCATAGAGTGTGAAAACTGAGTTTCCTTGAGAGCTGCTTGGAAGCCTGATGGTGTGTGAAGTTAGTGATCCAAATGTAGTTGTTCTCCCACAAGAACCACTCGGCTGATCCTTCTTCAATATGCCCTTCACCAACATGCAGTGTTTCCTTGATTGAATTAGCTCTCACACCAATATTTGCGTCTAGAGCCTTTGCATGGAGGGCTATCTGAAAACGGCTGTGGCGCTGAAGTTGCCTGTCAATTTGGAGTTGGTGGCATGTGAAACCCGCATGTGGAGCATTCGTTTGTGTGGGATGCTGACCAAGCTTCATTTCAGTCCTAGGCACACAAAGAGCACTAAGCATAGAGTGTGAAAACTGAGTTTCCTTGAGAGCTGCTTGGAAGCCTGATGGTGTGTGAAGTTAGTGAGCCAAATGGAGTTGTTCTCCCACAAGAACCACTTGGCTGATCCTTCTTCAATATGCCCTTCACCAACATGCAGTGTTTCCTTGATTGAATTAGCTCTCACACCAATATTTGCGTCTAGAGCCTTTGCATTGAGGGCTATCTGAAAACGGCTGTGGCGCTGAAGTTGTCTGTGAATGTGGAGTTGGTGTCATGTGAAACCTGCATGTGGAGCATTCGTTTGTGTGGGATGCTCTATCAGGTTCATTCCTAGATAATGCACTCAAAGGGCACTAAGCATAGAGTGTGAAAACTGAGTTCCCTTGAGAGCTGCTTGGAAGCCTGATGGTGTGTGAAGTTAGTGAGCCAAATGGAGTTGTTCTCCCACAAGAACCACTCGGCTGATCCTTCTTCAATATGCCCTTCACCAACATGCAGTGTTTCCTTGATTGAATTAGCTCTCACACCAATATTTGCGTCTAGAGCCTTTGCATTGAGGGCTATCTGAAAACGGCTGTGGCGCTGAAGTTGCCTGTGAATGTGGAGTTGGTGGCATGTGAAACCCGCATGTGGAGCATTCATTTGTGTGGGATGCTGAAGAAGCATCGTTTCAGTCCTAGCCATACAAAGAGCACTAAGCATAGAGTGTGAAAACTGAGTTTCCTTGAGAGCTGCTTGGAAGCCTGATGGTGTGTGAAGTTAGTGAGCCAAATGGAGTTGTTCTCCCACAAGAACCACTCGGCTGATCCTTCTTCAATATGCCCTTCACCAACATGCAGTGTTTCCTTGATTGAATTAGCTCTCACACCAATATTTGCGTCTAGAGCCTTTGCATTGAGGGCTATCTGAAAACGGCTGTGGCGCTGAAGTTGCCTGTGAATGTGGAGTTGGTGGCATGTGAAACCCGCATGTGGAGCATTCGTTTGTGTGGGATGCTCTACCAGGTTCATTCCTAGATAATGCACTCAAAGGGCACTAAGCATAGAGTGTGAAAACTGAGTTTCCTTGAGAGCTGCTTGGAAGCCTGATGGTGTGTGAAGTTAGTGAGCCAAATGGAGTTGTTCTCCCACAAGAACCACTCGGCTGATCCTTCTTCAATATGCCCTTCACCAACATGCAGTGTTTCCTTGATTGAATTAGCTCTCACACCAATATTTGCGTCTAGAGCCTTTGCATTGAGGGCTATCTGAAAACGGCTGTGGCGCTGAAGTTGACTGTGAATGTGGAGTTGGTGGCATGTGAAACCCGCATGTGGAGCATTCGTTTGTGTGGGATGCTCTACCAGGTTCATTCCTAGATAATGCACTCAAAGGGCACTAAGCATAGAGTGTGAAAACTGAGTTTCCTTGAGAGCTGCTTGGAAGCCTGATGGTGTGTGAAGTTAGTGAGCCAAATGGAGTTGTTCTCCCACAAGAACCACTCGGCTGATCCTTCTTCAATATGCCCTTCACCAACATGCAGTGTGTCCTTGATTGAATTAGCTCTCACACCAATATTTGCGTCTAGAGCCTTTGCATTGAGGGCTATCTGAAAACGGCTGTGGCGCTGAAGTTGCCTGTCAATTTGGAGTTGGTGGCATGTGAAACCCGCATGTGGAGCATTCGTTTATGTGGGATGCTGACCAAGCTTCATTTCAGTCCTAGGCACACAAAGAGCACTAAGCATAGAGTGTGAAAACTGAGTTTCCTTGAGAGCTGCTTGGAAGCCTGATGGTGTGTGAAGTTAGTGAGCCAAATGGAGTTGTTCTCCCACAAGAACCACTCGGCTGATCCTTCTTCAATATGCCCTTCACCAACATGCAGTGTTTCCTTGATTGAATTAGCTCTCACACCAATATTTGCGTCTAGAGCCTTTGCATTGAGGGCTATCTGAAAACGGCTGTGGCGCTGAAGTTGCCTGTGAATGTGGAGTTGGTGGCATGTGAAACCCGCATGTGGAGCATTCATTTGTGTGGGATGCTGACCAAGCTTCGTTTCAGTCCTAGGCACACAAAGAGCACTAAGCATAGAGTGTGAAAACTGAGTTTCCTTGAGAGCTGCTTGGAAGCCTGATGGTGTGTGAAGTTAGTGAGCCAAATGGAGTTGTTCTCCCACAAGAACCACTCGGCTGATCCTTCTTCAATATGCCCTTCACCAACATGCAGTGTTTCCTTGATTGAATTAGCTCTCACACCAATATTTGCGTCTAGAGCCTTTGCATTGAGGGCTATCTGAAAACGGCTGTGGCGCTGAAGTTGCCTGTGAATGTGGAGTTGGTGGCATGTGAAACCCGCATGTGGAGCATTCGTTTGTGTGGGATGCTCTACCAGGTTCATTTCAGTCCTAGCCATACAAAGGGCACTAAGCATAGAGTGTGAAAACTGAGTTTCCTTGAGAGCTGCTTGGAAGCCTGATGGTGTGTGAAGTTAGTGAGCCAAATGGAGTTGTTCTCCCACAAGAACCACTCGGCTGATCCTTCTTCAATATGCCCTTCACCAACATGCAGTGTTTCCTTGATTGAATTAGCTCTCACACCAATATTTGCGTCTAGAGCCTTTGCATTGAGGGCTATCTGAAAACGGCTGTGGCGCTGAAGTTGCCTGTGAATGTGGAGTTGGTGGCATGTGAAACCCGCATGTGGAGCATTCGTTTGTGTGGGATGCTCTACCAGGTTCATTCCTAGATAATGCACTCAAAGGGCACTAAGCATAGAGTGTGAAAACTGAGTTTCCTTGAGAGCTGCTTGGAAGCCTGATGGTGTGTGAAGTTAGTGAGCCAAATGGAGTTGTTGTCCCACAAGAACCACTCGGCTGATCCTTCTTCAATATGCCCTTCACCAACATGCAGTGTTTCCTTGATTGAATTAGCTCTCACACCAATATTTGCGTCTAGAGCCTTTGCATTGAGGGCTATCTGAAAACGGCTGTGGCGCTGAAGTTGCCTGTGAATGTGGAGTTGGTGGCATGTGAAACCCGCATGTGGAGCATTCGTTTGTGTGGGATGCTCTACCAGGTTCATTTCAGTCCTAGGCACACAAAGAGCACTAAGCATAGAGTGTGAAAACTGAGTTTCCTTGAGAGCTGCTTGGAAGCCTGATGGTGTGTGAAGTTAGTGAGCCAAATGGAGTTGTTCTCCCACAAGAACCACTCGGCTGATCCTTCTTCAATATGCCCTTCACCAACATGCAGTGTTTCCTTGATTGAATTAGCTCTCACACCAATATTTGCGTCTAGAGCCTTTGCATTGAGGGCTATCTGAAAACGGCTGTGGCGCTGAAGTTGCCTGTGAATGTGGAGTTGGTGGCATGTGAAACCCGCATGTGGAGCATTCGTTTGTGTGGGATGATCTAAAAGGTTCATTTCAGTCCTAGCCATACAAAGGGCACTAAGCATAGAGTGTGAAAACTGAGTTTCCTTGAGAGCTGCTTGGAAGCCTGATGGTGTGTCAAGTTAGTGAGCCAAATGGAGTTGTTCTCCCACAAGAACCACTCGGCTGATCCTTCTTCAATATGCCCTTCACCAACATGCAGTGTTTCCTTGATTGAATTAGCTCTCACACCAATATTTGCGTCTAGAGCCTTTGCATTGAGGGCTATCTGAAAACGGCTGTGGCGCAGAAATTGCCTGTGAATGTGGAGTTGGTGGCATGTGAAACCCGCATGTGGAGCATTCGTTTGTGTGGGATGCTCTACCAGGTTCATTCCTAGATAATGCACTCAAAGGGCACTAAACATAGAGTGTGAAAACTGAGTTTCCTTGAGAGCTGCTTGGAAGCCTGATGGTGTGTGAAGTTAGTGAGCCAAATGGAGTTGTTCTCCCACAAGAACCACTTGGCTGATCCTTCTTCAATATGACCTTCACCAACATGCAGTGTTTCCTTGATTGAATTAGCTCTCACACCAATATTTGCGTCTAGAGCCTTTGCATTGAGGGCTATCTGAAAACGGCTGTGGCGCTGAAGTTGCCTGTCAATTTGGAGTTTGTGTCATGTGAAACCTGCATGTGGAGCATTCGTTTGTGTGGGATGCTCTATCAGGTTCATTCCTAGATAATGCACTCAAAGGGAACTAAGCATAGAGTGTGAAAACTGAGTTTCCTTGAGAGCTGCTTGGAAGCCTGATGGTGTGTGAATTTAGTGAGCCAAATGGAGTTGTTCTCCCACAAGAACCACTCGGTTGATCCTTCTTCAATATGCCCTTCACCAACATGCAGTGTTTCCTTGATTGAATTAGCTCTCACACCAATATTTGCGTCTAGAGCCTTTGCATTGAGGGCTATCTGAAAACGGCTGTGGCGCTGAAGTTGCCTGTGAATGTGGAGTTGGTGGCATGTGAAACCCGCATGTGGAGCATTCGTTTGTGTGGGATGCTCTACCAGGTTCATTTCAGTCCTAGCCATACAAAGGGCACTAAGCATAGAGTGTGAAAACTGAGTTTCCTTGAGAGCTGCTTGGAAGCCTGATGGTGTGTGAAGTTAGTGATCCAAATGGAGTTGTTCTCCCACAAGAACCACTTGGCTGATCCTTCTTCAATATGCCCTTCACCAACATGCAGTGTTTCCTTGATTGAATTAGCTCTCACACCAATATTTGCGTCTAGAGCCTTTGCATTGAGGGCTATCTGAAAACGGCTGTGGCGCTGAAGTTGCCTGTGAATGTGGAGTTGGTGGCATGTGAAACCCGCATGTGGAGCATTCGTTTGTGTGGGATGCTCTACCAGGTTCATTCCTAGATAATGCACTCAAAGGGCACTAAGCATAGAGTGTGAAAACTGAGTTTCCTTGAGAGCTGCTTGGAAGCCTGATGGTGTGTGAAGTTAGTGAGCCAAATGGAGTTGTTCTCCCACAAGAACCACTCGGCTGATCCTTCTTCAATATGCCCTTCACCAACATGCAGTGTTTCCTTGATTGAATTAGCTCTCACACCAATATTTGCGTCTAGAGCCTTTGCATTGAGGGCTATCTGAAAACGGCTGTGGCGCTGAAGTTGCCTGTGAATGTGGAGTTGGTGGCATGTGAAACCCGCATGTGGAGCATTCGTTTGTGTGGGATGCTGACCAAGCTTCATTTCAGTCCTAGGCACACAAAGAGCACTAAGCATAGAGTGTGAAAACTGAGTTTCCTTGAGAGCTGCTTGGAAGCCTGATGGTGTGTGAAGTTAGTGAGCCAAATGGAGTTGTTCTCCCACAAGAACCACTCGGCTGATCCTTCCTCAATATGCCCTTCACCAAATTGCAGTGTTTCCTTGATTGAATTAGCTCTCACACCAATATTTGCGTCTAGAGCCTTTGCATTGAGGGCTATCTGAAAACGGCTGTGGCGCTGAAGTTGCCTGTGAATGTGGAGTTGGTGGCAGGTGAAACCCGCATGTGGAGCATTCGTTTGTGTGGGATGCTGACCAAGCTTCATTTCAGTCCTAGCACACAAAGAGCACTAAGCATAGTGTGTGAAAACTGAGTTTCCTTGAGAGCTGCTTGGAAGCCTGATGGTGTGTGAAGTTAGTGAGCCAAATGGAGTTGTTCTCCCACAAGAACCACTCGGCTGATCCTTCTTCAATATGCCCTTCACCAAATTGCAGTGTTTCCTTGATTGAATTAGCTCTCACACCAATATTTGCGTCTAGAGCCTTTGCATTGAGGGCTATCTGAAAACGGCTGTCGCGCTGAAGTTGCCTGTGAATGTGGAGTTGGTGGCATGTGAAACCCGCATGTGGAGCATTCGTTTGTGTGGGATGCTCTACCAGGTTCATTTCAGTCCTAGCCATAAAAAGGGCACTAAGCATAGAGTGTGAAAACTGAGTTTCCTTGAGAGCTGCTTGGAAGCCTGATGGTGTGTGAAGTTAGTGAGCCAAATGGAGTTGTTCTCCCACAAGAACCACTCGGCTGATCCTTCTTCAATATGCCCTTCACCAACATGCAGTGTTTCCTTGATTGAATTAGCTCTCACACCAATATTTGCGTCTAGAGCCTTTGCATTGAGGGCTATCTGAAAACGGCTGTGGCGCAGAAATTGCCTGTGAATGTGGAGTTGGTGGGAGGTGAAACCCGCATGTGCAGCATTCGTTTGTGTGGGATGCTCTACCAGGTTCATTTCAGTCCTAGCCATACAAAGGGCACTAAGCATAGAGTGTGAAAACTGAGTTTCCTTGAGAGCTGCTTGGAAGCCTGATGGTGTGTGAAGTTAGTGAGCCAAATGGAGTTGTTCTCCCACAAGAACCACTCGGCTGATCCTTCTTCAATATGCCCTTCACCAACATGCAGTGTTTCCTTGATTGAATTAGCTCTCACACCAATATTTGCGTCTAGAGCCTTTGCATTGAGGGCTATCTGAAAACGGCTGTGGCGCTGAAGTTGCCTGTGAATGTGGAGTTGGTGGCATGTGAAACCCGCATGTGGAGCATTCGTTTGTGTGGGATGCTGACCAAGCTTCATTTCAGTCCTAGGCACACAAAGAGCACTAAGCATAGAGTGTGAAAACTGAGTTTCCTTGAGAGCTGCTTGGAAGCCTGATGGTGTGTGAAGTTAGTGATCCAAATGGAGTTGTTCTCCCACAAGAACCACTCGGCTGATCCTTCTTCAATATGCCCTTCACCAACATGCAGTGTTTCCTTGATTGAATTAGCTCTCACACCAATATTTTTGTCTAGAGCCTTTGCATTGAGGGCTATCTGAAAACGGCTGTGGCGCTGAAGTTGCCTGTGAATGTGGAGTTGGTGGCATGTGAAACCCGCATGTGCAGCATTCGTTTGTGTGGGATGCTCTACCAGGTTCATTTCAGTCCTAGCCATACAAAGGGCACTAAGCATAGAGTGTGAAAACTGAGTTTCCTTGAGAGCTGCTTGGAAGCCTGATGGTGTGTGAAGTTAGTGAGCCAAATGGAGTTGTTCTCCCACAAGAACCACTCGGCTGATCCTTCTTCAATATGCCCTTCACCAACATGCAGTGTTTCCTTGATTGAATTAGCTCTCACACCAATATTTGCGTCTAGAGCCTTTGCATTGAGGGCTATCTGAAAACGGCTGTGGCGCTGAAGTTGCCTGTGAATGTGGAGTTGGTGGCATGTGAAACCCGCATGTGGAGCATTCGTTTGTGTGGGATGCTCTACCAGGTTCATTCCTAGATAATGCACTCAAAGGGCACTAAGCATAGAGTGTGAAAACTGAGTTTCCTTGAGAGCTGCTTGGAAGCCTGATGGTGTGTGAAGTTAGTGAGCCAAATGGAGTTGTTCTCCCACAAGAACCACTCGGCTGATCCTTCTTCAATATGCCCTTCACCAACATGCAGTGTTTCCTTGATTGAATTAGCTCTCACACCAATATTTGCGTCTAGAGCCTTTGCATTGAGGGCTATCTGAAAACGGCTGTGGCGCAGAAATTGCCTGTGAATGTGGAGTTGGTGGCATGTGAAACCCGCATGTGGAGCATTCGTTTGTGTGGGATGCTCTACCAGGTTCATTCCTAGATAATGCACTCAAAGGGCACTAAACATAGAGTGTGAAAACTGAGTTTCCTTGAGAGCTGCTTGGAAGCCTGATGGTGTGTGAAGTTAGTGAGCCAAATGGAGTTGTTCTCCCACAAGAACCACTCGGCTGATCCTTCTTCAATATGCCCTTCACCAACATGCAGTGTTTCCTTGATTGAATTAGCTCTCACACCAATATTTGCGTCTAGAGCCTTTGCATTGAGGGCTATCTGAAAACGGCTGTGGCGCTGAAGTTGCCTGTGAATGTGGAGTTGGTGGCAGGTGAAACCCGCATGTGGAGCATTCGTTTGTGTGGGATGCTCTACCAGGTTCATTCCTAGATAATGCACTCAAAGGGCACTAAGCATAGAGTGTGAAAACTGAGTTTCCTTGAGAGCTGCTTGGAAGCCTGATGGTGTGTGAAGTTAGTGAGCCAAATGGAGTTGTTCTCCCACAAGAACCACTCGGCTGATCCTTCTTCAATATGACCTTCACCAACATGCAGTGTTTCCTTGATTGAATTAGCTCTCACACCAATATTTGCGTCTAGAGCCTTTGCATTGAGGGCTATCTGAAAACGGCTGTGGCGCAGAAATTGCCTGTGAATGTGGAGTTGGTGGCATGTGAAACCCGCATGTGGAGCATTCGTTTGTGTGGGATGCTCTACCAGGTTCATTCCTAGATAATGCACTCAAAGGGCACTAAGCATAGAGTGTGAAAACTGAGTTTCCTTGAGAGCTGCTTGGAAGCCTGATGGTGTGTGAAGTTAGTGATCCAAATGGAGTTGTTCTCCCACAAGAACCACTCGGCTGATCCTTCTTCAATATGCCCTTCACCAACATGCAGTGTTTCCTTGATTGAATTAGCTCTCACACCAATATTTGCGTCTAGAGCCTTTGCATTGAGGGCTATCTGAAAACGGCTGTGGCGCTGAAGTTGCCTGTGAATGTGGAGTTGGTGGCATGTGAAACCCGCATGTGCAGCATTCGTTTGTGTGGGATGCTCTACCAGGTTCATTTCAGTCCTAGCCATACAAAGGGCACTAAGCATAGAGTGTGAAAACTGAGTTTCCTTGAGAGCTGCTTGGAAGCCTGATGGTGTGTGAAGTTAGTGAGCCAAATGGAGTTGTTCTCCCACAAGAACCACTCGGCTGATCCTTCTTCAATATGCCCTTCACCAACATGCAGTGTTTCCTTGATTGAATTAGCTCTCACACCAATATTTGCGTCTAGAGCCTTTGCATTGAGGGCTATCTGAAAACGGCTGTGGCGCTGAAGTTGCCTGTGAATGTGGAGTTGGTGGCATGTGAAACCCGCATGTGGAGCATTCGTTTGTGTGGGATGCTCTACCAGGTTCATTCCTAGATAATGCACTCAAAGGGCACTAAGCATAGAGTGTGAAAACTGAGTTTCCTTGAGAGCTGCTTGGAAGCCTGATGGTGTGTGAAGTTAGTGAGCCAAATGGAGTTGTTCTCCCACAAGAACCACTCGGCTGATCCTTCTTCAATATGCCCTTCACCAACATGCAGTGTTTCCTTGATTGAATTAGCTCTCACACCAATATTTGCGTCTAGAGCCTTTGCATTGAGGGCTATCTGAAAACGGCTGTGGCGCAGAAATTGCCTGTGAATGTGGAGTTGGTGGCATGTGAAACCCGCATGTGGAGCATTCGTTTGTGTGGGATGCTCTACCAGGTTCATTCCTAGATAATGCACTCAAAGGGCACTAAACATAGAGTGTGAAAACTGAGTTTCCTTGAGAGCTGCTTGGAAGCCTGATGGTGTGTGAAGTTAGTGAGCCAAATGGAGTTGTTCTCCCACAAGAACCACTCGGCTGATCCTTCTTCAATATGCCCTTCACCAACATGCAGTGTTTCCTTGATTGAATTAGCTCTCACACCAATATTTGCGTCTAGAGCCTTTGCATTGAGGGCTATCTGAAAACGGCTGTGGCGCTGAAGTTGCCTGTGAATGTGGAGTTGGTGGCAGGTGAAACCCGCATGTGGAGCATTCGTTTGTGTGGGATGCTCTACCAGGTTCATTCCTAGATAATGCACTCAAAGGGCACTAAGCATAGAGTGTGAAAACTGAGTTTCCTTGAGAGCTGCTTGGAAGCCTGATGGTGTGTGAAGTTAGTGAGCCAAATGGAGTTGTTCTCCCACAAGAACCACTCGGCTGATCCTTCTTCAATATGCCCTTCACCAACATGCAGTGTTTCCTTGATTGAATTAGCTCTCACACCAATATTTGCGTCTAGAGCCTTTGCATTGAGGGCTATCTGAAAACGGCTGTGGCGCAGAAATTGCCTGTGAATGTGGAGTTGGTGGCATGTGAAACCCGCATGTGGAGCATTCGTTTGTGTGGGATGCTCTACCAGGTTCATTCCTAGATAATGCACTCAAAGGGCACTAAGCATAGAGTGTGAAAACTGAGTTTCCTTGAGAGCTGCTTGGAAGCCTGATGGTGTGTGAAGTTAGTGAGCCAAATGGAGTTGTTCTCCCACAAGAACCACTCGGCTGATCCTTCTTCAATATGCCCTTCACCAACATGCAGTGTTTCCTTGATTGAATTAGCTCTCACACCAATATTTGCGTCTAGAGCCTTTGCATTGAGGGCTATCTGAAAACGGCTGTGGCGCTGAAGTTGCCTGTGAATGTGGAGTTGGTGGCATGTGAAACCCGCATGTGGAGCATTCGTTTGTGTGGGATGCTCTACCAGGTTCATTCCTAGATAATGCACTCAAAGGGCACTAAGCATAGAGTGTGAAAACTGAGTTTCCTTGAGAGCTGCTTGGAAGCCTGATGGTGTGTGAAGTTAGTGAGCCAAATGGAGTTGTTCTCCCACAAGAACCACTCGGCTGATCCTTCTTCAATATGCCCTTCACCAACATGCAGTGTTTCCTTGATTGAATTAGCTCTCACACCAATATTTGTGTCTAGAGCCTTTGCATTGAGGGCTATCTGAAAATGGCTGTGGCGCTGAAGTTGCCTGTGAATGTGGAGTTGGTGGCATGTGAAACCCGCATGTGGAGCATTCGTTTGTGTGGGATGCTCTACCAGGTTCATTCCTAGATAATGCACTCAAAGGGCACTAAGCATAGAGTGTGAAAACTGAGTTTCCTTGAGAGCTGCTTGGAAGCCTGATGGTGTGTGAAGTTAGTGAGCCAAATGGAGTTGTTCTCCCACAAGAACCACTCGGTTGATCCTTCTTCAATATGCCCTTCACCAACATGCAGTGTTTCCTTGATTGAATTAGCTCTCACACCAATATTTGCGTCTAGAGCCTTTGCATTGAGGGCTATCTGAAAACGGCTGTGGCGCTGAAGTTGCCTGTGAATGTGGAGTTGGTGGCATGTGAAACCCGCATGTGGAGCATTCGTTTGTGTGGGATGCTGACCAAGCTTCATTTCAGTCCTAGGCACACAAAGAGCACTAAGCATAGAGTGTGAAAACTGAGTTTCCTTGAGAGCTGCTTGGAAGCCTGATGGTGTGTGAAGTTAGTGAGCCAAATGGAGTTGTTCTCCGACAAGAACCACTTGGCTGATCCTTCTTCAATATGCCCTTCACCAACATGCAGTGTTTCCTTGATTGAATTAGCTCTCACACCAATATTTGCGTCTAGAGCCTTTGCATTGAGGGCTATCTGAAAACGGCTGTGGCGCTGAAGTTGCCTGTGAATGTGGAGTTGGTGTCATGTGAAACCTGCATGTGGAGCATTCGTTTGTGTGGGATGCTCTATCAGGTTCATTCCTAGATAATGCACTCAAAGGGCACTAAGCATAGAGTGTGAAAACTGAGTTTCCTTGAGAGCTGCTTGGAAGCCTGATGGTGTGTGAAGTTAGTGACCCAAATGGAGTTGTTCTCCCACAAGAACCACTTGGCTGATCCTTCTTCAATATGCCCTTCACCAACATGCAGTGTTTCCTTGATTGAATTAGCTCTCACACCAATATTTGCGTCTAGAGCCTTTGCATTGAGGGCTATCTGAAAACGGCTGTGGCGCTGAAGTTGCCTGTGAATGTGGAGTTGGTGGCATGTGAAACCCGCATGTGGAGCATTCGTTTGTGTGGGATGATCTACCAGGTTCATTTCAGTCCTAGCCATACAAAGGGCACTAAGCATAGAGTGTGAAAACTGAGTTTCCTTGAGAGCTGCTTGGAAGCCTGATGGTGTGTGAAGTTAGTGAGCCAAATGGAGTTGTTCTCCCACAAGAACCACTCGGCTGATCCTTCTTCAATATGCCCTTCACCAACATGCAGTGTTTCCTTGATTGAATTAGCTCTCACACCAATATTTGCGTCTAGAGCCTTTGCATTGAGGGCTATCTGAAAACGGCTGTGGCGCTGAAGTTGCCTGTGAATGTGGAGTTGGTGGCATGTGAAACCCGCATGTGGAGCATTCGTTTGTGTGGGATGCTCTACCAGGTTCATTCCTAGATAATGCATTCAATGGGCACTAAACATAGAGTGTGAAAACTGAGTTTCCTTGAGAGCTGCTTGGAAGCCTGATGGTGTGTGAAGTTAGTGAGCCAAATGGAGTTGTTCTCCCACAAGAACCACTCGGCTGATCCTTCTTCAATATGCCCTTCACCAACATGCAGTGTTTCCTTGATTGAATTAGCTCTCACACCAATATTTGCGTCTAGAGCCTTTGCATGGAGGGCTATCTGAAAACGGCTGTGGCGCTGAAGTTGCCTGTGAATGTGGAGTTGGTGGCATGTGAAACCCGCATGTGCAGCATTCGTTTGTGTGGGATGCTCTACCAGGTTCATTTCAGTCCTAGCCATACAAAGGGCACTAAGCATAGAGTGTGAAAACTGAGTTTCCTTGAGAGCTGCTTGGAAGCCTGATGGTGTGTGAAGTTAGTGAGCCAAATGGAGTTGTTCTCCCACAAGAACCACTCGGCTGATCCTTCTTCAATATGCCCTTCACCAACATGCAGTGTTTCCTTGATTGAATTAGCTCTCACACCAATATTTGCGTCTAGAGCCTTTGCATTGAGGGCTATCTGAAAACGGCTGTGGCGCTGAAGTTGCCTGTGAATGTGGAGTTGGTGGCATGTGAAACCCGCATGTGGAGCATTCGTTTGTGTGGGATGCTGACCAAGCATCATTTCAGTCCTAGGAACTCAAAGGGCACTAAGCATAGAGTGTGAAAACTGAGTTTCCTTGAGAGCTGCTTGGAAGCCTGATGGTGTGTGAAGTTAGTGAGCCAAATGGAGTTGTTCTCCCACAAGAACCACTCGGCTGATCCTTCTTCAATATGCCCCTCACCAACATGCAGTGTTTCCTTGATTGAATTAGCTCTCACACCAATATTTGCGTCTAGAGCCTTTGCATGGAGGGCTATCTGAAAAAGGCTGTGGCGCTGAAGTTGCCTGTGAATGTGGAGTTGGTGGCATGTGAAACCCGCATGTGGATCATTCGTTTGTGTGGGATGCTCTACCAGCTTCATTTTAGTCCTAGGCACACAAAGAGCACTAAGCATAGAGTGTGAAAACTGAGTTTCCTTGAGAGCTGCTTGGAAGCCTGATGGTGTGTGAAGTTAGTGAGCCAAATGGAGTTGTTCTCCCACAAGAACCACTCGGCTGATCCTTCTTCAATATGCCCTTCACCAACATGCAGTGTTTCCTTGATTGAATTAGCTCTCACACCAATATTTGCGTCTAGAGCCTTTACATTGAGGGCTATCTGAAAACGGCTGTGGCGCTGAAGTTGCCTGTGAATGTGGAGTTGGTGGCATGTGAAACCCGCATGTGGAGCATTCGTTTGTGTGGGATGCTCTACCAGGTTCATTCCTAGATAATGCATTCAATGGGCACTAAACATAGAGTGTGAAAACTGAGTTTCCTTGAGAGCTGCTTGGAAGCCTGATGGTGTGTGAAGTTAGTGAGCCAAATGGAGTTGTTCTCCCACAAGAACCACTCGGCTGATCCTTCTTCAATATGCCCTTCACCAACATGCAGTGTTTCCTTGATTGAATTAGCTCTCACACCAATATTTGCGTCTAGAGCCTTTGAATTGAGGGCTATCTGAAAACGGCTGTGGCGCTGAAGTTGCCTGTGAATGTGGAGTTGGTGGCATGTGAAACCCGCATGTGGAGCATTCGTTTGTGTGGGATGCTGAAGAAGCATCTTTTCAGTCCTAGGCACACAAAGAGCACTAAGCATAGAGTGTGAAAACTGAGTTTCCTTGAGAGCTGCTTGGAAGCCTGATGGTGTGTGAAGTTAGTGAGCCAAATGGAGTTGTTCTCCCACAAGAACCACTCGGCTGATCCTTCTTCAATATGCCCTTCACCAACATGCAGTGTTTCCTTGATTGAATTAGCTCTCACACCAATATTTGCGTCTAGAGCCTTTGCATTGAGGGCTATCTGAAAACGGCTGTGGCGCTGAAGTTGCCTGTGAATGTGGAGTTGGTGGCATGTGAAACCCGCATGTGGAGCATTCGTTTGTGTGGGATGCTCTACCAGGTTCATTTCAGTCCTAGCCATACAAATTACACTAAGCATAGAGTGTGAAAACTGAGTTTCCTTGAGAGCTGCTTGGAAGCCTGATGGTGTGTGAAGTTAGTGAGCCAAATGGAGTTGTTCTCCCACAAGAACCACTCGGCTGATCCTTCTTCAATATGCCCTTCACCAACATGCAGTGTTTCCTTGATTGAATTAGCTCTCACACCAATATTTGCGTCTAGAGCCTTTGCATTGAGGGCTATCTGAAAACGGCTGTGGCGCTGAAGTTGCCTGTGAATGTGGAGTTGGTGGCATGTGAAACCCGCATGTGGAGCATTCGTTTGTGTGGGATGCTCTACCAGGTTCATTCCTAGATAATGCACTCAAAGGGCACTAAGCATAGAGTGTGAAAACTGAGTTTCCTTGAGAGCTGCTTGGAAGCCTGATGGTGTGTGAAGTTAGTGAGCCAAATGGAGTTGTTCTCCCACAAGAACCACTCGGCTGATCCTTCTTCAATATGCCCTTCACCAACATGCAGTGTTTCCTTGATTGAATTAGCTCTCACACCAATATTTGCGTCTAGAGCCTTTGCATTGAGGGCTATCTGAAAACGGCTGTGGCGCTGAAGTTGCCTGTGAATGTGGAGTTGGTGGCATGTGAAACCCGCATGTGGAGCATTCGTTTGTGTGGGATGCTGACCAAGCTTCATTTCAGTCCTAGGCACACAAAGAGCACTAAGCATAGAGTGTGAAAACTGAGTTTCCTTGAGAGCTGCTTGGAAGCCTGATGGTGTGTGAAGTTAGTGAGCCAAATGGAGTTGTTCTCCCACAAGAACCACTCGGCTGATCCTTCTTCAATATGCCCTTCACCAACATGCAGTGTTTCCTTGCTTGAATTAGCTCTCACACCAATATTTGCGTCTAGAGCCTTTGCATTGAGGGCTATCTGAAAACGGCTGTGGCGCTGAAGTTGCCTGTGAATGTGGAGTTGGTGGCATGTGAAACCCGCATGTGGAGCATTCGTTTGTGTGGGATGCTGACCAAGCATCCTTTCAGTCTTAGGCACACAAAGAGCACTAAGCATAGAGTGTGAAAACTGAGTTTCCTTGAGAGCTGCTTGGAAGCCTGATGGTGTGTGAAGTTAGTGAGCCAAATGGAGTTGTTCTCCCACAAGAACCACTCGGCTGATCCTTCTTCAATATGCCCTTCACCAACATGCAGTGTTTCCTTGATTGAATTAGCTCTCACACCAATATTTGCGTCTAGAGCCTTTGCATTGAGGGCTATCTGAAAACGGCTGTGGCGCTGAAGTTGCCTGTGAATGTGGAGTTGGTGGCATGTGAAACCCGCATGTGGAGCATTCGTTTGTGTGGGATGCTCTACCAGGTTCATTTCAGTCCTAGCCATAAAAAGGGCACTAAGCATAGAGTGTGAAAACTGAGTTTCCTTGAGAGCTGCTTGGAAGCCTGATGGTGTGTGAAGTTAGTGAGCCAAATGGAGTTGTTCTCCCACAAGAACCACTCGGCTGATCCTTCTTCAATATGCCCTTCACCAACATGCAGTGTTTCCTTGATTGAATTAGCTCTCACACCAATATTTGCGTCTAGAGCCTTTGCATTGAGGGCTATCTGAAAAAGGCTGTGGCGCTGAAGTTGCCTGTGAATGTGGAGTTGGTGGCATGTGAAACCCGCATGTGGAGCATTCGTTTGTGTGGGATGCTCTACCTGGTTCATTTCAGTCCTAGCCATACAAAGGGCACTAAGCATAGAGTGTGAAAACTGAGTTTCCTTGAGAGCTGCTTGGAAGCCTGATGGTGTGTGAAGTTAGTGAGCCAAATGGAGTTGTTCTCCCACAAGAACCACTCGGCTGATCCTTCTTCAATATGCCCTTCACCAACATGCAGTGTTTCCTTGATTGAATTAGCTCTCCCACCAATATTTGAGTCTAGAGCCTTTGCATTGAGGGCTATCTGAAAATGGCTGTGGCGCTGAAGTTGCCTGTGAATGTGGAGTTGGTGGCATGTGAAACCCGCATGTGGAGCATTCGTTTGTGTGGGATGCTGACCAAGCATCATTTCAGTCCTAGGAACTCAAAGGGCACTAGGCATAGAGTGTGAAAACTGAGTTTCCTTGAGAGCTGCTTGGAAGCCTGATGGTGTGTGAAGTTAGTGAGCCAAATGGAGTTGTTCTCCCACAAGAACCACTCGGCTGATCCTTCTTCAATATGCCCTTCACCAACATGCAGTGTTTCCTTGATTGAATTAGCTCTCACACCAATATTTGCGTCTAGAGCCTTTGCATTAAGGGCTATCTGAAAACAGCTGTGGCGCTGAAGTTGCCTGTGAATGTGGAGTTGGTGGCATGTGAAACCCGCATGTGGAGCATTCGTTTGTGTGGGATGCTCTACCTGGTTCATTTCAGTCCTAGCCATACAAAGGGCACTAAGCATAGAGTGTGAAAACTGAGTTTCCTTGAGAGCTGCTTGGAAGCCTGATGGTGTGTGAAGTTAGTGAGCCAAATGGAGTTGTTCTCCCACAAGAACCACTCGGCTGATCCTTCTTCAATATGCCCTTCACCAACATGCAGTGTTTCCTTGATTGAATTAGCTCTCACACCAATATTTGAGTCTAGAGCCTTTGCATTGAGGGCTATCTGAAAACGGCTGTGGCGCTGAAGTTGCCTGTGAATGTGGAGTTGGTGGCATGTGAAACCCGCATGTGGAGCATTCGTTTGTGTGGGATGCTGACCAAGCATCATTTCAGTCCTAGGAACTCAAAGGGCACTAGGCATAGAGTGTGAAAACTGAGTTTCCTTGAGAGCTGCTTGGAAGCCTGATGGTGTGTGAAGTTAGTGAGCCAAATGGAGTTGTTCTCCCACAAGAACCACTCGGCTGATCCTTCTTCAATATGCCCTTCACCAACATGCAGTGTTTCCTTGATTGAATTAGCTCTCACACCAATATTTGCGTCTAGAGCCTTTGCATTGAGGGCTATCTGAAAACGGCTGTGGCGCTGAAGTTGCCTGTGAATGTGGAGTTGGTGGCATGTGAAACCCGCATGTGGAGCATTCGTTTGTGTGGGATGCTCTACCAGGTTCATTTCAGTCCTAGCCATACAAAGGGCACTAAGCATAGAGTGTGAAAACTGAGTTTCCTTGAGAGCTGCTTGGAAGCCTGATGGTGTGTGAAGTTAGTGAGCCAAATGGAGTTGTTCTCCCACAAGAACCACTCGGCTGATCCTTCTTCAATATGCCCTTCACCAACATGCAGTATTTCCTTGATTGAATTAGCTCTCACACCAATATTTGCGTCTAGAGCCTTTGCATGAAGGGCTATCTGAAAACAGCTGTGGCGCTGAAGTTGCCTGTGAATGTGGAGTTGGTGGCATGTGAAACCCGCATGTGGAGCATTCGTTTGTGTGGGATGCTCTACCAGGTTCATTCCTAGATAATGCACTCAAAGGGCACTAAGCATAGAGTGTGAAAACTGAGTTTCCTTGAGAGCTGCTTGGAAGCCTGATGGTGTGTGAAGTTAGTGAGCCAAATGGAGTTGTTCTCCCACAAGAACCACTCGGCTGATCCTTCTTCAATATGCCCTTCACCAACATGCAGTGTTTCCTTGATTGAATTAGCTCTCACACCAATATTTGCGTCTAGAGCCTTTGCATTGAGGGCTATCTGAAAATGGCTGTGGCGCTGAAGTTGCCTGTGAATGTGGAGTTGGTGGCATGTGAAACCCGCATGTGGAGCATTCGTTTGTGTGGGATGCTCTACCTGGTTCATTTCAGTCCTAGCCATACAAAGATCACTAAGCATAGAGTGTGAAAACTGAGTTTCCTTGAGAGCTGCTTGGAAGCCTGATGGTGTGTGAAGTTAGTGAGCCAAATGGAGTTGTTCTCCCACAAGAACCACTCGGCTGATCCTTCTTCAATATGCCCTTCACCAACATGCAGTGTTTCCTTGATTGAATTAGCTCTCACACCAATATTTGCGTCTAGAGCCTTTGCATTGAGGGCTATCTGAAAACGGCTGTGGCGCTGAAGTTGCCTGTGAATGTGGAGTTGGTGGCATGTGAAACCCGCATGTGGAGCATTCGTTTGTGTGGGATGCTCTACCAGGTTCATTTCAGTCCTAGCCATACAAAGGGCACTAAGCATAGAGTGTGAAAACTGAGTTTCCTTGAGAGCTGCTTGGAAGCCTGATGGTGTGTGAAGTTAGTGAGCCAAATGGAGTTGTTCTCCCACAAGAACCACTCGGCTGATACTTCTTCAATATGCCCTTCACCAACATGCAGTGTTTCCTTCATTGAATTAGCTCTCACACCAATATTTGCGTCTAGAGCCTTTGCATTGAGGGCTATCTGAAAACGGCTGTAGCGCTGAAGTTGCCTGTGAATGTGGAGTTGGTGGCATGTGATAACCGCATGTGGAGCATTCGTTTGTGTGGGATGCTGACCAAGCATCATTTCAGTCCTAGGAACTCAAAGGGCACTAAGCATAGAGTGTGAAAACTGAGTTTCCTTGAGAGCTGCTTGGAAGCCTGATGGTGTGTGAAGTTAGTGAGCCAAATGGAGTTGTTCTCCCACAAGAACCACTCGGCTGATCCTTCTTCAATATGCCCTTCACCAACATGCAGTGTTTCCTTGATTGAATTAGCTCTCACACCAATATTTGCGTCTAGAGCCTTTGCATTAAGGGCTATCTGAAAACGGCTGTGGCGCTGAAGTTGCCTGTGAATGTGGAGTTGGTGGCATGTGAAACCCGCATGTGGAGCATTCGTTTGTGTGGGATGCTCTACCAGGTTCATTCCTAGATAATGCACTCAAACGGCACTAAGCATAGAGTGTAAAAACTGAGTTTCCTTGAGAGCTGCTTGGAAGCCTGATGGTGTGTGAAGTTAGTGAGCCAAATGGAGTTGTTCTCCCACAAGAACCACTCGGCTGATCCTTCTTCAATATGCCCTTCACCAACATGCAGTGTTTCCTTGATTGAATTAGCTCTCACACCAATATTTGCGTCTAGAGCCTTTGCATTGAGGGCTATCTGAAAATGGCTGTGGCGCTGAAGTTGCCTGTGAATGTGGAGTTGGTGGCATGTGAAACCCGCATGTGGAGCATTCGTTTGTGTGGGATGCTCTACCTGGTTCATTTCAGTCCTAGCCATACAAAGGGCACTAAGCATAGAGTGTGAAAACTGAGTTTCCTTGAGAGCTGCTTGGAAGCCTGATGGTGTGTGAAGTTAGTGAGCCAAATGGAGTTGTTCTCCCACAAGAACCACTCGGCTGATCCTTCTTCAATATGCCCTTCACCAACATGCAGTGTTTCCTTGATTGAATTAGCTCTCACACCAATATTTGCGTCTAGAGCCTTTGCATTGAGGGCTATCTGAAAACGGCTGTGGCGCTGAAGTTGCCTGTGAATGTGGAGTTGGTGGCATGTGAAACCCGCATGTGGAGCATTCGTTTGTGTGGGATGCTGACCAAGCATCATTTCAGTCCTAGGAACTCAAAGGGCACTAGGCATAGAGTGTGAAAACTGAGTTTCCTTGAGAGCTGCTTGGAAGCCTGATGGTGTGTGAAGTTAGTGAGCCAAATGGAGTTGTTCTCCCACAAGAACCACTCGGCTGATCCTTCTTCAATATGCCCTTCACCAACATGCAGTGTTTCCTTGATTGAATTAGCTCTCACACCAATATTTGCGTCTAGAGCCTTTGCATTGAGGGCTATCTGAAAACGGCTGTGGCGCTGAAGTTGCCTGTGAATGTGGAGTTGGTGGCATGTGAAACCCGCATGTGGAGCATTCGTTTGTGTGGGATGCTCTACCAGGTTCATTTCAGTCCTAGCCATACAAAGGGCACTAAGCATAGAGTGTGAAAACTGAGTTTCCTTGAGAGCTGCTTGGAAGCCTGATGGTGTGTGAAGTTAGTGAGCCAAATGGAGTTGTTCTCCCACAAGAACCACTCGGCTGATCCTTGTTCAATATGCCCTTCACCAACATGCAGTATTTCCTTGATTGAATTAGCTCTCACACCAATATTTGCGTCTAGAGCCTTTGCATTGAGGGCTATCTGAAAACGGCTGTGGCACTGAAGTTGCCTGTGAATGTGGAGTTGGTGGCATGTGAAACCCGCATGTGGAGCATTCGTTTGTGTGGGATGCTCTACCAGGTTCATTCCTAGATAATGCACTCAAAGTACACTAAGCATAGAGTGTAAAAACTGAATTTCCTTGAGAGCTGCTTGGAAGCCTGATGGTGTGTGAAGTTAGTGAGCCAAATGGAGTTGTTCTCCCACAAGAACCACTCGGCTGATCCTTCTTCAATATGCCATTCACCAACATGCAGTGTTTCCTTGATTGAATTAGCTCTCACACCAATATTTGCGTCTAGAGCCTTTGCATTGCGGGCTATCTGAAAACGGCTGTGGCGCTGAAGTTGCCTGTGAATGTGGAGTTGGTGGCATGTGAAACCCGCATGTGGAGCATTCGTTTGTGTGGGATGCTCTACCAGGTTCATTTCAGTCCTAGCCATACAAAGGGCACTAAGCATAGAGTGTGAAAACTGAGTTTCCTTGAGAGCTGCTTGGAAGCCTGATGGTGTGTGAAGTTAGTGAGCCAAATGGAGTTGTTCTCCCACAAGAACCACTCAGCTGATCCTTCTTCAATATGCCCTTCACCAACATGCAGTGTTTCCTTGATTGAATTAGCTCTCACACCAATATTTGCGTCTAGAGCCTTTGCATTAAGGGCTATCTGAAAACGGCTGTGGCGCTGAAGTTGCCTGTGAATGTGGAGTTGGTGGCATGTGAAACCCGCATGTGGAGCATTCGTTTGTGTGGGATGCTCTACCAGGTTCATTCCTAGATAATGCACTCAAAGTACACTAAGCATAGAGTGTGAAAACTGAGTTTCCTTGAGAGCTGCTTGGAAGCCTGATGGTGTGTGAAGTTAGTGAGCCAAATGGAGTTGTTCTCCCACAAGAACCACTCGGCTGATCCTTCTTCAATATGCCCGTCACCAACATGCAGTGTTTCCTTGATTGAATTAGCTCTCACACTAATATTTGCGTCTAGAGCCTTTGCATTGAGGGCTATCTGAAAACGGCTGTGGCGCTGAAGTTGCCTGTGAATGTGGAGTTGGTGGCATGTGAAACCCGCATGTGGAGCATTCGTTTGTGTGGGATGCTGACCAAGCATCATTTCAGTCCTAGGAACTCAAAGGGCAATAAGCATAGAGTGTGAAAACTGAGCTTCCTTGAGAGCTGCTTGGAAGCCTGATGGTGTGTGAAGTTAGTGAGCCAAATGGAGTTGTTCTCCCACAAGAACCACTCGGCTGATCCTTCTTCAATATGCCCTTCACCAACATGCAGTGTTTCCTTGATTGAATTAGCTTTCACACCAATATTTGCGTCTAGAGCCTTTGCATTGAGGGCTATCTGCAAACGGCTGTGGCGCTGAAGTTGCCTGTGAATGTGGAGTTGGTGGCATGTGAAACCCGCATGTGGAGCATTCGTTTGTGTGGGATGCTCTACCAGGTTCATTTCAGTCCTAGCCATAGAAAGGGCACTAAGCATAGAGTGTGAAAACTGAGTTTCCTTGAGAGCTGCTTGGAAGCCTGATGGTGTGTGAAGTTAGTGAGCCAAATGGAGTTGTTCTCCCACAAGAACCACTCGGCTGATCCTTCTTCAATATGCCCTTCACCAACATGCAGTGTTTCCTTGATTGAATTAGCTCTCACACCAATATTTGCGTCTAGAGCCTTTGCATTGAGGGCTATCTGAAAATGGCTGTGGCGCTGAAGTTGCCTGTGAATGTGGAGTTGGTGGCATGTGAAACCCAAATGTGGAGCATTCGTTTGTGTGGGATGCTCTACCAGGTTCATTTCAGTCCTAGCCATACAAAGGGCACTAAGCATAGAGTGTGAAAACTGAGTTTCCTTGAGAGCTGCTTGGAAGCCTGATGGTGTGTGAAGTTAGTGAGCCAAATGGAGTTGTTCTCCCACAAGAACCACTCGGCTGATCCTTCTTCAATATGCCCTTCACCAACATGCAGTGTTTCCTTGATTGAATTAGCTCTCACACCAATATTCGCGTCTAGAGCCTTTGCATTGAGGGCTATCTGAAAACGGCTGTGGCGCTGAAGTTGCCTGTCAATTAGGAGTTGGTGGCATGTGAAACCCACATGTGGAGCATTCGTTTATGTGGGATGCTGACCAAGCTACATTTCAGTCCTAGGCCCACAAAGATCACTAAGCATAGAGTGTGAAAACTGAGTTTCCTTGAGAGCTGCTTGGAAGCCTGATGGTGTGTGAAGTTAGTGAGCCAAATGGAGTTGTTCTCCCACAAGAACCCCTCGGCTGATCCTTCTTCAATATGCCCTTCACCAACATGCAGTGTTTCCTTGATTGAATTAGCTCTCACACAAATATTTGCGTCTAGAGCCTTTGCATTAAGGGCTATCTGAAAACGGCTGTGGCGCTGAAGTTGCCTGTGAATGTGGAGTTGGTGGCATGTGAAACCCGCATGTGGAGCATTCGTTTGTGTGGGATGCTCTACCAGGTTGATTCCTAGATAATGCACTCAAAGTACACTAAGCATAGAGTGTGAAAACTGAGTTTCCTTGAGAGCTGCTTGGAAGCCTGATGGTGTGTGAAGTTAGTGAGCCAAATGGAGTTGTTCTCCCACAAGAACCACTCGGCTGATCCTTCTTCAATATGCCATTCACCAACATGCAGTGTTTCCTTGATTGAATTAGCTCTCACACCAATATTTGCGTCTAGAGCCTTTGCATTGAGGGCTATCTGAAAACGGCTGTGGCGCTGAAGTTGCCTGTGAATGTGGAGTTGGTGGCATGTGAAACCCGCATGTGGAGCATTCGTTTGTGTGGGATGCTGACCAAGCATCATTTCAGTCCTAGGAACTCAAAGGGCACTAAGCATAGAGTGTGAAAACTGAGTTTCCTTGAGAGCTGCTTGGAAGCCTGATGGTGTGTGAAGTTAGTGAGCCAAATGGAGTTGTTCTCCCACAAGAACCACTCGGCTGATCCTTCTTCAATATGCCCTTCACCAACATGCAGTGTTTCCTTGATTGAATTAGCTCTCACACCAATATTTGCGTCTAGAGCCTTTGCATTGAGGGCTATCTGCAAACGGCTGTGGCGCTGAAGTTGCCTGTGAATGTGGAGTTGGTGGCATGTGAAACCCGCATGTGGAGCATTCGTTTGTGTGGGATGCTCTACCAGGTTCATTTCAGTCCTAGCCATAGAAAGGGCACTAAGCATAGAGTGTGAAAACTGAGTTTCCTTGAGAGCTGCTTGGAAGCCTGATGGTGTGTGAAGTTAGTGAGCCAAATGGAGTTGTTCTCCCACAAGAACCACTTGGCTGATCCTTCTTCAATATGCCCTTCACCAACATGCAGTGTTTCCTTGATTGAATTAGCTCTCACACCAATATTTGCGTCTAGAGCCTTTGCATTGAGGGCTATCTGAAAACGGCTGTGGCGCTGAAGTTGCCTGTGAATGTGGAGTTGGTGGCATGTGAAACCCGCATGTGGAGCATTCGTTTGTGTGGGATGCTCTACCAGGTTCATTCCTAGATAATGCACTCAAAGGGCACTAAGCATAGAGTGTGAAAACTGAGTTTCCTTGAGAGCTGCTTGGAAGCCTGATGGTGTGTGAAGTTAGTGAGCCAAATGGAGTTGTTCTCCCACAAGAACCACTCGGCTGATCCTTCTTCAATATGCCCTTCACCAACATGCAGTGTTTCCTTGATTGAATTAGCTCTCACACCAATATTTGCGTCTAGAGCCTTTGCATTGAGGGCTATCTGAAAACGGCTGTGGCGCTGAAGTTGCCTGTGAATGTGGAGTTGGTGGCATGTGAAACCCGCATGTGGAGCATTCGTTTGTGTGGGATGCTCTACCAGGTTCATTCCTAGATAATGCACTCAAAGGGCACTAAGCATAGAGTGTAAAAACTGAGTTTCCTTGAGAGCTGCTTGGAAGCCTGATGGTGTGTGAAGTTAGTGAGCCAAATGGAGTTGTTCTCCCACAAGAACCACTCGGCTGATCCTTCTTCAATATGCCCTTCACCAACATGCAGTGTTTCCTTGATTGAATTAGCTCTCACACCAATATTTGCGTCTAGAGCCTTTGCATTGAGGGCTATCTGAAAACGGCTGTGGCGCTGAAGTTGCCTGTGAATATGGAGTTGGTGGCATGTGAAACCCGCATGTGGAGCATTCGTTTATGAGGGATGCTGAAGAAGCATCATTTCAGTCCTAAGGCACACAAAGAGCACTAAGCATAGAGTGTGAAAATTGAGTTTCCTTGAGAGCTGCTTGGAAGCCTGATGGTGTGTGAAGTTAGTGAGCCAAATGGAGTTGTTCTCCCACAAGAACCACTCGGCTGATCCTTCTTCAATATGCCCTTCACCAACATGCAGTGTTTCCTTGATTGAATTAGCTCTCACACCAATATTTGCGTCTAGAGCCTTTGCATTGAGGGCTATCTGAAAACGGCTGTGGCGCTGAAGTTGTCTGTGAATGTGGAGTTGGTGGCATGTGAAACCCGCAGGTGGAGCATTCGTTTGTTTGGAATGCTCTACCACGTTCATTTCAGTCCTAGCCATACAAAGGGCACTAAGCATAGAGTGTGAAACCTGAGTTTCCTTGAGAGCTGCTTGGAAGCCTGATGGTGTGTGAAGTTAGTGAGCCAAATAGAGTTGTTCTCCCACAAGAACCACTCGGTTGATCCTTCTTCAATATGCCCTTCACCAACATGCAGTGTTTCCTTGATTGAATTAGCTCTCACACCAATATTTGCGTCTAGAGCCTTTGCATTGAGGGCTATCTGAAAACAGCTGTGGCGCTGAAGTTGCCTGTGAATGTGGAGTTGGTGGCATGTGAAACCCGCATGTGGAGCATTCGTTTGTGTGGGATGCTCTACCAGGTTCATTCCTAGATAATGCACTCAAAGGGCACTAAGCATAGAGTGTGAAACCTGAGTTTCCTTGAGAGCTGCTTGGAAGCCTGATGGTGTGTGAAGTTAGTGAGCCAAATGGAGTTGTTCTCCCACAAGAACCACTCGGCTGATCCTTCTTCAATATGCCCTTCACCAACATGCAGTGTTTCCTTGATTGAATTAGCTCTCACACCAATATTCGCGTCTAGAGCCTTTGCATTGAGGGCTATCTGAAAACGGCTGTGGCGCTGAAGTTGCCTGTGAATGTGGAGTTGGTGGCATGTGAAACCCGCATGTGGAGCATTCGTTTGTGTGGGATGCTGACCAAGCTTCATTTCAGTCCTAGGCACACAAAGAGCACTAAGCATAGAGTGTAAAAACTGAGTTTCCTTGAGAGCTGCTTGGAAGCCTGATGGTGTGTGAAGTTAGTGAGCCAAATGGAGTTGTTCTCCCACAAGAACCACTCGGCTGATCCTTCTTCAATATGCCCTTCACCAACATGCAGTGTTTCCTTGATTGAATTAGCTCTCACACCAATATTTGCGTCTAGAGCCTTGGCATTGAGGGCTATCTGAAAACGGCTGTGGCGCTGAAGTTGCCTGTCAATTTGGAGTTGGTGGCATGTGAAACCCACATGTGGAGCATTCGTTTGTGTGGGATGCTGACCAAGCTTCATTTCAGTCCTAGGCACACAAAGAGCACTAAGCATAGAGTGTGAAAACTGAGTTTCCTTGAGAGCTGCTTGCAAGCCTGATGGTGTGTGAAGTTAGTGGGCCAAATGTAGTTGTTCTCCGACAAGAACCACTCGGCTGATCCTTCTTCAATATGCCCTTCACCAACATGCAGTGTTTCCTTGATTGAATTAGCTCTCACACCAATATTTGCGTCTAGAGCCTTTGCATTGAGGGCTATCTGAAAACGGCTGTGGCGCTGAAGTTGCCTGTAAATGTGGAGTTGGTGGCATGTGAAACCCGCATGTGGAGCATTCATTTGTGTGGGATGCTCTACCAGGTTCATTTCAGTCCTAGCCATACAAAGGGCACTAAGCATAGAGTGTGAAAACTGAGTTTCCTTGAGAGCTGCTTGGAAGCCTGATGGTGTGTGAAGTTAGTGAGCCAAATGGAGTTGTTCTCCCACAAGAACCACTCGGCTGATCCTTCTTCAATATGCCCTTCACCAACATGCAGTGTTTCCTTGATTGAATTAGCTCTCACACCAATATTTGCGTCTAGAGCCTTTGCATTGAGGGCTATCTGAAAACGGCTGTGGCGCAGAAATTGCCTGTGAATGTGGAGTTGGTGGCATGTGAAACCCGCATGTGGAGCATTCGTTTGTGTGGGATGCTCTACCAGGTTGATTCCTAGATAATGCACTCAAAGTACACTAAGCATAGAGTGTGAAAACTGAGTTTCCTTGAGAGCTGCTTGGAAGCCTGATGGTGTGTGAAGTTAGTGAGCCAAATGGAGTTGTTCTCCCACAAGAACCACTCGGCTGATCCTTCTTCAATATGCCCTTCACCAACATGCAGTGTTTCCTTGATTGAATTAGCTCTCACACCAATATTTGCGTCTAGAGCCTTTGCATTGAGGGCTATCTGAAAACGGCTGTGGCGCTGAAGTTGCCTGTGAATGTGGAGTTGGTGGCATGTGAAACCCGCATGTGGAGCATTCGTTTGTGTGGGATGCTGACCAAGCTTCATTTCAGTCCTAGGCACAAAAAGAGCACTAAGCATAGAGTGTGAAAACTGAGTTTCCTTGAGAGCTGCTTGGAAGCCTGATGGTGTGTGAAGTTAGTGAGCCAAATGGAGTTGTTCTCCCACAAGAACCACTCGGCTGATCCTTCTTCAATATGCCCTTCACCAAATTGCAGTGTTTCCTTGATTGAATTAGCTCTCACACCAATATTTGCGTCTAGAGCCTTTGCATTGAGGGCTATCTGAAAACGGCTGTGGCGCTGAAGTTGCCTGTGAATGTGGAGTTGGTGGCATGTGAAACCCGCATGTGGAGCATTCGTTTGTGTGGGATGCTCTACCTGGTTCATTTCAGTCCTAGCCATACAAAGGGCACTAAGCATAGAGTGTGAAAACTGAGTTTCCTTGAGAGCTGCTTGGAAGCCTGATGGTGTGTGAAGTTAGTGAGCCAAATGGAGTTGTTCTCCCACAAGAACCACTCGGCTGATCCTTCTTCAATATGCCCTTCACCAACATGCAGTGTTTCCTTGATTGAATTAGCTCTCACACCAATATTTGAGTCTAGAGCCTTTGCATTGAGGGCTATCTGAAAACGGCTGTGGCGCTGAAGTTGCCTGTGAATGTGGAGTTGGTGGCATGTGAAACCCGCATGTGGAGCATTCGTTTGTGTGGGATGCTGACCAAGCATCATTTCAGTCCTAGGAACTCAAAGGGCACTAAGCATAGAGTGTGAAAACTGAGTTTCCTTGAGAGCTGCTTGGAAGCCTGATGGTGTGTGAAGTTAGTGAGCCAAATGGAGTTGTTCTCCCACAAGAACCACTCGGCTGATCCTTCTTCAATATGCCCTTCACCAACATGCAGTGTTTCCTTGATTGAATTAGCTCTCACACCAATATTTGCGTCTAGAGCCTTTGCATTGAGGGCTATCTGAAAACGGCTGTGGCGCTGAAGTTGCCTGTGAATGTGGAGTTGGTGGCATGTGAAACCCGCATGTGGAGCATTCGTTTGTGTGGGATGCTCTACCAGGTTCATTTCAGTCCTAGCCATACAAAGGGCACTAAGCATAGAGTGTGAAAACTGAGTTTCCTTGAGAGCTGCTTGGAAGCCTGATGGTGTGTGAAGTTAGTGAGCCAAATGGAGTTGTTCTCCCACAAGAACCACTCGGCTGATCCTTGTTCAATATGCCCTTCACCAACATGCAGTGTTTCCTTGATTGAATTAGCTCTCACACCAATATTTGCGTCTAGAGCCTTTGCATTGAGGGCTATCTGAAAACGGCTGTGGCACTGAAGTTGCCTGTGAATGTGGAGTTGGTGGCATGTGAAACCCGCATGTGGAGCATTCGTTTGTGTGGGATGCTCTACCAGGTTCATTCCTAGATAATGCACTCAAAGTACACTAAGCATAGAGTGTGAAAACTGAATTTCCTTGAGAGCTGCTTGGAAGCCTGATGGTGTGTGAAGTTAGTGAGCCAAATGGAGTTGTTCTCCCACAAGAACCACTCGGCTGATCCTTGTTCAATATGCCCTTCACCAACATGCAGTGTTTCCTTGATTGAATTAGCTCTCACACCGATATTTGCGTCTAGAGCCTTTGCATTGAGGGCTATCTGAAAACGGCTGTGGCGCTGAAGTTGCCTGTGAATGTGGAGTTGGTGGCATGTGAAACCCGCATGTGGAGCATTCGTTTGTGTGGGATGCTCTACCAGGTTCATTTCAGTCCTAGCCATACAAAGGGCACTAAGCATAGAGTGTGAAAACTGAGTTTCCTTGAGAGCTGCTTGGAAGCCTGATGGTGTGTGAAGTTAGTGAGCCAAATGGAGTTGTTCTCCCACAAGAACCACTCGGCTGATCCTTCTTCAATATGCCCTTCACCAACATGCAGTGTTTCCTTGATTGAATTAGCTTTCACACCAATATTTGCGTCTAGAGCCTTTGCATTGAGGGCTATCTGAAAATGGCTGTGGCGCTGAAGTTGCCTGTGAATGTGGAGTTGGTGGCATGTGAAACCCGAATGTGGAGCATTCGTTTGTGTGGGATGCTCTACCAGGTTCATTTCAGTCCTAGCCATACAAA
The DNA here is from genome assembly GCF_030435755.1 of Ochotona princeps. Taxonomy (NCBI): domain Eukaryota; kingdom Metazoa; phylum Chordata; class Mammalia; order Lagomorpha; family Ochotonidae; genus Ochotona; species Ochotona princeps. Next base: position 157,366 of record NW_026700296.1, on the reverse strand, counting down.
GGGCACTAAGCATAGAGTGTGAAAACTGAGTTTCCTTGAGAGCTGCTTGGAAGCCTGATGGTGTGTGAAGTTAGTGAGCCAAATGGAGTTGTTCTCCCACAAGAACCACTCGGCTGATCCTTCTTCAATATGCCCTTCACAAACATGCAGTGTTTCCTTGATTGAATTAGCTCTCACACCAATATTTGCGTCTAGAGCCTTTGCATTGAGGGCTATCTGAAAACGGCTGTGGCGCTGAAGTTGCCTGTCAATTTGGAGTTGGTGGCATGTGAAACCCACATGTGGAGCATTCGTTTGTGTGGGATGCTGACCAAGCTACATTTCAGTCCTAGGCACACAAAGATCACTAAGCATAGAGTGTGAAAACTGAGTTTCCTTGAGAGCTGCTTGGAAGCCTGATGGTGTGTGAAGTTAGTGAGCCAAATGGAGTTGTTCTCCCACAAGAACCACTCGGCTGATCCTTCTTCAATATGCCCTTCACCAACATGCAGTGTTTCCTTGATTGAATTAGCTCTCACACCAATATTTGCGTCTAGAGCCTTTGCATTAAGGGCTATCTGAAAACGGCTGTGGCGCTGAAGTTGCCTGTGAATGTGGAGTTGGTGGCATGTGAAACCCGCATGTGGAGCATTCGTTTGTGTGGGATGCTCTACCAGGTTCATTCCTAGATAATGCACTCAAAGTACACTAAGCATAGAGTGTGAAAACTGAGTTTCCTTGAGAGCTGCTTGGAAGCCTGATGGTGTGTGAAGTTAGTGAGCCAAATGGAGTTGTTCTCCCACAAGAACCACTCGGCTGATCCTTCTTCAATATGCCCTTCACCAACATGCAGTGTTTCCTTGATTGAATTAGCTCTCACACCAATATTTGCGTCTAGAGCCTTTGCATTGAGGGCTATCTGCAAACGGCTGTGGCGCTGAAGTTGCTTGTGAATGTGGAGTTGGTGGCATGTGAAACCCGCATGTGGAGCATTCGTTTGTGTGGGATGCTCTACCAGGTTCATTTCAGTCCTAGCCATAGAAAGGGCACTAAGCATAGAGTGTGAAAACTGAGTTTCCTTGAGAGCTGCTTGGAAGCCTGATGGTGTGTGAAGTTAGTGAGCCAAATGGAGTTGTTCTCCCACAAGAACCACTCGGCTGATCCTTCTTCAATATGCCCTTCACCAACATGCAGTGTTTCCTTGATTGAATTAGCTCTCACACCAATATTTGCGTCTAGATCCTTTGCATTGAGGGCTATCTGAAAATGGCTGTGGCGCTGAAGTTGCCTGTGAATGTGGAGTTGGTGGCATGTGAAACCCGAATGTGGAGCATTCGTTTGTGTGGGATGCTCTACCAGGTTCATTTCAGTCCTAGCCATACAAAGGGCACTAAGCATAGAGTGTGAAAACTGAGTTTCCTTGAGAGCTGCTTGGAAGCCTGATGGTGTGTGAAGTTAGTGAGCCAAATGGAGTTGTTCTCCCACAAGAACCACTCGGCTGATCCTTCTTCAATATGCCCTTCACCAACATGCAGTGTTTCCTTGATTGAATTAGCTCTCACACCAATATTCGCGTCTAGAGCCTTTGCATTGAGGGCTATCTGAAAACAGCTGTGGCGCTGAAGTTGCCTGTGAATGTGGAGTTGGTGGCATGTGAAACCCGCATGTGGAGCATTCGTTTGTGTGGGATGCTCTACCAGGTTCATTCCTAGATAATGCACTCAAAGGGCACTAAGCATAGAGTGTGAAAACTGAGTTTCCTTGAGAGCTGCTTGGAAGCCTGATGGTGTGTGAAGTTAGTGAGCCAAATGGAGTTGTTCTCCCACAAGAACCACTCGGCTGATCCTTCTTCAATATGCCCTTCACCAACATGCAGTGTTTCCTTGATTGAATTAGCTCTCACACCAATATTTGCGTCTAGAGCCTTTGCATTGAGGGCTATCTGAAAACGGCTGTGGCGCTGAAGTTGCCTGTGAATGTGGAGTTGGTGCCATGTGAAACCCGCATGTGGAGCATTCGTTTATGAGGGATGCTCTACCAGCTTCATTTCAGTCCTAGGCACTCAAAGGGCACTAAGCATAGAGTGTGAAAACTGAGTTTCCTTGAGAGCTGCTTGGAAGCCTGATGGTGTGTGAAGTTAGTGAGCCAAATGGAGTTGTTCTCCCACAAGAACCACTCGGCTGATCCTTCTTCAATATGCCCTTCACCAACATGCAGTGTTTCCTTGATTGAATTAGCTCTCACACCAATATTTGCGTCTAGAGCCTTTGCATTGAGGGCTATCTGAAAACGGCTGTGGCGCTGAAGTTGCCTGTGAATGTGGAGTTGGTGGCATGTGAAACCCGCATGTGGAGCATTCGTTTGTGTGGGATGCTCTACCAGGTTCATTCCTAGATAATGCACTCAAAGGGCACTAAGCATAGAGTGTAAAAACTGAGTTTCCTTGAGAGCTGCTTGGAAGCCTGATGGTGTGTGAAGTTAGTGAGCCAAATGGAGTTGTTCTCCCACAAGAACCACTCGGCTGATCCTTGTTCAATATGCCCTTCACCAACATGCAGTGTTTCCTTGATTGAATTAGCTCTCACACCGATATTTGCGTCTAGAGCCTTTGCATTGAGGGCTATCTGAAAACGGCTGTGGCGCTGAAGTTGCCTGTGAATGTGGAGTTGGTGGCATGTGAAACCCGCATGTGGAGCATTCGTTTGTGTGGGATGCTCTACCAGGTTCATTTCAGTCCTAGCCATACAAAGGGCACTAAGCATAGAGTGTGAAAACTGAGTTTCCTTGAGAGCTGCTTGGAAGCCTGATGGTGTGTGAAGTTAGTGAGCCAAATGGAGTTGTTCTCCCACAAGAACCACTCGGCTGATCCTTCTTCAATATGCCCTTCACCAACATGCAGTGTTTCCTTGATTGAATTAGCTTTCACACCAATATTTGCGTCTAGAGCCTTTGCATTGAGGGCTATCTGAAAATGGCTGTGGCGCTGAAGTTGCCTGTGAATGTGGAGTTGGTGGCATGTGAAACCCGAATGTGGAGCATTCGTTTGTGTGGGATGCTCTACCAGGTTCATTTCAGTCCTAGCCATACAAAGGGCACTAAGCATAGAGTGTGAAAACTGAGTTTCCTTGAGAGCTGCTTGGAAGCCTGATGGTGTGTGAAGTTAGTGAGCCAAATGGAGTTGTTCTCCCACAAGAACCACTCGGCTGATCCTTCTTCAATATGCCCTTCACAAACATGCAGTGTTTCCTTGATTGAATTAGCTCTCACACCAATATTTGCGTCTAGAGCCTTTGCATTGAGGGCTATCTGAAAACGGCTGTGGCGCTGAAGTTGCCTGTCAATTTGGAGTTGGTGGCATGTGAAACCCACATGTGGAGCATTCGTTTGTGTGGGATGCTGACCAAGCTACATTTCAGTCCTAGGCACACAAAGATCACTAAGCATAGAGTGTGAAAACTGAGTTTCCTTGAGAGCTGCTTGGAAGCCTGATGGTGTGTGAAGTTAGTGAGCCAAATGGAGTTGTTCTCCCACAAGAACCACTCGGCTGATCCTTCTTCAATATGCCCTTCACCAACATGCAGTGTTTCCTTGATTGAATTAGCTCTCACACCAATATTTGCGTCTAGAGCCTTTGCATTAAGGGCTATCTGAAAACGGCTGTGGCGCTGAAGTTGCCTGTGAATGTGGAGTTGGTGGCATGTGAAACCCGCATGTGGAGCATTCGTTTGTGTGGGATGCTCTACCAGGTTCATTCCTAGATAATGCACTCAAAGTACACTAAGCATAGAGTGTGAAAACTGAGTTTCCTTGAGAGCTGCTTGGAAGCCTGATGGTGTGTGAAGTTAGTGAGCCAAATGGAGTTGTTCTCCCACAAGAACCACTCGGCTGATCCTTCTTCAATATGCCCTTCACCAAATTGCAGTGTTTCCTTGATTGAATTAGCTCTCACACCAATATTTGCGTCTAGAGCCTTTGCATTGAGGGCTATCTGCAAACGGCTGTGGCGCTGAAGTTGCCTGTGAATGTGGAGTTGGTGGCATGTGAAACCCGCATGTGGAGCATTCGTTTGTGTGGGATGCTCTACCAGGTTCATTTCAGTCCTAGCCATAGAAAGGGCACTAAGCATAGAGTGTGAAAACTGAGTTTCCTTGAGAGCTGCTTGGAAGCCTGATGGTGTGTGAAGTTAGTGAGCCAAATGGAGTTGTTCTCCCACAAGAACCACTCGGCTGATCCTTCTTCAATATGCCCTTCACCAACATGCAGTGTTTCCTTGATTGAATTAGCTCTCACACCAATATTTGCGTCTAGAGCCTTTGCATTGAGGGCTATCTGAAAACGGCTGTGGCGCTGAAGTTGCCTGTGAATGTGGAATTGGTGGCATGTGAAACTCGCATGTGGAGCATTCGTTTGTGTGGGATGCTCTACCAGGTTCATTCCTAGATAATGCACTCAAAGGGCACTAAGCATAGAGTGTGAAAACTGAGTTTCCTTGAGAGCTGCTTGGAAGCCTGATGGTGTGTGAAGTTAGTGAGCCAAATGGAGTTGTTCTCCCACAAGAACCACTCGGCTGATCCTTCTTCAATATGCCCTTCACCAACATGCAGTGTTTCCTTGATTGAATTAGCTCTCACACCAATATTTGCGTCTAGAGCCTTTGCATTGAGGGCTATCTGAAAACGGCTGTGGCGCTGAAGTTGCCTGTGAATGTGGAGTTGGTGCCATGTGAAACCCGCATGTGGAGCATTCGTTTATGAGGGATGCTCTACCAGCTTCATTTCAGTCCTAGGCACTCAAAGGGCACTAAGCATAGAGTGTGAAAACTGAGTTTCCTTGAGAGCTGCTTGGAAGCCTGATGGTGTGTGAAGTTAGTGAGCCAAATGGAGTTGTTCTCCCACAAGAACCACTCGGCTGATCCTTCTTCAATATGCCCTTCACCAACATGCAGTGTTTCCTTGATTGAATTAGCTCTCACACCAATATTTGCGTCTAGAGCCTTTGCATTGAGGGCTATCTGAAAACGGCTGTGGCGCTGAAGTTGCCTGTGAATGTGGAGTTGGTGGCATGTGAAACCCGCATGTGGAGCATTCGTTTGTGTGGGATGCTCTACCAGGTTCATTCCTAGATAATGCACTCAAAGGGCACTAAGCATAGAGTGTAAAAACTGAGTTTCCTTGAGAGCTGCTTGGAAGCCTGATGGTGTGTGAAGTTAGTGAGCCAAATGGAGTTGTTCTCCCACAAGAACCACTCGGCTGATCCTTCTTCAATATGCCCTTCACCAACATGCAGTGTTTCCTTGATTGAATTAGCTCTCACACCAATATTTGCGTCTAGAGCCTTTGCATTGAGGGCTATCTGAAAACGGCTGTGGCGCTGAAGTTGCCTGTGAATGTGGAGTTGGTGGCATGTGAAACCCGCATGTGGAGCATTCGTTTGTGTGGGATGCTCTACCAGGTTCATTCCTAGATAATGCACTCAAAGGGCACTAAGCATAGAGTGTGAAAACTGAGTTTCCTTGAGAGCTGCTTGGAAGCCTGATGGTGTGTGAAGTTAGTGAGCCAAATGGAGTTGTTCTCCCACAAGAACCACTCGGCTGATCCTTCTTCAATATGCCCTTCACCAACATGCAGTGTTTCCTTGATTGAATTAGCTCTCACACCAATATTTGCGTCTAGAGCCTTTGCATTGAGGGCTATCTGAAAACGGCTGTGGCGCTGAAGTTGCCTGTGAATGTGGAGTTGGTGGCATGTGAAACCCCCATGTGGAGCATTCGTTTGTGTGGGATGCTCTACCATGTTCATTCCTAGATAATGCACTCAAAGGGCACTAAGCATAGAGTGTGAAAACTGAGTTTCCTTGAGAGCTGCTTGGAAGCCTGATGGTGTGTGAAGTTAGTGAGCCAAATGGAGTTGTTCTCCCACAAGAACCACTCGGCTGATCCTTCTTCAATATGCCCTTCACCAACATGCAGTGTTTCCTTGATTGAATTAGCTCTCACACCAATATTTGCGTCTAGAGCCTTTGCATTGAGGGCTATCTGAAAACGGCTGTGGCGCTGAAGTTGCCTGTGAATGTGGAGTTGGTGGCATGTGAAACCCGCATGTGGAGCATTCGTTTGTGTGGGATGCTGACCAAGCTTCATTTCAGTCCTAGGCACACAAAGAGCACTAAGCATAGAGTGTGAAAACTGAGTTTCCTTGAGAGCTGCTTGGAAGCCTGATGGTGTGTGAAGTTAGTGAGCCAAATGGAGTTCTTCTCCCACAAGAACCACTCGGCTGATCCTTCTTCAATATGCCCTTCACCAACATGCAGTGTTTCCTTGATTGAATTAGCTCTCACACCAATATTTGCGTCTAGAGCCTTGGCATTGAGGGCTATCTGAAAACGGCTGTGGCGCTGAAGTTGCCTGTGAATGTGGAGTTGGTGGCATGTGAAACCCACATGTGGAGCATTCGTTTGTGTGGGATGCTGACCAAGCTTCATTTCAGTCCTAGGCACACAAAGAGCACTAAGCATAGAGTGTGAAAACTGAGTTTCCTTGAGAGCTGCTTGCAAGCCTGATGGTGTGTGAAGTTAGTGGGCCAAATGGAGTTGTTCTCCCACAAGAACCACTCGGCTGATCCTTCTTCAATATGCCCTTCACCAACATGCAGTGTTTCCTTGATTGAATTAGCTCTCACACCAATATTTGCGTCTAGAGCCTTTGCATTGAGGGCTATCTGAAAACGGCTGTGGCGCTGAAGTTGCCTGTAAATGTGGAGTTGGTGGCATGTGAAACCCGCATGTGGAGCATTCATTTGTGTGGGATGCTCTACCAGGTTCATTTCAGTCCTAGCCATACAAAGGGCACTAAGCATAGAGTGTGAAAACTGAGTTTCCTTGAGAGCTGCTTGGAAGCCTGATGGTGTGTGAAGTTAGTGAGCCAAATGGAGTTGTTCTCCCACAAGAACCACTCGGCTGATCCTTCTTCAATATGCCCTTCACCAACATGCAGTGTTTCCTTGATTGAATTAGCTCTCACACCAATATTTGCGTCTAGAGCCTTTGCATTGAGGGCTATCTGAAAACGGCTGTGGCGCAGAAATTGCCTGTGAATGTGGAGTTGGTGGCATGTGAAACCCGCATGTGGAGCATTCGTTTGTGTGGGATGCTCTACCAGGTTGATTCCTAGATAATGCACTCAAAGTACACTAAGCATAGAGTGTGAAAACTGAGTTTCCTTGAGAGCTGCTTGGAAGCCTGATGGTGTGTGAAGTTAGTGAGCCAAATGGAGTTGTTCTCCCACAAGAACCACTCGGCTGATCCTTCTTCAATATGCCCTTCACCAACATGCAGTGTTTCCTTGATTGAATTAGCTCTCACACCAATATTTGCGTCTAGAGCCTTTGCATTGAGGGCTATCTGAAAACGGCTGTGGCGCTGAAGTTGCCTGTGAATGTGGAGTTGGTGGCATGTGAAACCCGCATGTGGAGCATTCGTTTGTGTGGGATGCTGACCAAGCTTCATTTCAGTCCTAGGCACACAAAGAGCACTAAGCATAGAGTGTGAAAACTGAGTTTCCTTGAGAGCTGCTTGGAAGCCTGATGGTGTGTGAAGTTAGTGAGCCAAATGGAGTTGTTCTCCCACAAGAACCACTCGGCTGATCCTTCTTCAATATGCCCTTCACCAAATTGCAGTGTTTCCTTGATTGAATTAGCTCTCACACCAATATTTGCGTCTAGAGCCTTTGCATTGAGGGCTATCTGAAAACGGCTGTGGCGCTGAAGTTGCCTGTGAATGTGGAGTTGGTGGCAGGTGAAACCCGCATGTGGAGCATTCGTTTGTGTGGGATGCTCTACCAGGTTCATTCCTAGATAATGCACTCAAAGGGCACTAAGCATAGAGTGTGAAAACTGAGTTTCCTTGAGAGCTGCTTGGAAGCCTGATGGTGTGTGAAGTTAGTGAGCCAAATGGAGTTGTTCTCCCACAAGAACCACTCGGCTGATCCTTCTTCAATATGCCCTTCACCAGCATGCAGTGTTTCCTTGATTGAATTAGCTCTCACACCAATATTTGCGTCTAGAGCCTTTGCATTGAGGGCTATCTGAAAACGGCTGTGGCGCAGAAATTGCCTGTGAATGTGGAGTTGGTGGCATGTGAAACCCGCATGTGGAGCATTCGTTTGTGTGGGATGCTCTACCAGGTTCATTCCTAGATAATGCACTCAAAGGGCACTAAACATAGAGTGTGAAAACTGAGTTTCCTTGAGAGCTGCTTGGAAGCCTGATGGTGTGTGAAGTTAGTGAGCCAAATGGAGTTGTTCTCCCACAAGAACCACTCGGCTGATCCTTCTTCAATATGCCCTTCACCAACATGCAGTGTTTCCTTGATTGAATTAGCTCTCACACCAATATTTGCGTCTAGAGCCTTTGCATTGAGGGCTATCTGAAAACGGCTGTGGCGCTGAAGTTGCCTGTGAATGTGGAGTTGGTGGCATGTGAAACCCGCATGTGGAGCATTCGTTTGTGTGGGATGCTGACCAAGCTTCATTTCAGTCCTAGGCACACAAAGAGCACTAAGCATAGAGTGTGAAAACTGAGTTTCCTTGAGAGCTGCTTGGAAGCCTGATGGTGTGTGAAGTTAGTGAGCCAAATGGAGTTGTTCTCCCACAAGAACCACTCGGCTGATCCTTCTTCAATATGCCCTTCACCAAATTGCAGTGTTTCCTTGATTGAATTAGCTCTCACACCAATATTTGCGTCTAGAGCCTTTGCATTGAGGGCTATCTGAAAACGGCTGTGGCGCTGAAGTTGCCTGTGAATGTGGAGTTGGTGGCATGTGAAACTCGCATGTGGAGCATTCGTTTGTGTGGGATGCTCTACCAGGTTCATTTCAGTCCTAGCCATACAAAGGGCACTAAGCATAGAGTGTGAAAACTGAGTTTCCTTGAGAGCTGCTTGGAAGCCTGATGGTGTGTGAAGTTAGTGAGCCAAATGGAGTTGTTCTCCCACAAGAACCACTCGGCTGATCCTTCTTCAATATGCCCTTCACCAACATGCAGTGTTTCCTTGATTGAATTAGCTCTCACACCAATATTTGCGTCTAGAGCCTTTGCATTGAGGGCTATCTGAAAACGGCTGTGGCGCTGAAGTTGCCTGTGAATGTGGAGTTGGTGGCATGTGAAACCCGCATGTGGAGCATTCATTTGTGTGGGATGCTGACCAAGCTTCATTTCAGTCCTAGGCACACAAAGAGCACTAAGCATAGAGTGTGAAAACTGAGTTTCCTTGAGAGCTGCTTGGAAGCCTGATGGTGTGTGAAGTTAGTGAGCCAAATGGAGTTGTTCTCCCACAAGAACCACTCGGCTGATCCTTCTTCAATATGCCCTTCACCAAATTGCAGTGTTTCCTTGATTGAATTAGCTCTCACACCAATATTTGCGTCTAGAGCCTTTGCATTGAGGGCTATCTGAAAACGGCTGTGGCGCTGAAGTTGCCTGTGAATGTGGAGTTGGTGGCATGTGAAACCCGCATGTGCAGCATTCGTTTGTGTGGGATGCTCTACCAGGTTCATTTCAGTCCTAGCCATACAAAGGGCACTAAGCATAGAGTGTGAAAACTGAGTTTCCTTGAGAGCTGCTTGGAAGCCTGATGGTGTGTGAAGTTAGTGAGCCAAATGGAGTTGTTCTCCCACAAGAACCACTCGGCTGATCCTTCTTCAATATGCCCTTCACCAACATGCAGTGTTTCCTTGATTGAATTAGCTCTCACACCAATATTTGCGTCTAGAGCCTTTGCATTGAGGGCTATCTGAAAACGGCTGTGGCGCTGAAGTTGCCTGTGAATGTGGAGTTGGTGGCATGTGAAACCCGCATGTGGAGCATTCGTTTGTGTGGGATGCTCTACCAGGTTCATTCCTAGATAATGCACTCAAAGGGCACTAAACATAGAGTGTGAAAACTGAGTTTCCTTGAGAGCTGCTTGGAAGCCTGATGGTGTGTGAAGTTAGTGAGCCAAATGGAGTTGTTCTCCCACAAGAACCACTCGGCTGATCCTTCTTCAATATGCCCTTCACCAACATGCAGTGTTTCCTTGATTGAATTAGCTCTCACACCAATATTTGCGTCTAGAGCCTTTGCATTGAGGGCTATCTGAAAACGGCTGTGGCGCAGAAATTGCCTGTGAATGTGGAGTTGGTGGCATGTGAAACCCGCATGTGGAGCATTCGTTTGTGCGGGATGCTCTACCAGGTTGATTCCTAGATAATGCACTCAAAGTACACTAAGCATAGAGTGTGAAAACTGGGTTTCCTTGAGAGCTGCTTGGAAGCCTGATGGTGTGTGAAGTTAGTGAGCCAAATGGAGTTGTTCTCCCACAAGAACCACTCGGCTGATCCTTCTTCAATATGCCCTTCACCAACATGCAGTGTTTCCTTGATTGAATTAGCTCTCACACCAATATTTGCGTCTAGAGCCTTTGCATTGAGGGCTATCTGAAAACGGCTGTGGCGCTGAAGTTGCCTGTGAATGTGGAGTTGGTGGCATGTGAAACCCGCATGTGGAGCATTCGTTTGTGTGGGATGCTGACCAAGCTTCATTTCAGTCCTAGGCACACAAAGAGCACTAAGCATAGAGTGTGAAAACTGAGTTTCCTTGAGAGCTGCTTGGAAGCCTGATGGTGTGTGAAGTTAGTGAGCCAAATGGAGTTGTTCTCCCACAAGAACCACTCGGCTGATCCTTCTTCAATATGCCCTTCACCAAATTGCAGTGTTTCCTTGATTGAATTAGCTCTCACACCAATATTTGCGTCTAGAGCCTTTGCATTGAGGGCTATCTGAAAACGGCTGTGGCGCTGAAGTTGCCTGTGAATGTGGAGTTGGTGGCATGTGAAACCCGCATGTGGAGCATTCGTTTGTGTGGGATGCTGACCAAGCTTCATTTCAGTCCTAGGCACACAAAGAGCACTAAGCATAGAGTGTGAAAACTGAGTTTCCTTGAGAGCTGCTTGGAAGCCTGATGGTGTGTGAAGTTAGTGAGCCAAATGGAGTTGTTCTCCCACAAGAACCACTCGGCTGATCCTTCTTCAATATGCCCTTCACCAAATTGCAGTGTTTCCTTGATTGAATTAGCTCTCACACCAATATTTGCGTCTAGAGCCTTTGCATTGAGGGCTATCTGAAAACGGCTGTGGCGCTGAAGTTGCCTGTGAATGTGGAGTTGGTGGCAGGTGAAACCCGCATGTGGAGCATTCGTTTGTGTGGGATGCTCTACCAGGTTCATTCCTAGATAATGCACTCAAAGGGCACTAAGCCTAGAGTGTGAAAACTGAGTTTCCTTGAGAGCTGCTTGGAAGCCTGATGGTGTGTGAAGTTAGTGAGCCAAATGGAGTTGTTCTCCCACAAGAACCACTCGGCTGATCCTTCTTCAATATGCCCTTCACCAGCATGCAGTGTTTCCTTGATTTAATTAGCTCTCACACCAATATTCGCGTCTAGAGCCTTTGCATTGAGGGCTATCTGAAAACGGCTGTGGCGCTGAAGTTGTCTGTGAATGTGGAGTTGGTGGCATGTGAAACCCGCAGGTGGAGCATTCGTTTGTTTGGAATGCTCTACCACGTTCATTTCAGTCCTAGCCATACAAAGGCACTAAGCATAGAGTGTGAAAACTGAGTTTCCTTGAGAGCTGCTTGGAAGCCTGATGGTGTGTGAAGTTAGTGAGCCAAATGGAGTTGTTCTCCCACAAGAACCACTCGGCTGATCCTTCTTCAATATGCCCTTCACCAACATGCAGTGTTTCCTTGATTGAATTAGCTCTCACACCAATATTTGCGTCTAGAGCCTTTGCATTGAGGGCTATCTGAAAACGGCTGTGGCGCTGAAGTTGCCTGTGAATGTGGAGTTGGTGGCATGTGAAACCCGCATGTGGAGCATTCGTTTGTGTGGGATGCTCTACCAGGTTCATTCCTAGATAATGCACTCAAAGGGCACTAAGCCTAGAGTGTGAAAACTGAGTTTCCTTGAGAGCTGCTTGGAAGCCTGATGGTGTGTGAAGTTAGTGAGCCAAATGGAGTTGTTCTCCCACAAGAACCACTCGGCTGATCCTTCTTCAATATGCCCTTCACCAACATGCAGTGTTTCCTTGATTGAATTAGCTCTCACACCAATATTTGCGTCTAGAGCCTTTGCATTGAGGGCTATCTGAAAACGGCTGTGGCGCTGAAGTTGCCTGTGAATGTGGAGTTGGTGGCATGTGAAACCCGCATGTGGAGCATTCGTTTGTGTGGGATGCTCTACCATGTTCATTCCTAGATAATGCACTCAAAGGGCACTAAGCATAGAGTGTGAAAACTGAGTTTCCTTGAGAGCTGCTTGGAAGCCTGATGGTGTGTGAAGTTAGTGAGCCAAATGGAGTTGTTCTCCCACAAGAACCACTCGGCTGATCCTTCTTCAATATGCCCTTCACCAACATGCAGTGTTTCCTTGATTGAATTAGCTCTCACACCAATATTCACGTCTAGAGCCTTGGCATTGAGGGCTATCTGAAAACGGCTGTGGCGCTGAAGTTGCCTGTCAATGTGGAGTTGGTGGCATGTGAAACCCACATGTGGAGCATTCGTTTGTGTGGGATGCTGACCAAGCTTCATTTCAGTCCTAGGCACACAAAGAGCACTAAGCATAGAGTGTGAAAACTGAGTTTCCTTGAGAGCTGCTTGCAAGCCTGATGGTGTGTGAAGTTAGTGGGCCAAATGGAGTTGTTCTCCCACAAGAACCACTCGGCTGATCCTTCTTCAATATGCCCTTCACCAACATGCAGTGTTTCCTTGATTGAATTAGCTCTCACACCAATATTTGCGTCTAGAGCCTTTGCATTGAGGGCTATCTGAAAACGGCTGTGGCGCTGAAGTTGCCTGTAAATGTGGAGTTGGTGGCATGTGAAACCCGCATGTGGAGCATTCATTTGTGTGGGATGCTCTACCAGGTTCATTTCAGTCCTAGCCATACAAAGGGCACTAAGCATAGAGTGTGAAAACTGAGTTTCCTTGAGAGCTGCTTGGAAGCCTGATGGTGTGTGAAGTTAGTGAGCCAAATGGAGTTGTTCTCCCACAAGAACCACTCGGCTGATCCTTCTTCAATATGCCCTTCACCAACATGCAGTGTTTCCTTGATTGAATTAGCTCTCACACCAATATTTGCGTCTAGAGCCTTTGCATTGAGGGCTATCTGAAAACGGCTGTGGCGCAGAAATTGCCTGTGAATGTGGAGTTGGTGGCATGTGAAACCCGCATGTGGAGCATTCGTTTGTGTGGGATGCTCTACCAGGTTGATTCCTAGATAATGCACTCAAAGTACACTAAGCATAGAGTGTGAAAACTGAGTTTCCTTGAGAGCTGCTTGGAAGCCTGATGGTGTGTGAAGTTAGTGAGCCAAATGGAGTTGTTCTTCCACAAGAACCACTCGGCTGATCCTTCTTCAATATGCCCTTCACCAACATGCAGTGTTTCCTTGATTGAATTAGCTCTCACACCAATATTTGCGTCTAGAGCCTTTGCATTGAGGGCTATCTGAAAACGGCTGTGGCGCTGAAGTTGCCTGTGAATGTGGAGTTGGTGGCATGTGAAACCCGCATGTGGAGCATTCGTTTGTGTGGGATGCTGACCAAGCTTCATTTCAGTCCTAGGCACACAAAGAGCACTAAGCATAGAGTGTGAAAACTGAGTTTCCTTGAGAGCTGCTTGGAAGCCTGATGGTGTGTGAAGTTAGTGAGCCAAATGGAGTTGTTCTCCCACAAGAACCACTCGGCTGATCCTTCTTCAATATGCCCTTCACCAAATTGCAGTGTTTCCTTGATTGAATTAGCTCTCACACCAATATTTGCGTCTAGAGCCTTTGCATTGAGGGCTATCTGAAAACGGCTGTGGCGCTGAAGTTGCCTGTGAATGTGGAGTTGGTGGCATGTGAAACCCGCATGTGGAGCATTCGTTTGTGTGGGATGCTCTACCTGGTTCATTTCAGTCCTAGCCATACAAAGGGCACTAAGCATAGAGTGTGAAAACTGAGTTTCCTTGAGAGCTGCTTGGAAGCCTGATGGTGTGTGAAGTTAGTGAGCCAAATGGAGTTGTTCTCCCACAAGAACCACTCGGCTGATCCTTCTTCAATATGCCCTTCACCAACATGCAGTGTTTCCTTGATTGAATTAGCTCTCACACCAATATTTGAGTCTAGAGCCTTTGCATTGAGGGCTATCTGAAAACGGCTGTGGCGCTGAAGTTGCCTGTGAATGTGGAGTTGGTGGCATGTGAAACCCGCATGTGGAGCATTCGTTTGTGTGGGATGCTGACCAAGCATCATTTCAGTCCTAGGAACTCAAAGGGCACTAGGCATAGAGTGTGAAAACTGAGTTTCCTTGAGAGCTGCTTGGAAGCCTGATGGTGTGTGAAGTTAGTGAGCCAAATGGAGTTGTTCTCCCACAAAAACCACTCGGCTGATCCTTCTTCAATATGCCCTTCACCAACATGCAGTGTTTCCTTGATTGAATTAGCTCTCACACCAATATTTGCGTCTAGAGCCTTTGCATTGAGGGCTATCTGAAAACGGCTGTGGCGCTGAAGTTGCCTGTGAATGTGGAGTTGGTGGCATGTGAAACCCGCATGTGGAGCATTCGTTTGTGTGGGATGCTCTACCAGGTTCATTTCAGTCCTAGCCATACAAAGGGCACTAAGCATAGAGTGTGAAAACTGAGTTTCCTTGAGAGCTGCTTGGAAGCCTGATGGTGTGTGAAGTTAGTGAGCCAAATGGAGTTGTTCTCCCACAAGAACCACTCGGCTGATCCTTGTTCAATATGCCCTTCACCAACATGCAGTATTTCCTTGATTGAATTAGCTCTCACACCAATATTTGCGTCTAGAGCCTTTGCATTGAGGGCTATCTGAAAACGGCTGTGGCACTGAAGTTGCCTGTGAATGTGGAGTTGGTGGCATGTGAAACCCGCATGTGGAGCATTCGTTTGTGTGGGATGCTCTACCAGGTTCATTCCTAGATAATGCACTCAAAGTACACTAAGCATAGAGTGTGAAAACTGAATTTCCTTGAGAGCTGCTTGGAAGCCTGATGGTGTGTGAAGTTAGTGAGCCAAATGGAGTTGTTCTCCCACAAGAACCACTTGGCTGATCCTTCTTCAATATGCCCTTCACCAACATGCAGTGTTTCCTTGATTGAATTAGCTCTCACACCGATATTTGCGTCTAGAGCCTTTGCATTGAGGGCTATCTGAAAACGGCTGTGGCGCTGAAGTTGCCTGTGAATGTGGAGTTGGTGGCATGTGAAACCCGCATGTGGAGCATTCGTTTGTGTGGGATGCTCTACCAGGTTCATTTCAGTCCTAGCCATACAAAGGGCACTAAGCATAGAGTGTGAAAACTGAGTTTCCTTGAGAGCTGCTTGGAAGCCTGATGGTGTGTGAAGTTAGTGAGCCAAATGGAGTTGTTCTCCCACAAGAACCACTCGGCTGATCCTTCTTCAATATGCCCTTCACCAACATGCAGTGTTTCCTTGATTGAATTAGCTCTCACACCAATATTTGCGTCTAGAGCCTTTGCATTGAGGGCTATCTGAAAATGGCTGTGGCGCTGAAGTTGCCTGTGAATGTGGAGTTGGTGGCATGTGAAACCCGAATGTGGAGCATTCGTTTGTGTGGGATGCTCTACCAGGTTCATTTCAGTCCTAGCCATACAAAGGGCACTAAGCATAGAGTGTGAAAACTGAGTTTCCTTGAGAGCTGCTTGGAAGCCTGATGGTGTGTGAAGTTAGTGAGCCAAATGGAGTTGTTCTCCCACAAGAACCACTCGGCTGATCCTTCTTCAATATGCCCTTCACCAACATGCAGTGTTTCCTTGATTGAATTAGCTCTCACACCAATATTCGCGTCTAGAGCCTTTGCATTGAGGGCTATCTGAAAACGGCTGTGGCGCTGAAGTTGCCTGTCAATTTGGAGTTGGTGGCATGTGAAACCCACATGTGGAGCATTCGTTTGTGTGGGATGCTGACCAAGCTACATTTCAGTCCTAGGCACACAAAGATCACTAAGCATAGAGTGTGAAAACTGAGTTTCCTTGAGAGCTGCTTGGAAGCCTGATGGTGTGTGAAGTTAGTGAGCCAAATGGAGTTGTTCTCCCACAAGAACCACTCGGCTGATCCTTCTTCAATATGCCCTTCACCAACATACAGTGTTTCCTTGATTGAATTAGCTCTCACACCAATATTTGCGTCTAGAGCCTTTGCATGGAGGGCTATCTGAAAACGGCTGTGGCGCTGAAGTTGCCTGTGAATGTGGAGTTGGTGGCATGTGAAACCCGCATGTGGAGCATTCGTTTGTGTGGGATGCTCTACCAGGGTGATTCCTAGATAATGCACTCAAAGTACACTAAGCATAGAGTGTGAAAACTGAGTTTCCTTGAGAGCTGCTTGGAAGCCTGATGGTGTGTGAAGTTAGTGAGCCAAATGGAGTTGTTCTCCCACAAGAACCACTCGGCTGATCCTTCTTCAATATGCCCTTCACCAACATGCAGTGTTTCGTTGATTGAATTAGCTTTCACACCAATATTTGCGTCTAGAGCCTTTGCATTGAGGGCTATCTGAAAATGGCTCTGGCGCTGAAGTTGCCTGTGAATGTGGAGTTGGTGGCATGTGAAACCCGAATGTGGAGCATTCGTTTGTGTGGGATGCTCTACCAGGTTCATTTCAGTCCTAGCCATACAAAGGGCACTAAGCATAGAGTGTGAAAACTGAGTTTCCTTGAGAGCTGCTTGGAAGCCTGATGGTGTGTGAAGTTAGTGAGCCAAATGGAGTTGTTCTCCCACAAGAACCACTCGGCTGATCCTTCTTCAATATGCCCTTCACCAACATGCAGTGTTTCCTTGATTGAATTAGCTCTCACACCAATATTCGCGTCTAGAGCCTTTGCATTGAGGGCTATCTGAAAACGGCTGTGGCGCTGAAGTTGCCTGTCAATTTGGAGTTGGTGGCATGTGAAACCCACATGTGGAGCATTCGTTTATGTGGGATGCTGACCAAGCTACATTTCAGTCCTAGGCACACAAAGATCACTAAGCATAGAGTGTGAAAACTGAGTTTCCTTGAGAGCTGCTTGGAAGCCTGATGGTGTGTGAAGTTAGTGAGCCAAATGGAGTTGTTCTCCCAAAAGAACCACTCGGCTGATCCTTCTTCAATATGCCCTTCACCAACATGCAGTGTTTCCTTGATTGAATTAGCTCTCACACCAATATTTGCGTCTAGAGCCTTTGCATTAAGGGCTATCTGAAAACGGCTGTGGCGCTGAAGTTGCCTGTGAATGTGGAGTTGGTGGCATGTGAAACCCGCATGTGGAGCATTCGTTTGTGTGGGATGCTCTACCAGGTTGATTCCTAGATAATGCACTCAAAGTACACTAAGCATAGAGTGTGAAAACTGAGTTTCCTTGAGAGCTGCTTGGAAGCCTGATGGTGTGTGAAGTTAGTGAGCCAAATGGAGTTGTTCTCCCACAAGAACCACTCGGCTGATCCTTCTTCAATATGCCATTCACCAACATGCAGTGTTTCCTTGATTGAATTAGCTCTCACACCAATATTTGCGTCTAGAGCCTTTGCATTGAGGGCTATCTGAAAACGGCTGTGGCGCTGAAGTTGCCTGTGAATGTGGAGTTGGTGGCATGTGAAACCCGCATGTGGAGCATTCGTTTGTGTGGGATGCTGACCAAGCATCATTTCAGTCCTAGGAACTCAAAGGGCACTAAGCATAGAGTGTGAAAACTGAGTTTCCTTGAGAGCTGCTTGGAAGCCTGATGGTGTGTGAAGTTAGTGAGCCAAATGGAGTTGTTCTCCCACAAGAACCACTCGGCTGATCCTTCTTCAATATGCCCTTCACCAACATGCAGTGTTTCCTTGATTGAATTAGCTCTCACACCAATATTTGCGTCTAGAGCCTTTGCATTGAGGGCTATCTGAAAACGGCTGTGGCGCTGAAGTTGCCTGTGAATGTGGAGTTGGTGGCATGTGAAACCCGCATGTGGAGCATTCGTTTGTGTGGGATGCTCTACCAGGTTCATTCCTAGATAATGCACTCAAAGGGCACTAAGCATAGAGTGTAAAAACTGAGTTTCCTTGAGAGCTGCTTGGAAGCCTGATGGTGTGTGAAGTTAGTGAGCCAAATGGAGTTGTTCTCCCACAAGAACCACTCGGCTGATCCTTCTTCAATATGCCCTTCACCAACATGCAGTGTTTCCTTGATTGAATTAGCTCTCACACCAATATTTGCGTCTAGAGCCTTTGCATTGAGGGCTATCTGAAAACGGCTGTGGCACTGAAGTTGCCTGTGAATGTGGAGTTGGTGGCATGTGAAACCCGCATGTGGAGCATTCGTTTATGAGGGATGCTGAAGAAGCATCATTTCAGTCCTAAGGCACACAAAGAGCACTAAGCATAGAGTGTGAAAATTGAGTTTCCTTGAGAGCTGCTTGGAAGCCTGATGGTGTGTGAAGTTAGTGAGCCAAATGGAGTTGTTCTCCCACAAGAACCACTCGGCTGATCCTTCTTCAATATGCCCTTCACCAACATGCAGTGTTTCCTTGATTGAATTAGCTCTCACACCAATATTTGCGTCTAGAGCCTTTGCATTGAGGGCTATCTGAAAACGGCTGTGGCGCTGAAGTTGTCTGTGAATGTGGAGTTGGTGGCATGTGAAACCCGCAGGTGGAGCATTCGTTTGTTTGGAATGCTCTACCACGTTCATTTCAGTCCTAGCCATACAAAGGGCACTAAGCATAGAGTGTGAAAACTGTGTTTCCTTGAGAGCTGCTTGGAAGCCTGATGGTGTGTGAAGTTAGTGAGCCAAATGGAGTTGTTCTCCCACAAGAACCACTCGGCTGATCCTTCTTCAATATGCCCTTCACCAACATGCAGTGTTTCCTTGATTGAATTAGCTCTCACACCAATATTTGCGTCTAGAGCCTTTGCATTGAGGGCTATCTGAAAACGGCTGTGGCGCTGAAGTTGCCTGTGAATGTGGAGTTGGTGGCATGTGAAACCCGCATGTGGAGCATTCGTTTGTGTGGGATGCTCTACCAGGTTCATTCCTAGATAATGCACTCAAAGGGCACTAAGCATAGAGTGTGAAAACTGAGTTTCCTTGAGAGCTGCTTGGAAGCCTGATGGTGTGTGAAGTTAGTGAGCCAAATGGAGTTGTTCTCCCACAAGAACCACTCGGCTGATCCTTCTTCAATATGCCCTTCACCAACATGCAGTGTTTCCTTGATTGAATTAGCTCTCACACCAATATTTGCGTCTAGAGCCTTTGCATTGAGGGCTATCTGAAAACGGCTGTGGCGCTGAAGTTGCCTGTGAATGTGGAGTTGGTGGCATGTGAAACCCCCATGTGGAGCATTCGTTTGTGTGGGATGCTCTACCATGTTCATTCCTAGATAATGCACTCAAAGGGCACTAAGCATAGAGTGTGAAAACTGAGTTTCCTTGAGAGCTGCTTGGAAGCCTGATGGTGTGTGAAGTTAGTGAGCCAAATGGAGTTGTTCTCCCACAAGAACCACTCGGCTGATCCTTCTTCAATATGCCCTTCACCAACATGCAGTGTTTCCTTGATTGAATTAGCTCTCACACCAATATTCGCGTCTAGAGCCTTTGCATTGAGGGCTATCTGAAAACGGCTGTGGCGCTGAAGTTGCCTGTCAATTTGGAGTTGGTGGCATGTGAAACCCACATGTGGAGCATTCGTTTATGTGGGATGCTGACCAAGCTACATTTCAGTCCTAGGCACACAAAGAGCACTAAGCATAGAGTGTGAAAACTGAGTTTCCTTGAGAGCTGCTTGGAAGCCTGATGGTGTGTGAAGTTAGTGAGCCAAATGGAGTTGTTCTCCCAAAAGAACCACTCGGCTGATCCTTCTTCAATATGCCCTTCACCAACATGCAATGTTTCCTTGATTGAATTAGCTCTCACACCAATATTTGCGTCTAGAGCCTTTGCATTGAGGGCTATCTGAAAACGGCTGTGGCGCTGAAGTTGCCTGTGAATGTGGAGTTGGTGGCATGTGAAACCCGCATGTGGAGCATTCGTTTGTGTGGGATGCTCTACCAGGTTGATTCCTAGATAATGCACTCAAAGTACACTAAGCATAGAGTGTGAAAACTGAGTTTCCTTGAGAGCTGCTTGGAAGCCTGATGGTGTGTGAAGTTAGTGAGCCAAATGGAGTTGTTCTCCCACAAGAACCACTCGGCTGATCCTTCTTCAATATGCCATTCACCAACATGCAGTGTTTCCTTGATTGAATTAGCTCTCACACCAATATTTGCGTCTAGAGCCTTTGCATTGAGGGCTATCTGAAAACGGCTGTGGCGCTGAAGTTGCCTGTGAATGTGGAGTTGGTGGCATGTGAAACCCGCATGTGGAGCATTCGTTTGTGTGGGATGCTGACCAAGCATCATTTCAGTCCTAGGAACTCAAAGGGCACTAAGCATAGAGTGTGAAAACTGAGTTTCCTTGAGAGCTGCTTGGAAGCCTGATGGTGTGTGAAGTTAGTGAGCCAAATGGAGTTGTTCTCCCACAAGAACCACTCGGCTGATCCTTCTTCAATATGCCCTTCACCAACATGCAGTGTTTCCTTGATTGAATTAGCTCTCACACCAATATTTGCGTCTAGAGCCTTTGCATTGAGGGCTATCTGAAAACGGCTGTGGCGCTGAAGTTGCCTGTGAATGTGGAGTTGGTGGCATGTGAAACCCGCATGTGGAGCATTCGTTTGTGTGGGATGCTCTACCAGGTTCATTCCTAGATAATGCACTCAAAGGGCACTAAGCATAGAGTGTAAAAACTGAGTTTCCTTGAGAGCTGCTTGGAAGCCTGATGGTGTGTGAAGTTAGTGAGCCAAATGGAGTTGTTCTCCCACAAGAACCACTCGGCTGATCCTTCTTCAATATGCCCTTCACCAACATGCAGTGTTTCCTTGATTGAATTAGCTCTCACACCAATATTTGCGTCTAGAGCCTTTGCATTGAGGGCTATCTGAAAACGGCTGTGGCGCTGAAGTTGCCTGTGAATGTGGAGTTGGTGGCATGTGAAACCCGCATGTGGAGCATTCGTTTATGAGGGATGCTGAAGAAGCATCATTTCAGTCCTAAGGCACACAAAGAGCACTAAGCATAGAGTGTGAAAATTGAGTTTCCTTGAGAGCTGCTTGGAAGCCTGATGGTGTGTGAAGTTAGTGAGCCAAATGGAGTTGTTCTCCCACAAGAACCACTCGGCTGATCCTTCTTCAATATGCCCTTCACCAACATGCAGTGTTTCCTTGATTGAATTAGCTCTCACACCAATATTTGCGTCTAGAGCCTTTGCATTGAGGGCTATCTGAAAACGGCTGTGGCGCTGAAGTTGCCTGTGAATGTGGAGTTGGTGGCATGTGAAACCCGCATGTGGAGCATTCGTTTGTTTGGGATGCTCTACCAGGTTCATTCCTAGATAATGCACTCAAAGGGCACTAAGCATAGAGTGTGAAAACTGAGTTTCCTTGAGAGCTGCTTGGAAGCCTGATGGTGTGTGAAGTTAGTGAGCCAAATGGAGTTGTTCTCCCACAAGAACCACTCGGCTGATCCTTCTTCAATATGCCCTTCACCAACATGCAGTGTTTCCTTGATTGAATTAGCTCTCACACCAATATTTGCGTCTAGAGCCTTTGCATTGAGGGCTATCTGCAAACGGCTGTGGCGCTGAAGTTGCCTGTGAATGTGGAGTTGGTGGCATGTGAAACCCCCATGTGGAGCATTCGTTTGTGTGGGATGCTCTACCATGTTCATTCCTAGATAATGCACTCAAAGGGCACTAAGCATAGAGTGTGAAAACTGAGTTTCCTTGAGAGCTGCTTGGAAGCCTGATGGTGTGTGAAGTTAGTGAGCCAAATGGAGTTGTTCTCCCACAAGAACCACTCGGCTGATCCTTCTTCAATATGCCCTTCACCAACATGCAGTGTTTCCTTGATTGAATTAGCTCTCACACCAATATTTGCGTCTAGAGCCTTTGCATTGAGGGCTATCTGAAAACGGCTGTGGCGCTGAAGTTGCCTGTGAATGTGGAGTTGGTGGCATGTGAAACCCGCATGTGGAGCATTCGTTTGTGTGGGATGCTGACCAAGCTTCATTTCAGTCCTAGGCACACAAAGAGCACTAAGCATAGAGTGTGAAAACTGAGTTTCCTTGAGAGCTGCTTGGAAGCCTGATGGTGTGTGAAGTTAGTGAGCCAAATGGAGTTGTTCTCCCACAAGAACCACTCGGCTGATCCTTCTTCAATATGCCCTTCACCAACATGCAGTGTTTCCTTGATTGAATTAGCTCTCACACCAATATTTGCGTCTAGAGCCTTGGCATTGAGGGCTATCTGAAAACGGCTGTGGCGCTGAAGTTGCCTGTGAATGTGGAGTTGGTGGCATGTGAAACCCACACGTGGAGCATTCGTTTGTGTGGGATGCTGACCAAGCTTCATTTCAGTCCTAGGCACACAAAGAGCACTAAGCATAGAGTGTGAAAACTGAGTTTCCTTGAGAGCTGCTTGCAAGCCTGATGGTGTGTGAAGTTAGTGGGCCAAATGAAGTTGTTCTCCCACAAGAACCACTCGGCTGATCCTTCTTCAATATGCCCTTCACCAACATGCAGTGTTTCCTTGATTGAATTAGCTCTCACACCAATATTTGCGTCTAGAGCCTTTGCATTGAGGGCTATCTGAAAACGGATGTGGCGCTGAAGTTGCCTGTAAATGTGGAGTTGGTGGCATGTGAAACCCGCATGTGGAGCATTCATTTGTGTGGGATGCTCTACCAGGTTCATTTCAGTCCTAGCCATACAAAGGGCACTAAGCATAGAGTGTGAAAACTGAGTTTCCTTGAGAGCTGCTTGGAAGCCTGATGGTGTGTGAAGTTAGTGAGCCAAATGGAGTTGTTCTCCCACAAGAACCACTCGGCTGATCCTTCTTCAATATGCCCTTCACCAACATGCAGTGTTTCCTTGATTGAATTAGCTCTCACACCAATATTTGCGTCTAGAGCCTTTGCATTGAGGGCTATCTGAAAACGGCTGTGGCGCTGAAGTTGCCTGTGAATGTGGAGTTGGTGGCATGTGAAACCCGCATGTGGAGCATTCGTTTGTGTGGGATGCTGACCAAGCTTCATTTCAGTCCTAGGCACACAAAGAGCACTAAGCATAGAGTGTGAAAACTGAGTTTCCTTGAGAGCTGCTTGGAAGCCTGATGGTGTGTGAAGTTAGTGAGCCAAATGGAGTTGTTCTCCCACAAGAACCACTCGGCTGATCCTTCTTCAATATGCCCTTCACCAACATGCAGTGTTTCCTTGATTGAATTAGCTCTCACACCAATATTTGCGTCTAGAGCCTTTGCATTGAGGGCTATCTGAAAACGGCTGTGGCGCTGAAGTTGCCAGTGAATGTGGAGTTGGTGGCAGGTGAAACCCGCATGTGGAGCATTCGTTTGTGTGGGATGCTCTACCAGGTTCATTCCTAGATAATGCACTCAAAGGGCACTAAGCATAGAGTGTGAAAACTGAGTTTCCTTGAGAGCTGCTTGGAAGCCTGATGGTGTGTGAAGTTAGTGAGCCAAATGGAGTTGTTCTCCCACAAGAACCACTCGGCTGATCCTTCTTCAATATGCCCTTCACCAGCATGCAGTGTTTCCTTGATTGAATTAGCTCTCACACCAATATTTGCGTCTAGAGCCTTTGCATTGAGGGCTATCTGAAAACGGCTGTGGCGCAGAAATTGCCTGTGAATGTGGAGTTGGTGGCATGTGAAACCCGCATGTGGAGCATTCGTTTGTGTGGGATGCTCTACCAGGTTCATTCCTAGATAATGCACTCAAAGGGCACTAAGCATAGAGTGTGAAAACTGAGTTTCCTTGAGAGCTGCTTGGAAGCCTGATGGTGTGTGAAGTTCGTGAGCCAAATGGAGTTGTTCTCCCACAAGAACCACTCGGCTGATCCTTCTTCAATATGCCCTTCACCAACATGCAGTGTTTCCTTGATTGAATTAGCTCTCACACCAATATTTGCGTCTAGAGCCTTTGCATTGAGGGCTATCTGAAAACGGCTGTGGCGCTGAAGTTGCCTGTGAATGTGGAGTTGGTGGCATGTGAAACCCGCATGTGGAGCATTCGTTTGTGTGGGATGCTGACCAAGCTTCATTTCAGTCCTAGGCACACAAAGAGCACTAAGCATAGAGTGTGAAAACTGAGTTTCCTTGAGAGCTGCTTGGAAGCCTGATGGTGTGTGAAGTTAGTGAGCCAAATGGAGTTGTTCTCCCACAAGAACCACTCGGCTGATCCTTCTTCAATATGCCCTTCACCAAATTGCAGTGTTTCCTTGATTGAATTAGCTCTCACACCAATATTTGCGTCTAGAGCCTTTGCATTGAGGGCTATCTGAAAACGGCTGTGGCGCTGAAGTTGCCTGTGAATGTGGAGTTGGTGGCATGTGAAACTCGCATGTGGAGCATTCGTTTGTGTGGGATGCTCTACCAGGTTCATTTCAGTCCTAGCCATACAAAGGGCACTAAGCATAGAGTGTGAAAACTGAGTTTCCTTGAGAGCTGCTTGGAAGCCTGATGGTGTGTGAAGTTAGTGAGCCAAATGGAGTTGTTCTCCCACAAGAACCACTCGGCTGATCCTTCTTCAATATGCCCTTCACCAACATGCAGTGTTTCCTTGATTGAATTAGCTCTCACACCAATATTTGCGTCTAGAGCCTTTGCATTGAGGGCTATCTGAAAACGGCTGTGGCGCTGAAGTTGCCTGTGAATGTGGAGTTGGTGGCATGTGAAACCCGCATGTGGAGCATTCATTTGTGTGGGATGCTGACCAAGCTTCATTTCAGTCCTAGGCACACAAAGAGCACTAAGCATAGAGTGTGAAAACTGAGTTTCCTTGAGAGCTGCTTGGAAGCCTGATGGTGTGTGAAGTTAGTGAGCCAAATGGAGTTGTTCTCCCACAAGAACCACTCGGCTGATCCTTCTTCAATATGCCCTTCACCAAATTGCAGTGTTTCCTTGATTGAATTAGCTCTCACACCAATATTTGCGTCTAGAGCCTTTGCATTGAGGGCTATCTGAAAAAGGCTGTGGCGCTGAAGTTGCCTGTGAATGTGGAGTTGGTGGCATGTGAAACCCGCATGTGCAGCATTCGTTTGTGTGGGATGCTCTACCAGGTTCATTTCAGTCCTAGCCATACAAAGGGCACTAAGCATAGAGTGTGAAAACTGAGTTTCCTTGAGAGCTGCTTGGAAGCCTGATGGTGTGTGAAGTTAGTGAGCCAAATGGAGTTGTTCTCCCACAAGAACCACTCGGCTGATCCTTCTTCAATATGCCCTTCACCAACATGCAGTGTTTCCTTGATTGAATTAGCTCTCACACCAATATTTGCGTCTAGAGCCTTTGCATTGAGGGCTATCTGAAAACGGCTGTGGCGCAGAAATTGCCTGTGAATGTGGAGTTGGTGGCAGGTGAAACCCGCATGTGGAGCATTCGTTTGTGTGGGATGCTCTACCAGGTTCATTTCAGTCCTAGCCATACAAAGGGCACTAAGCATAGAGTGTGAAAACTGAGTTTCCTTGAGAGCTGCTTGGAAGCCTGATGGTGTGTGAAGTTAGTGAGCCAAATGGAGTTGTTCTCCCACAAGAACCACTCGGCTGATCCTTCTTCAATATGCCCTTCACCAACATGCAGTGTTTCCTTGATTGAATTAGCTCTCACACCAATATTTGCGTCTAGAGCCTTTGCATTGAGGGCTATCTGAAAACGGCTGTGGCGCTGAAGTTGCCTGTGAATGTGGAGTTGGTGGCATGTGAAACCCGCATGTGGAGCATTCGTTTGTGTGGGATGCTCTACCAGGTTCATTCCTAGATAATGCACTCAAAGGGCACTAAACATAGAGTGTGAAAACTGAGTTTCCTTGAGAGCTGCTTGGAAGCCTGATGGTGTGTGAAGTTAGTGAGCCAAATGGAGTTGTTCTCCCACAAGAACCACTCGGCTGATCCTTCTTCAATATGCCCTTCACCAACATGCAGTGTTTCCTTGATTGAATTAGCTCTCACACCAATATTTGCGTCTAGAGCCTTTGCATTGAGGGCTATCTGAAAACGGCTGTGGCGCAGAAATTGCCTGTGAATGTGGAGTTGGTGGCATGTGAAACCCGCATGTGGAGCATTCGTTTGTGTGGGATGCTCTACCAGGTTGATTCCTAGATAATGCACTCAAAGTACACTAAGCATAGAGTGTGAAAACTGAGTTTCCTTGAGAGATGCTTGGAAGCCTGATGGTGTGTGAAGTTAGTGAGCCAAATGGAGTTGTTCTCCCACAAGAACCACTCGGCTGATCCTTCTTCAATATGCCCTTCACCAACATGCAGTGTTTCCTTGTTTGAATTAGCTCTCACACCAATATTTGCGTCTAGAGCCTTTGCATTCAGGGCTATCTGAAAACGGCTGTGGCGCTGAAGTTGCCTGTGAATGTGGAGTTGGTGGCATGTGAAACCCGCATGTGGAGCATTCGTTTGTGTGGGATGCTGACCAAGCTTCATTTCAGTCCTAGGCACACAAAGAGCACTAAGCATAGAGTGTGAAAACTGAGTTTCCTTGAGAGCTGCTTGGAAGCCTGATGGTGTGTGAAGTTAGTGAGCCAAATGGAGTTGTTCTCCCACAAGAACCACTCGGCTGATCCTTCTTCAATATGCCCTTCACCAAATTGCAGTGTTTCCTTGATTGAATTAGCTCTCACACCAATATTTGCGTCTAGAGCCTTTGCATTGAGGGCTATCTGAAAACGGCTGTGGCGCTGAAGTTGCCTGTGAATGTGGAGTTGGTGGCAGGTGAAACCCGCATGTGGAGCATTCGTTTATGTGGGATGCTCTACCAGGTTCATTCCTAGATAATGCACTCAAAGGGCACTAAGCCTAGAGTGTGAAAACTGAGTTTCCTTGAGAGCTGCTTGGAAGCCTGATGGTGTGTGAAGTTAGTGAGCCAAATGGAGTTGTTCTCCCACAAGAACCACTCGGCTGATCCTTCTTCAATATGCCCTTCACCAGCATGCAGTGTTTCCTTGATTTAATTAGCTCTCACACCAATATTTGCGTCTAGAGCCTTTGCATTGAGGGCTATCTGAAAACGGCTGTGGTGCAGAAATTGCCTGTGAATGTGGAGTTGGTGGCATGTGAAACCCGCATGTGGAGCATTCGTTTGTGTGGGATGCTCTACCAGGTTCATTCCTAGATAATGCACTCAAAGGGCACTAAACATAGAGTGTGAAAACTGAGTTTCCTTGAGAGCTGCTTGGAAGCCTGATGGTGTGTGAAGTTAGTGAGCCAAATGGAGTTGTTCTCCCACAAGAACCACTCGGCTGATCCTTCTTCAATATGCCCTTCACCAACATGCAGTGTTTCCTTGATTGAATTAGCTCTCACACCAATATTTGCGTCTAGAGCCTTTGCAAGGAGGGCTATCTGAAAACGGCTGTGGCGCTGAAGTTGCCTGTGAATGTGGAGTTGGTGGCATGTGAAACCCGCATGTGGAGCATTCGTTTGTGTGGGATGCTGACCAAGCTTCATTTCAGTCCTAGGCACACAAAGAGCACTAAGCATAGAGTGTGAAAACTGAGTTTCCTTGAGAGCTGCTTGGAAGCCTGATGGTGTGTGAAGTTAGTGAGCCAAATGGAGTTGTTCTCCCACAAGAACCACTCGGCTGATCCTTCTTCAATATGCCCTTCACCAAATTGCAGTGTTTCCTTGATTGAATTAGCTCTCACACCAATATTTGCGTCTAGAGCCTTTGCATTGAGGGCTATCTGAAAACGGCTGTGGCGCTGAAGTTGCCTGTGAATGTGGAGTTGGTGGCATGTGAAACCCGCATGTGCAGCATTCGTTTGTGTGGGATGCTCTACCAGGTTCATTTCAGTCCTAGCCATACAAAGGGCACTAAGCATAGAGTGTGAAAACTGAGTTTCCTTGAGAGCTGCTTGGAAGCCTGATGGTGTGTGAAGTTAGTGAGCCAAATGGAGTTGTTCTCCCACAAGAACCACTCGGCTGATCCTTCTTCAATATGCCCTTCACCAACATGCAGTGTTTCCTTGATTGAATTAGCTCTCACACCAATATTTGCGTCTAGAGCCTTTGCATTGAGGGCTATCTGAAAAAGGCTGTGGCGCAGAAATTGCCTGTGAATGTGGAGTTGGTGGCAGGTGAAACCCGCATGTGGAGCATTCGTTTGTGTGGGATGCTCTACCAGGTTCATTTCAGTCCTAGCCATACAAAGGGCACTAAGCATAGAGTGTGAAAACTGAGTTTCCTTGAGAGCTGCTTGGAAGCCTGATGGTGTGTGAAGTTAGTGAGCCAAATGGAGTTGTTCTCCCACAAGAACCACTCGGCTGATCCTTCTTCAATATGCCCTTCACCAACATGCAGTGTTTCCTTGATTGAATTAGCTCTCACACCAATATTTGCGTCTAGAGCCTTTGCATTGAGGGCTATCTGAAAACGGCTGTGGCGCTGAAGTTGCCTGTGAATGTGGAGTTGGTGGCATGTGAAACCCGCATGTGGAGCATTCGTTTGTGTGGGATGCTCTACCAGGTTCATTCCTAGATAATGCACTCAAAGGGCACTAAGCATAGAGTGTGAAAACTGAGTTTCCTTGAGAGATGCTTGGAAGCCTGATGGTGTGTGAAGTTAGTGAGCCAAATGGAGTTGTTCTCCCACAAGAACCACTCGGCTGATCCTTCTTCAATATGCCCTTCACCAACATGCAGTGTTTCCTTGATTGAATTAGCTCTCACACCAATATTTGCGTCTAGAGCCTTTGCATTGAGGGCTATCTGAAAACGGCTGTGGCGCTGAAGTTGCCTGTGAATGTGGAGTTGGTGGCATGTGAAACCCGCATGTGGAGCATTCGTTTGTGTGGGATGCTCTACCAGGTTCATTCCTAGATAATGCACTCAAAGGGCACTAAGCATAGAGTGTGAAAACTGAGTTTCCTTGAGAGCTGCTTGGAAGCCTGATGGTGTGTGAAGTTAGTGAGCCAAATGGAGTTGTTCTCCCACAAGAACCACTCGGCTGATCCTTCTTCAATATGCCCTTCACCAACATGCAGTGTTTCCTTGATTGAATTAGCTCTCACACCAATATTTGCGTCTAGAGCCTTTGCATTGAGGGCTATCTGAAAACGGCTGTGGCGCTGAAGTTGCCTGTGAATGTGGAGTTGGTGGCATGTGAAACCCGCATGTGCAGCATTCGTTTGTGTGGGATGCTCTACCAGGTTCATTTCAGTCCTAGCCATACAAAGGGCACTAAGCATAGAGTGTGAAAACTGAGTTTCCTTGAGAGCTGCTTGGAAGCCTGATGGTGTGTGAAGTTAGTGAGCCAAATGGAGTTGTTCTCTCACAAGAACCACTCGGCTGATCCTTCTTCAATATGCCCTTCACCAACATGCAGTGTTTCCTTGATTGAATTAGCTCTCACACCAATATTTGCGTCTAGAGCCTTTGCATTGAGGGCTATCTGCAAACGGCTGTGGCGCTGAAGTTGCCTGTGAATGTGGAGTTGGTGCAAGGTGAAACCCGCATGTGGAGCATTCGTTTGTGTGGGATGCTCTACCAGGTTCATTCCTAGATAATGCACTCAAAGGGCACTAAACATAGAGTGTGAAAACTGAGTTTCCTTGAGAGCTGCTTGGAAGCCTGATGGTGTGTGAAGTTAGTGAGCCAAATGGAGTTGTTCTCCCACAAGAACCACTCGGCTGATCCTTCTTCAATATGCCCTTCACCAACATGCAGTGTTTCCTTGATTGAATTAGCTCTCACACCAATATTTGCGTCTAGAGCCTTTGCATTGAGGGCTATCTGAAAATGGCTGTGGCGCAGAAATTGCCTGTGAATGTGGAGTTGGTGGCATGTGAAACCCGCATGTGGAGCATTCGTTTGTGTGGGATGCTCTACCAGGTTCATTCCTAGATAATGCACTCAAAGGGCACTAAGCATAGAGTGTGAAAACTGAGTTTCCTTGAGAGCTGCGTGGAAGCCTGATGGTGTGTGAAGTTAGTGAGCCAAATGGAGTTGTTCTCCCACAAGAACCACTCGGCTGATCCTTCTTCAATATGCCCTTCACCAACATGCAGTGTTTCCTTGATTGAATTAGCTCTCACACCAATATTTGCGTCTAGAGCCTTTGCATTGAGGGCTATCTGAAAACGGCTGTGGCGCTGAAGTTGCCTGTGAATGTGGAGTTGGTGGCATGTGAAACCCGCATGTGGAGCATTCGTTTGTGTGGGATGCTCTACCAGGTTCATTCCTAGATAATGCACTCAAAGGGCACTAAGCATAGAGTGTGAAAACTGAGTTTCCTTGAGAGCTGCTTGGAAGCCTGATGGTGTGTGAAGTTAGTGAGCCAAATGGAGTTGTTCTCCCACAAGAACCACTCGGCTGATCCTTCTTCAATATGCCCTTCACCAACATGCAGTGTTTCCTTGATTGAATTAGCTCTCACACCAATATTTGCGTCTAGAGCCTTTGCATTGAGGGCTATCTGAAAACGGCTGTGGCGCTGAAGTTGCCTGTGAATGTGGAGTTGGTGGCATGTGAAACCCGCATGTGGAGCATTCGTTTGTGTGGGATGCTCTACCAGGTTCATTCCTAGATAATGCACTCAAAGGGCACTAAGCATAGAGTGTGAAAACTGAGTTTCCTTGAGAGCTGCTTGGAAGCCTGATGGTGTGTGAAGTTAGTGAGCCAAATGGAGTTGTTCTCCCACAAGAACCACTCGGCTGATCCTTCTTCAATATGCCCTTCACCAACATGCAGTGTTTCCTTGATTGAATTAGCTCTCACACCAATATTTGAGTCTAGAGCCTTTGCATTGAGGGCTATCTGAAAACGGCTGTGGCGCTGAAGTTGCCTGTGAATGTGGAGTTGGTGGCATGTGAAACCCGCATGTGGAGCATTCGTTTGTGTGGGATGCTGACCAAGCTTCATTTCAGTCCTAGGCACACAAAGGGCACTAAGCATAGAGTGTGAAAACTGAGTTTCCTTGAGAGCTGCTTGGAAGCCTGATGGTGTGTGAAGTTAGTGAGCCAAATGGAGTTGTTCTCCCACAAGAACCACTCGGCTGATCCTTCTTCAATATGCCCTTCACCAACATGCAGTGTTTCCTTGCTTGAATTAGCTCTCACACCAATATTTGCGTCTAGAGCCTTTGCATTGAGGGCTATCTGAAAACGGCTGTGGCGCTGAAGTTGCCTGTGAATGTGGAGTTGGTGGCAGGTGAAACCCGCATGTGGAGCATTCGTTTGTGTGGGATGCTCTACCAGGTTCATTCCTAGATAATGCACTCAAAGGGCACTAAGCATAGAGTGTGAAAACTGAGTTTCCTTGAGAGCTGCTTGGAAGCCTGATGGTGTGTGAAGTTAGTGAGCCAAATGGAGTTGTTCTCCCACAAGAACCACTCGGCTGATCCTTCTTCAATATGCCCTTCACCAACATGCAGTGTTTCCTTGATTGAATTAGCTCTCACACCAATATTTGCGTCTAGAGCCTTTGCATTGAGGGCTATCTGAAAACGGCTGTGGCGCAGAAATTGCCTGTGAATGTGGAGTTGGTGGCATGTGAAACCCGCATGTGGAGCATTCGTTTGTGTGGGATGCTCTACCAGGTTCATTCCTAGATAATGCACTCAAAGGGCACTAAGCATAGAGTGTGAAAACTGAGTTTCCTTGAGAGCTGCTTGGAAGCCTGATGGTGTGTGAAGTTAGTGAGCCAAATGGAGTTGTTCTCCCACAAGAACCACTCGGCTGATCCTTCTTCAATATGCCCTTCACCAACATGCAGTGTTTCCTTGATTGAATTAGCTCTCACACCAATATTTGCGTCTAGAGCCTTTGCATTGAGGGCTATCTGAAAACGGCTGTGGCGCTGAAGTTGCCTGTCAATTTGGAGTTGGTGGCATGTGAAACCCGCATGTGGAGCATTCGTTTGTGTGGGATGCTGACCAAGCTTCATTTCAGTCCTAGGCACACAAAGAGCACTAAGCATAGAGTGTGAAAACTGAGTTTCCTTGAGAGCTGCTTGGAAGCCTGATGGTGTGCGAAGTTAGTGAGCCAAATGGAGTTGTTCTCCCACAAGAACCACTCGGCTGATCCTTCTTCAATATGCCCTTCACCAACATGCAGTGTTTCCTTGATTGAATTAGCTCTCACACCAATATTTGCGTCTAGAGCCTTTGCATTGAGGGCTATCTGAAAACGGCTGTGTTGCTGAAGTTGCCTGTGAATGTGGAGTTGGTGGCATGTGAAACCCGCATGTGGAGCATTCGTTTGTGTGGGATGCTCTACCAGGTTCATTTCACTCCTAGCCATACAAAGGGCACTAATCATAGAGTGTGAAAACTGAGTTTCCTTGAGAGCTGCTTGGAAGCCTGATGGTGTGTGAAGTTAGTGAGCCAAATGGAGTTGTTCTCCCATAAGAACCACTCGGCTGATCCTTCTTCAATATGCCCTTCACCAACATGCAGTGTTTCCTTGATTGAATTAGCTCTCACACCAATATTTGCGTCTAGAGCCTTTGCATTGAGGGCTATCTGAAAACGGCTGTGGCGCTGAAGTTGCCTGTGAATGTGGAGTTGGTGGCATGTGAAACCCGCATGTGGAGCATTCGTTTGTGTGGGATGCTCTACCAGGTTCATTCCTAGATAATGCACTCAAAGGGCACTAAGCATAGAGTGTGAAAACTGAGTTTCCTTGAGAGCTGCTTGGAAGCCTGATGGTGTGTGAAGTTAGTGAGCCAAATGGAGTTGTTCTCCCACAAGAACCACTCGGCTGATCCTTCTTCAATATGCCCTTCACCAACATGCAGTGTTTCCTTGATTGAATTAGCTCTCACACCAATATTTGCGTCTAGAGCCTTTGCATTGAGGGCTATCTGAAAACGGCTGTGGCGCAGAAATTGCCTGTGAATGTGGAGTTGGTGGCATGTGAAACCCGCATGTGGAGCATTCGTTTGTGTGGGATGCTCTACCAGGTTCATTCCTAGATAATGCACTCAAAGGGCACTAAACATAGAGTGTGAAAACTGAGTTTCCTTGAGAGCTGCTTGGAAGCCTGATGGTGTGTGAAGTTAGTGAGCCAAATGGAGTTGTTCTCCCACAAGAACCACTCGGCTGATCCTTCTTCAATATGCCCTTCACCAACATGCAGTGTTTCCTTGATTGAATTAGCTCTCACACCAATATTTGCGTCTAGAGCCTTTGCATTGAGGGCTATCTGAAAACGGCTGTGGCGCTGAAGTTGCCTGTGAATGTGGAGTTGGTGGCATGTGAAACCCGCATGTGGAGCATTCGTTTGTGTGGGATGCTGAACAAGCATCATTTCAGTCCTAGGAACTCAAAGGGCACTAAGCATAGAGTGTGCAAACTGAGTTTCCTTGAGAGCTGCTTGGAAGCCTGATGGTGTGTGAAGTTAGTGAGCCAAATGGAGTTGTTCTCCCACAAGAACCACTCGGCTGATCCTTCTTCAATATGCCCCTCACCAACATGCAGTGTTTCCTTGATTGAATTAGCTCTCACACCAATATTTGCGTCTAGAGCCTTTGCATGGAGGGCTATCTGAAAAAGGCTGTGGCGCTGAAGTTGCCTGTGAATGTGGAGTTGGTGGCATGTGAAACCCGCATGTGGAGCATTCGTTTGTGTGGGATGCTCTACCAGGTTCATTCCTAGATAATGCACTCAAAGGGCACTAAGCATAGAGTGTGAAAACTGAGTTTCCTTGAGAGCTGCTTGGAAGCCTGATGGTGTGTGAAGTTAGTGAGCCAAATGGAGTTGTTCTCCCACAAGAACCACTCGGCTGATCCTTCTTCAATATGCCCTTCACCAACATGCAGTGTTTCCTTGATTGAATTAGCTCTCACACCAATATTTGCGTCTAGAGCCTTTGCATTGAGGGCTATCTGCAAACGGCTGTGGCGCTGAAGTTGCCTGTGAATGTGGAGTTGGTGGCATGTGAAACCCGCATGTGGAGCATTCGTTTGTGTGGGATGCTCTACCAGGTTCATTCCTAGATAATGCATTCAATGGGCACTAAACATAGAGTGTGAAAACTGAGTTTCCTTGAGAGCTGCTTGGAAGCCTGATGGTGTGAAGTTAGTGAGCCAAATGGAGTTGTTCTCCCACAAGAACCACTCGGCTGATCCTTCTTCAATATGCCCTTCACCAACATGCAGTGTTTCCTTGATTGAATTAGCTCTCACACCAATATTTGCGTCTAGAGCCTTTGCATTGAGGGCTATCTGAAAACGGCTGTGGCGCTGAAGTTGCCTGTGAATGTGGAGTTGGTGGCATGTGAAACCCGCATGTGGAGCATTCGTTTGTGTGGGATGCTGAAGAAGCATCTTTTCAGTCCTAGGCACACAAAGAGCACTAAGCGTAGAGTGTGAAAACTGAGTTTCCTTTAGAGCTGCTTGCAAGCCTGATGGTGTGTGAAGTTAGTGAGCCAAATGGAGTTGTTCTCCCACAAGAACCACTCGGCTGATCCTTCTTCAATATGCCCTTCACCAACATGCAGTGTTTCCTTGATTGAATTAGCTCTCACACCAATATTTGCGTCTAGAGCCTTTGCAATGAGGGCTATCTGAAAACGGCTGTGGCGCTGAAGTTGCCTGTGAATGTGGAGTTGGTGGCATGTGAAACCCGCATGTGGAGCATTCGTTTGTGTGGGATGCTCTACCTGGTTCATTTCAGTCCTAGCCATACAAAGGGCACTAAGCATAGAGTGTGAAAACTGAGTTTCCTTGAGAGCTGCTTGGAAGCCTGATGGTGTGTGAAGTTAGTGAGCCAAATGGAGTTGTTCTCCCACAAGAACCACTCGGCTGATCCTTCTTCAATATGCCCTTCACCAACATGCAGTGTTTCCTTGATTGAATTAGCTCTCACACCAATATTTGAGTCTAGAGCCTTTGCATTGAGGGCTATCTGAAAACGGCTGTGGCGCTGAAGTTGCCTGTGAATGTGGAGTTGGTGGCATGTGAAACCCGCATGTGGAGCATTCGTTTGTGTGGGATGCTGACCAAGCATCATTTCAGTCCTAGGAACTCAAAGGGCACTAAGCATAGAGTGTGAAAACTGAGTTTCCTTGAGAGCTGCTTGGAAGCCTGATGGTGTGTGAAGTTAGTGAGCCAAATGGAGTTGTTCTCCCACAAGAACCACTCGGCTGATCCTTCTTCAATATGCCCTTCACCAACATGCAGTGTTTCCTTGATTGAATTAGCTCTCACACCAATATTTGCGTCTAGAGCCTTTGCATTGAGGGCTATCTGAAAACGGCTGTGGCGCTGAAGTTGCCTGTGAATGTGGAGTTTGTGGCATGTGAAACCCGCATGTGGAGCATTCGTTTGTGTGGGATGCTCTACCAGGTTCATTCCTAGATAATGCACTCAAACGGCACTAATCATAGAGTGTGAAAACTGAGTTTCCTTGAGAGCTGCTTGGAAACCTGATGGTGTGTGAAGTTAGTGAGCCAAATGGAGTTGTTCTCCCACAAGAACCACTCGGCTGATCCTTATTCAATATGCCCTTCACCAACATGCAGTGTTTCCTTGATTGAATTAGCTCTCACACCAATATTTGCGTCTAGAGCCTTTGCATTGAGGGCTATCTGAAAATGGCTGTGGCGCTGAAGTTGCCTGTGAATGTGGAGTTGGTGGCATGTGAAACCCGCATGTGGAGCATTCGTTTGTGTGGGATGCTCTACCTGGTTCATTTCAGTCCTAGCCATACAAAGGGCACTAAGCATAGAGTGTGAAAACTGAGTTTCCTTGAGAGCTGCTTGGAAGCCTGATGGTGTGTGAAGTTAGTGAGCCAAATGGAGTTGTTCTCCCACAAGAACCACTCGGCTGATCCTTCTTCAATATGCCCTTCACCAACATGCAGTGTTTCCTTGATTGAATTAGCTCTCACACCAATATTTGAGTCTAGAGCCTTTGCATTGAGGGCTATCTGTAAACGGCTGTGGCGCTGAAGTTGCCTGTGAATGTGGAGTTGGTGGCATGTGAAACCCGCATGTGGAGCATTCGTTTGTGTGGGATGCTGACCAAGCATCATTTCAGTCCTAGGAACTCAAAGGGCACTAAGCATAGAGTGTGCAAACTGAGTTTCCTTGAGAGCTGCTTGGAAGCCTGATGGTGTGTGAAGTTAGTGAGCCAAATGGAGTTGTTCTCCCACAAGAAACACTCGGCTGATCCTTCTTCAATATGCCCCTCACCAACATGCAGTGTTTCCTTGATTGAATTAGCTCTCACACCAATATTTGCGTCTAGAGCCTTTGCATGGAGGGCTATCTGAAAAAGGCTGTGGCGCTGAAGTTGCCTGTGAATGTGGAGTTGGTGGCATGTGAAACCCGCATGTGGAGCATTCGTTTGTGTGGGATGCTCTACCAGGTTCATTCCTAGATAATGCACTCAAAGGGCACTAAGCATAGAGTGTGAAAACTGAGTTTCCTTGAGAGCTGCTTGGAAGCCTGATGGTGTGTGAAGTTAGTGAGCCAAATGGAGTTGTTCTCCCACAAGAACCACTCGGCTGATCCTTCTTCAATATGCCCTTCACCAACATGCAGTGTTTCCTTGATTGAATTAGCTCTCACACCAATATTTGCGTCTAGAGCCTTTGCATTGAGGGCTATCTGCAAACGGCTGTGGCGCTGAAGTTGCCTGTGAATGTGGAGTTGGTGGCATGTGAAACCCGCATGTGGAGCATTCGTTTGTGTGGGATGCTCTACCAGGTTCATTCCTAGATAATGCATTCAATGGGCACTAAACATAGAGTGTGAAAACTGAGTTTCCTTGAGAGCTGCTTGGAAGCCTGATGGTGTGAAGTTAGTGAGCCAAATGGAGTTGTTCTCCCACAAGAACCACTCGGCTGATCCTTCTTCAATATGCCCTTCACCAACATGCAGTGTTTCCTTGATTGAATTAGCTCTCACACCAATATTTGAGTCTAGAGCCTTTGCATTGAGGGCTATCTGAAAACGGCTGTGGCGCTGAAGTTGCCTGTGAATGTGGAGTTGGTGGCATGTGAAACCCGCATGTGGAGCATTCGTTTGTGTGGGATGCTGAAGAAGCATCTTTTCAGTCCTAGGCACACAAAGAGCACTAAGCGTAGAGTGTGAAAACTGAGTTTCCTTGAGAGCTGCTTGGAAGCCTGATGGTGTGTGAAGTTAGTGAGCCAAATGGAGTTGTTCTCCCACAAGAACCACTCGGCTGATCCTTCTTCAATATGCCCTTCACCAACATGCAGTGTTTCCTTGATTGAATTAGCTCTCACACCAATATTTGCGTCTAGAGCCTTTGCAATGAGGGCTATCTGAAAACGGCTGTGGCGCTGAAGTTGCCTGTGAATGTGGAGTTGGTGGCATGTGAAACCCGCATGTGGAGCATTCGTTTGTGTGGGATGCTCTACCTGGTTCATTTCAGTCCTAGCCATACAAAGGGCACTAAGCATAGAGTGTGAAAACTGAGTTTCCTTGAGAGCTGCTTGGAAGCCTGATGGTGTGTGAAGTTAGTGAGCCAAATGGAGTTGTTCTCCCACAAGAACCACTCGGCTGATCCTTCTTCAATATGCCCTTCACCAACATGCAGTGTTTCCTTGATTGAATTAGCTCTCACACCAATATTTGAGTCTAGAGCCTTTGCATTGAGGGCTATCTGAAAACGGCTGTGGCGCTGAAGTTGCCTGTGAATGTGGAGTTGGTGGCATGTGAAACCCGCATGTGGAGCATTCGTTTGTGTGGGATGCTCTACCAGGTTCATTCCTAGATAATGCACTCAAACGGCACTAATCATAGAGTGTGAAAACTGAGTTTCCTTGAGAGCTGCTTGGAAGCCTGATGGTGTGTGAAGTTAGTGAGCCAAATGGAGTTGTTCTCCCACAAGAACCACTCGGCTGATCCTTATTCAATATGCCCTTCACCAACATGCAGTGTTTCCTTGATTGAATTAGCTCTCACACCAATATTTGCGTCTAGAGCCTTTGCATTGAGGGCTATCTGAAAATGGCTGTGGCGCTGAAGTTGCCTGTGAATGTGGAGTTGGTGGCATGTGAAACCCGCATGTGGAGCATTCGTTTGTGTGGGATGCTCTACCTGGTTCATTTCAGTCCTAGCCATACAAAGGGCACTAAGCATAGAGTGTGAAAACTGAGTTTCCTTGAGAGCTGCTTGGAAGCCTGATGGTGTGTGAAGTTAGTGAGCCAAATGGAGTTGTTCTCCCACAAGAACCACTCGGCTGATCCTTCTTCAATATGCCCTTCACCAACATGCAGTGTTTCCTTGATTGAATTAGCTCTCACACCAATATTTGAGTCTAGAGCCTTTGCATTGAGGGCTATCTGAAAACGGCTGTGGCGCTGAAGTTGCCTGTGAATGTGGAGTTGGTGGCATGTGAAACCCGCATGTGGAGCATTCGTTTGTGTGGGATGCTCTACCAGGTTCATTCCTAGATAATGCACTCAAAGTACACTAAGCATAGAGTGTGAAAACTGAATTTCCTTGAGAGCTGCTTGGAAGCCTGATGGTGTGTGAAGTTAGTGTGCCAAATGGAGTTGTTCTCCCACAAGAACCACTCGGCTGATCCTTCTTCAATATGCCCTTCACCAAATTGCAGTGTTTCCTTGATTGAATTAGCTCTCACACCGATATTTGCGTCTAGAGCCTTTGCATTGAGGGCTATCTGAAAACGGCTGTGGCGCTGAAGTTGCCTGTGAATGTGGAGTTGGTGGCATGTGAAACCCGCATGTGGAGCATTCGTTTGTGTGGGATGCTCTACCAGGTTCATTTCAGTCCTAGCCATACAAAGGGCACTAAGCATAGAGTGTGAAAACTGAGTTTCCTTGAGAGCTGCTTGGAAGCCTGATGGTGTGTGAAGTTAGTGAGCCAAATGGAGTTGTTCTCCCACAAGAACCACTCGGCTGATCCTTCTTCAATATGCCCTTCACCAACATGCAGTGTTTCCTTGATTGAATTAGCTTTCACACCAATATTTGCGTCTAGAGCCTTTGCATTGAGGGCTATCTGAAAATGGCTGTGGCGCTGAAGTTGCCTGTGAATGTGGAGTTGGTGGCATGTGAAACCCGAATGTGGAGCATTCGTTTGTGTGGGATGCTCTACCAGGTTCATTTCAGTCCTAGCCATACAAAGGGCACTAAGCATAGAGTGTGAAAACTGAGTTTCCTTGAGAGCTGCTTGGAAGCCTGATGGTGTGTGAAGTTAGTGAGCCAAATGGAGTTGTTCTCCCACAAGAACCACTCGGCTGATCCTTCTTCAATATGCCCTTCACCAACATGCAGTGTTTCCTTGATTGAATTAGCTCTCACACCAATATTCGCGTCTAGAGCCTTTGCATTGAGGGCTATCTGAAAACGGCTGTGGCGCTGAAGTTGCCTGTGAATGTGGAGTTGGTGGCATGTGAAACCCACATGTGGAGCATTCGTTTATGTGGGATGCTGACCAAGCTACATTTCAGTCCTAGGCACACAAAGATCACTAAGCATAGAGTGTGAAAACTGAGTTTCCTTGAGAGCTGCTTGGAAGCCTGATGGTGTGTGAAGTTAGTGAGCCAAATGGAGTTGTTCTCCCACAAGAACCACTCGGCTGATCCTTCTTCAATATGCCCTTCACCAACATGCAGTGTTTCCTTGATTGAATTAGCTCTCACACCAATATTTGCGTCTAGAGCCTTTGCATTAAGGGCTATCTGAAAACGGCTGTGGCGCTGAAGTTGCCTGTGAATGTGGAGTTGGTGGCATGTGAAACCCGCATGTGGAGCATTCGTTTGTGTGGGATGCTCTACCAGGTTCATTCCTAGATAATGCACTCAAAGTACACTAAGCATAGAGTGTGAAAACTGAGTTTCCTTGAGAGCTGCTTGGAAGCCTGATGGTGTGTGAAGTTAGTGAGCCAAATGGAGTTGTTCTCCCACAAGAACCACTCGGCTGATCCTTCTTCAATATGCCATTCACCAACATGCAGTGTTTCCTTGATTGAATTAGCTCTCACACCAATATTTGCGTCTAGAGCCTTTGCATTGAGGGCTATCTGAAAACGGCTGTGGCGCTGAAGTTGCCTGTGAATGTGGAGTTGGTGGCATGTGAAACCCGCATGTGGAGCATTCGTTTGTGTGGGATGATCTACCAGGTTCATTTCAGTCCTAGCCATACAAAGGGCACTAAGCATAGAGTGTGAAAACTGAGTTTCCTTGAGAGCTGCTTGGAAGCCTGATGGTGTGTGAAGTTAGTGAGCCAAATGGAGTTGTTCTCCCACAAGAACCACTCGGCTGATCCTTCTTCAATATGCCCTTCACCAACATGCAGTGTTTCCTTGATTGAATTAGCTCTCACACCAATATTTGCGTCTAGAGCCTTTGCATTGAGGGCTATCTGAAAACGGCTGTGGCGCTGAAGTTGCCTGTGAAAGTGGAGTTGGTGCCATGTGAAACCCGCATGTGGAGCATTCGTTTGTGTGGGATGCTCTACCAGGTTCATTCCTAGATAATGCACTCAAAGGGCACTAAGCATAGAGTGTGAAAACTGAGTTTCCTTGAGAGCTGCTTGGAAGCCTGATGGTGTGTGAAGTTAGTGAGCCAAATGGAGTTGTTCTCCCACAAGAACCACTCGGCTGATCCTTCTTCAATATGCCCTTCACCAACATGCAGTGTTTCCTTGATTGAATTAGCTCTCACACCAATATTTGCGTCTAGAGCCTTTGCATTGAGGGCTATCTGAAAACGGCTGTGGCGCTGAAGTTGCCTGTGAATGTGGAGTTGGTGGCATGTGAAACCCGCATGTGGAGCATTCGTTTGTGTGGGATGCTGACCAAGCTTCATTTCAGTCCTAGGCACACAAAGAGCACTAAGCATAGAGTGTGAAAACTGAGTTTCCTTGAGAGCTGCTTGGAAGCCTGATGGTGTGTGAAGTTAGTGAGCCAAATGGAGTTGTTCTCCCACAAGAACCACTCGGCTGATCCTTCTTCAATATGCCCTTCACCAACATGCAGTGTTTCCTTGATTGAATTAGCTCTCACACCAATATTTGCGTCTAGAGCCTTTGCATTGAGGGCTATCTGAAAACGGCTGTGGCGCTGAAGTTGCCTGTGAATGTGGAGTTGGTGGCATGTGAAACCCGCATGTGGAGCATTCGTTTGTGTGGGATGCTCTACCAGGTTGATTCCTAGATAATGCACTCAAAGTACACTAAGCATAGAGTGTGAAAACTGAGTTTCCTTGAGAGCTGCTTGGAAGCCTGATGGTGTGTGAAGTTAGTGAGCCAAATGGAGTTCTTCTCCCACAAGAACCACTCGGCTGATCCTTCTTCAATATGCCCTTCACCAACATGCAGTGTTTCCTTGATTGAATTAGCTCTCACACCAATATTTGCGTCTAGAGCCTTTGCATTGAGGGCTATCTGAAAACGGCTGTGGCGCTGAAGTTGCCTGTGAATGTGGAGTTGGTGGCATGTGAGACCCGCATGTGGAGCATTCGTTTGTGTGGGATGCTCTACCTGGTTCATTTCAGTCCTAGCCATACAAAGGGCACTAAGCATAGAGTGTGAAAACTGAGTTTCCTTGACAGCTGCTTGGAAGCCTGATGGTGTGTGAAGTTAGTGAGCCAAATGGAGTTGTTCTCCCAGAAGAACCACTCGGCTGATCCTTCTTCAATATGCCCTTCACCAACATGCAGTGTTTCCTTGATTGAATTAGCTCTCACACCAATATTTGCGTCTAGAGCCTTTGCATTGAGGGCTATCTGAAAACGGCTGTGGCGCTGAAGTTGCCTGTGAATGTGGAGTTGGTGGCATGTGAAACCCGCATGTGGAGCATTCGTTTGTGTGGGATGCTCTACCAGGTTCATTTCAGTCCTAGCCATACAAAGGGCACTAAGCATAGAGTGTGAAAACTGAGTTTTCTTGAGAGCTGCTTGGAAGCCTGATGGTGTGTGAAGTTAGTGAGCCAAATGGAGTTGTTCTCCCACAAGAACCACTCGGCTGATCCTTCTTCAATATGCCCTTCACCAACATGCAGTGTTTCCTTGATTGAATTAGCTCTCACACCAATATTTGCGTCTAGAGCCTTTGCATTGAGGGCTATCTGAAAACGGCTGTGGCGCTGAAGTTGCCTGTGAATGTGGAGTTGGTGGCATGTGAAACCCGCATGTGGAGCATTCGTTTGTGTGGGATGCTCTACCAGGTTGATTCCTAGATAATGCACTCAAAGTACACTAAGCATAGAGTGTGAAAACTGAGTTTCCTTGAGAGCTGCTTGGAAGCCTGATGGTGTGTGAAGTTAGTGAGCCAAATGGAGTTGTTCTCCCAAAAGAACCACTCGGCTGATGCTTCTTCAATATGCCATTCACCAACATGCAGTGTTTCCTTGATTGAATTAGCTCTCACACCAATATTTGCGTCTAGAGCCTTTGCATTGAGGGCTATCTGAAAACGGCTGTGGCGCTGAAGTTGCCTGTGAATGTGGAGTTGGTGGCATGTGAGACCCGCATGTGGAGCATTCGTTTGTGTGGGATGCTCTACCTGGTTCATTTCAGTCCTAGCCATACAAAGGGCACTAAGCATAGAGTGTGAAAACTGAGTTTCCTTGAGAGCTGCTTGGAAGCCTGATGGTGTGTGAAGTTAGTGAGCCAAATGGAGTTGTTCTCCCACAAGAACCACTCGGCTGATCCTTCTTCAATATGCCCTTCACCAACATGCAGTGTTTCCTTGATTGAATTAGCTCTCACACCAATATTTGAGTCTAGAGCCTTTGCATTGAGGGCTATCTGAAAACGGCTGTGGCGCTGAAGTTGCCTGTGAATGTGGAGTTGGTGGCATGTGAAACCCGCATGTGGAGCATTCGTTTGTGTGGGATGCTGACCAAGCATCATTTCAGTCCTAGGAACTCAAAGGGCACTAAGCATAGAGTGTGAAAACTGAGTTTCCTTGAGAGCTGCTTGGAAGCCTGATGGTGTGTGAAGTTAGTGAGCCAAATGGAGTTGTTCTCCCACAAGAACCACTCGGCTGATCCTTCTTCAATATGCCCTTCACCAACATGCAGTGTTTCCTTGATTGAATTAGCTCTCACACCAATATTTGCGTCTAGAGCCTTTGCATTGAGGGCTATCTGAAAATGGCTGTGGCGCTGAAGTTGCCTGTGAATGTGGAGTTGGTGGCATGTGAAACCCGCATGTGGAGCATTCGTTTGTGTGGGATGCTGACCATGCTTCATTTCAGTTATAGGCACACAAAGAGCACTAAGCATAGAGTGTGAAAACTGAGTTTCCTTGAGAGCTGCTTGGAAGCCTGATGGTGTGTGAAGTTAGTGAGCCAAATGGAGTTGTTCTCCCACAAGAACCACTCGGCTGATCCTTCTTCAATATGCCCTTCACCAACATGCACTGTTTCCTTCATTGAATTAGCTCTCACACCAATATTTGCGTCTAGAGCCTTTGCATTGAGGGCTATCTGAAAACGGCTGTGGCGCTGAAGTTGCCTGTGAATGTGGAGTTGGTGGCATGTGAGACCCGCATGTGGAGCATTCGTTTGTGTGGGATGCTCTACCTGGTTCATTTCAGTCCTAGCCATACAAAGGGCACTAAGCATAGAGTGTGAAAACTGAGTTTCCTTGACAGCTGCTTGGAAGCCTGATGGTGTGTGAAGTTAGTGAGCCAAATGGAGTTGTTCTCCCACAAGAACCACTCGGCTGATCCTTCTTCAATATGCCATTCACCAACATGCAGTGTTTCCTTGATTGAATTAGCTCTCACACCAATATTTGCGTCTAGAGCCTTTGCATTGAGGGCTATCTGCAAACGGCTGTGGCGCTGAAGTTGCCTGTGAATGTGGAGTTGGTGGCATGTGAAACCCGCATGTGGAGCATTCGTTTGTGTGGGATGCTCTACCAGGTTCATTCCTAGATAATGCACTCAAAGGGCACTAAGCATAGAGTGTGAAAACTGAGTTTCCTTGAGAGCTGCTTGGAAGCCTGATGGTGTGTGAAGTTAGTGAGCCAAATGGAGTTGTTCTCCCACAAGAACCACTCGGCTGATCCTTCTTCAATATGCCCTTCACCAACATGCAGTGTTTCCTTGATTGAATTAGCTCTCACACCA
Source organism: Ochotona princeps (assembly GCF_030435755.1). NCBI lineage: Eukaryota > Metazoa > Chordata > Mammalia > Lagomorpha > Ochotonidae > Ochotona > Ochotona princeps. The sequence goes on along the minus strand of NW_026700296.1, from coordinate 113,199 downwards.
ATATTTGCGTCTAGAGCCTTTGCATTGAGGGCTATCTGAAAATGGCTGTGGCGCTGAAGTTGCCTGTGAATGTGGAGTTGGTGGCATGTGAAACCCGCATGTGGAGCATTCGTTTGTGTGGGATGCTGACCATGCTTCATTTCAGTCCTAGGCACACAAAGAGCACTAAGCATAGAGTGTGAAAACTGAGTTTCCTTGACAGCTGCTTGGAAGCCTGATGGTGTGTGAAGTTAGTGAGCCAAATGGAGTTGTTCTCCCACAAGAACCACTCGGCTGATCCTTCTTCAATATGCCCTTCACCAACATGCAGTGTTTCCTTGATTGAATTAGCTCTCACACCAATATTTGCGTCTAGAGCCTTTGCATTGAGGGCTATCTGAAAACGGTTGTGGCGCTGAAGTTGCCTGTGAATGTGGAGTTGGTGGCATGTGAAACCCGCATGTGGAGCATTCGTTTGTGTGGGATGCTCTACCAGGTTCATTCCTAGATAATGCACTCAAAGGGCACTAAGCATAAAGTGTGAAAACTGAGTTTCCTTGAGAGCTGCTTGGAAGCCTGATGGTGTGTGAAGTTAGTGAGCCAAATGGAGTTGTTCTCCCACAAGAACCACTCGGCTGATCCTTCTTCAATATGCCCTTCACCAACATGCAGTGTTTCCTTGATTGAATTAGCTCTCACACCAATATTTGCGTCTAGAGCCTTTGCATTGAGGGCTATCTGAAAACGGCTGTGGCGCTGAAGTTGCCTGTGAATGTGGAGTTGGTGGCATGTGAAACCCGCATGTGGAGCACTCGTTTGTGTGGGATGCTCTACCAGGTTCATTCCTAGATAATGCACTCAAAGTACACTAAGCATAGAGTGTGAAAACTGAATTTCCTTGAGAGCTGCTTGGAAGCCTGATGGTGTGTGAAGTTAGTGAGCCAAATGGAGTTGTTCTCCCACAAGAACCACTCGGCTGATCCTTCTTCAATATGCCCTTCACCAACATGCAGTGTTTCCTTGATTGAATTAGCTCTCACACCAATATTTGCGTCTAGAGCCTTTGCATTGAGGGCTATCTGAAAACGGCTGTGGCGCTGAAGTTGCCTGTGAATGTGGAGTTGGTGGCATGTGAAACCCGAATGTGGAGCATTCGTTTGTGTGGGATGCTCTACCTGGTTCATTTCAGTCCTAGCCATACAAAGGGCACTAAGCATAGAGTGTGAAAACTGAGTTTCCTTGAGAGCTGCTTGGAAGCCTGATGGTGTGTGAAGTTAGTGAGCCAAATGGAGTTGTTCTCCCACAAGAACCACTCGGCTGATCCTTCTTCAATATGCCCTTCACCAACATGCAGTATTTCCTTGATTGAATTAGCTCTCACACCAATATTTGCGTCTAGAGCCTTTGCATTGAGGGCTATCTGAAAATGGCTGTGGCGCTGAAGTTGCCTGTGAATGTGGAGTTGGTGGCATGTGAAACCCGCATGAGGAGCATTCGTTTGTGTGGGATGCTCTACCTGGTTCATTTCAGTCCTAGCCATACAAAGGGCACTAAGCATAGAGTGTGAAAACTGAGTTTCCTTGAGAGCTGCTTGGAAGCCTGATGGTGTGTGAAGTTAGTGAGCCAAATGGAGTTGTTCTCCCACAAGAACCACTCGGCTGATCCTTCTTCAATATGCCCTTCACCAACATGCAGTGTTTCCTTGATTGAATTAGCTCTCACACCAATATTTGAGTCTAGAGCCTTTGCATTGAGGGCTATCTGAAAACGGCTGTGGCGCTGAAGTTGCCTGTGAATGTGGAGTTGGTGGCATGTGAAACCCGCATGTGGAGCATTCGTTTGTGTGGGATGCTCTACCAGGTTCATTCCTAGATAATGCACTCAAAGTACACTAAGCATAGAGTGTGAAAACTGAATTTCCTTGAGAGCTGCTTGGAAGCCTGATGGTGTGTGAAGTTAGTGAGCCAAATGGAGTTGTTCTCCCACAAGAACCACTCGGCTGATCCTTCTTCAATATGCCCTTCACCAACATGCAGTGTTTCCTTGATTGAATTAGCTCTCACACCAATATTTGCGTCTAGAGCCTTTGCATTGAGGGCTATCTGAAAACGGCTGTGGCGCTGAAGTTGCCTGTGAATGTGGAGTTGGTGGCATGTGAAACCCGCATGTGGAGCATTCGTTTGTGTGGGATGCTGACCAAGCATCATTTCAGTCCTAGGAACTCAAAGGGCACAAAGCATAGAGTGTGAAAACTGAGTTTCCTTGAGAGCTGCTTGGAAGCCTGATGGTGTGTGAAGTTAGTGAGCCAAATGGAGTTGTTCTCCCACAAGAACCACTCAGCTGATCCTTCTTCAATATGCCCTTCACCAACATGCAGTGTTTCCTTGATTGAATTAGCTCTCACACCAATATTTGCGTCTAGAGCCTTTGCATTGAGGGCTATCTGAAAACGGCTGTGGCGCTGAAGTTGCCTGTGAATGTGGAGTTGGTGGCATGTGAAACCCGCATGTGGAGCATTCGTTTGTGTGGGATGCTCTACCAGGTTCATTTCAGTCCTAGCCATACAAAGGGCACTAAGCATAGAGTGTGAAAACTGAGTTTCCTTGAGAGCTGCTTGGAAGCCTGATGGTGTGTGAAGTTAGTGAGCCAAATGGAGTTGTTCTCCCACAAGAACCACTCGGCTGATCCTTCTTCAATATGCCCTTCACCAACATGCAGTATTTCCTTGATTGAATTAGCTCTCACACCAATATTTGCGTCTAGAGCCTTTGCATTGAGGGCTATCTGAAAACGGCTGTGGCACTGAAGTTGCCTGTGAATGTGGAGTTGGTGGCATGTGAAACCCGCATGTGGAGCATTCGTTTGTGTGGGATGCTCTACCAGGTTCATTCCTAGATAATGCACTCAAAGTACACTAAGCATAGAGTGTGAAAACTGAGTTTCCTTGAGAGCTGCTTGGAAGCCTGATGGTGTGTGAAGTTAGTGAGCCAAATGGAGTTGTTCTCCCACAAGAACCACTCGGCTGATCCTTCTTCAATATGCCCTTCACCAACATGCAGTGTTTCCTTGATTGAATTAGCTCTCACACCGATATTTGCGTCTAGAGCCTTTGCATTGAGGGCTATCTGAAAACGGCTGTGGCGCTGAAGTTGCCTGTGAATGTGGAGTTGGTGGCATGTGAAACCCGCATGTGGAGCATTCGTTTGTGTGGGATGCTCTACCAGGTTCATTTCAGTCCTAGCCATACAAAGGGCACTAAGCATAGAGTGTGAAAACTGAGTTTCCTTGAGAGCTGCTTGGAAGCCTGATGGTGTGTGAAGTTAGTGAGCCAAATGGAGTTGTTCTCCCACAAGAACCACTCGGCTGATCCTTCTTCAATATGCCCTTCACCAACATGCAGTGTTTCCTTGATTGAATTAGCTCTCACACCAATATTTGCGTCTAGAGCCTTTGCATTGAGGGCTATCTGAAAACGGCTGTGGCGCTGAAGTTGCCTGTGAATGTGGAGTTGGTGGCATGTGAAACCCGAATGTGGAGCATTCGTTTGTGTGGGATGCTCTACCAGGTTCATTTCAGTCCTAGCCATACAAAGGGCACTAAGCATAGAGTGTGAAAACTGAGTTTCCTTGAGAGCTGCTTGGAAGCCTGATGGTGTGTGAAGTTAGTGAGCCAAATGGAGTTGTTCTCCCACAAGAACCACTCGGCTGATCCTTCTTCAATATGCCCTTCACCAACATGCAGTGTTTCCTTGATTGAATTAGCTCTCACACCAATATTCGCGTCTAGAGCCTTTGCATTGAGGGCTATCTGAAAACGGCTGTGGCGCTGAAGTTGCCTGTCAATTTGGAGTTGGTGGCATGTGAAACCCACATGTGGAGCATTCGTTTATGTGGGATGCTGACCAAGCTACATTTCAGTCCTAGGCACACAAAGATCACTAAGCATAGAGTGTGAAAACTGATTTTCCTTGAGAGCTGCTTGGAAGCCTGATGGTGTGTGAAGTTAGTGAGCCAAATGGAGTTGTTCTCCCACAAGAACCACTCGGCTGATCCTTCTTCAATATGCCCTTCACCAACATGCAGTGTTTCCTTGATTGAATTAGCTCTCACACCAATATTTGCGTCTAGAGCCTTTGCATTGAGGGCTATCTGCAAACGGCTGTGGCGCTGAAGTTGCCTGTGAATGTGGATTTGGTGGCATGTGAAACCCGCATGTGGAGCATTCGTTTGTGTGGGATGCTCTACCAGGTTGATTCCTAGATAATGCACTCAAAGTACACTAAGCATAGAGTGTGAAAACTGAGTTTCCTTGAGAGCTGCTTGGAAGCCTGATGGTGTGTGAAGTTAGTGAGCCAAATGGAGTTGTTCTCCCACAAGAACCACTCGGCTGATCCTTCTTCAATATGCCCTTCACCAACATGCAGTGTTTCCTTGATTGAATTAGCTCTCACACCAATATTTGCGTCTAGAGCCTTTGCATTGAGGGCTATCTGAAAACGGCTGTGGCGCTGAAGTTGCCTGTGAATGTGGAGTTGGTGCCATGTGAAACCCGCATGTGGAGCATTCGTTTGTGTGGGATGCTCTACCAGGTTCATTCCTAGATAATGCACTCAAAGGGCACTAAGCATAGAGTGTGAAAACTGAGTTTCCTTGAGAGCTGCTTGGAAGCCTGATGGTGTGAAGTTAGTGAGCCAAATGGAGTTGTTCTCCCACAAGAACCACTCGGCTGATCCTTCTTCAATATGCCCTTCACCAACATGTAGTGTTTCCTTGATTGAATTAGCTCTCACACCAATATTTGCGTCTAGAGCCTTTGCATTGAGGGCTATCTGAAAACGGCTGTGGCGCTGAAGTTGCCTGTGAATGTGGAGTTGGTGGCATGTGAAACCCGCATGTGGAGCATTCGTTTGTGTGGGATGCTGAAGAAGCATCTTTTCAGTCCTAGGCACACAAAGAGCACTAAGCGTAGAGTGTGAAAACTGAGTTTCCTTTAGAGCTGCTTGGAAGCCTGATGGTGTGTGAAGTTAGTGAGCCAAATGGAGTTGTTCTCCCACAAGAACCACTCGGCTGATCCTTCTTCAATATGCCCTTCACCAACATGCAGTGTTTCCTTGATTGAATTAGCTCTCACACCAATATTTGCGTCTAGAGCCTTTGCAATGAGGGCTATCTGAAAACGGCTGTGGCGCTGAAGTTGCCTGTGAATGTGGAGTTGGTGGCATGTGAAACCCGCATGTGGAGCATTCGTTTGTGTGGGATGCTCTACCAGGTTCATTTCAGTCCTAGCCATACAAAGGGCACTAAGCATAGAGTGTGAAAACTGAGTTTCCTTGAGAGCTGCTTGGAAGCCTGATGGTGTGTGAAGTTAGTGAGCCAAATGGAGTTGTTCTCCCACAAGAACCACTCGGCTGATCCTTCTTCAATATGCCCTTCACCAACATGCAGTGTTTCCTTGATTGAATTAGCTCTCACACCAATATTTGAGTCTAGAGCCTTTGCATTGAGGGCTATCTGAAAACGGCTGTGGCGCTGAAGTTGCCTGTGAATGTGGAGTTGGTGGCATGTGAAACCCGCATGTGGAGCATTCGTTTGTGTGGGATGCTGACCAAGCATCATTTCAGTCCTAGGAACTCAAAGGGCACTAAGCATAGAGTGTGAAAACTGAGTTTCCTTGAGAGCTGCTTGGAAGCCTGATGGTGTGTGAAGTTAGTGAGCCAAATGGAGTTGTTCTCCCACAAGAACCACTCGGCTGATCCTTCTTCAATATGCCCTTCACCAACATGCAGTGTTTCCTTGATTGAATTAGCTCTCACACCAATATTTGAGTCTAGAGCCTTTGCATTGAGGGCTATCTGAAAATGGCTGTGGCGCTGAAGTTGCCTGTGAATGTGGAGTTGGTGGCATGTGAAACCCGAATGTGGAGCATTCGTTTGTGTGGGATGCTGACCAAGCATCATTTCAGTCCTAGGAACTCAAAGTGCACTAAGCATAGAGTGTGAAAACTGAGTTTCCTTGAGAGCTGCTTGGAAGCCTGATGGTGTGTGAAGTTAGTGAGCCAAATGGAGTTGTTCTCCCACAAGAACCACTCGGCTGATCCTTCTTCAATATGCCCTTCACCAACATGCAGTGTTTCCTTGATTGAATTAGCTCTCACACCAATATTTGCGTCTAGAGCCTTTGCATTGAGGGCTATCTGAAAACGGCTGTGGCGCTGAAGTTGCCTGTGAATGTGGAGTTGGTGGCATGTGAAACCCGCATGTGGAGCATTCGTTTGTGTGGGATGCTCTACCAGGTTCATTCCTAGATAATGCACTCAAACGGCACTAATCATAGAGTGTGAAAACTGAGTTTCCTTGAGAGCTGCTTGGAAGCCTGATGGTGTGTGAAGTTAGTGAGCCAAATGGAGTTGTTCTCCCACAAGAACCACTCGGCTGATCCTTATTCAATATGCCCTTCACCAACATGCAGTGTTTCCTTGATTGAATTAGCTCTCACACCAATATTTGCGTCTAGAGCCTTTGCATTGAGGGCTATCTGAAAATGGCTGTGGCGCTGAAGTTGCCTGTGAATGTGGAGTTGGTGGCATGTGAAACCCGCATGTGGAGCATTCGTTTGTGTGGGATGCTCTACCTGGTTCATTTCAGTCCTAGCCATACAAAGGGCACTAAGCATAGAGTGTGAAAACTGAGTTTCCTTGAGAGCTGCTTGGAAGCCTGATGGTGTGTGAAGTTAGTGAGCCAAATGGAGTTGTTCTCCCACAAGAACCACTCGGCTGATCCTTCTTCAATATGCCCTTCACCAACATGCAGTGTTTCCTTGATTGAATTAGCTCTCACACCAATATTTGAGTCTAGAGCCTTTGCATTGAGGGCTATCTGAAAACGGCTGTGGCGCTGAAGTTGCCTGTGAATGTGGAGTTGGTGGCATGTGAAACCCGCATGTGGAGCATTCGTTTGTGTGGGATGCTCTACCAGGTTCATTCCTAGATAATGCACTCAAAGTACACTAAGCATAGAGTGTGAAAACTGAATTTCCTTGAGAGCTGCTTGGAAGCCTGATGGTGTGTGAAGTTAGTGTGCCAAATGGAGTTGTTCTCCCACAAGAACCACTCGGCTGATCCTTCTTCAATATGCCCTTCACCAACATGCAGTGTTTCCTTGATTGAATTAGCTCTCACACCGATATTTGCGTCTAGAGCCTTTGCATTGAGGGCTATCTGAAAACGGCTGTGGCGCTGAAGTTGCCTGTGAAAGTGGAGTTGGTGGCATGTGAAACCCGCATGTGGAGCATTCGTTTGTGTGGGATGCTCTACCAGGTTCATTCCTAGATAATGCACTCAAAGGGCACTAAGCATAGAGTGTGAAAACTGAGTTTCCTTGAGAGCTGCTTGGAAGCCTGATGGTGTGTGAAGTTAGTGAGCCAAATGGAGTTGTTCTCCCACAAGAACCACTCGGCTGATCCTTCTTCAATATGCCCTTCACCAACATGCAGTGTTTCCTTGATTGAATTAGCTCTCACACCAATATTTGCGTCTAGAGCCTTTGCATTGAGGGCTATCTGAAAACGGCTGTGGCGCTGAAGTTGCCTGTGAATGTGGAGTTGGTGGCATGTGAAACCCGCATGTGGAGCATTCGTTTGTGTGGGATGCTGACCAAGCTTCATTTCAGTCCTAGGCACACAAAGAGCACTAAGCATAGAGTGTGAAAACTGAGTTTCCTTGAGAGCTGCTTGGAAGCCTGATGGTGTGTGAAGTTAGTGAGCCAAATGGAGTTGTTCTCCCACAAGAACCACTCGGCTGATCCTTCTTCAATATGCCCTTCACCAACATGCAGTGTTTCCTTGATTGAATTAGCTCTCACACCAATATTTGCGTCTAGAGCCTTTGCATTGAGGGCTATCTGAAAACGGCTGTGGCGCTGAAGTTGCCTGTGAATGTGGAGTTGGTGGCATGTGAAACCCGCATGTGGAGCATTCGTTTGTGTGGGATGCTCTACCAGGTTGATTCCTAGATAATGCACTCAAAGTACACTAAGCATAGAGTGTGAAAACTGAGTTTCCTTGAGAGCTGCTTGGAAGCCTGATGGTGTGTGAAGTTAGTGAGCCAAATGGAGTTCTTCTCCCACAAGAACCACTCGGCTGATCCTTCTTCAATATGCCATTCACCAACATGCAGTGTTTCCTTGATTGAATTAGCTCTCACACCAATATTTGCGTCTAGAGCCTTTGCATTGAGGGCTATCTGAAAACGGCTGTGGCGCTGAAGTTGCCTGTGAATGTGGAGTTGGTGGCATGTGAGACCCGCATGTGGAGCATTCGTTTGTGTGGGATGCTCTACCTGGTTCATTTCAGTCCTAGCCATACAAAGGGCACTAAGCATAGAGTGTGAAAACTGAGTTTCCTTGACAGCTGCTTGGAAGCCTGATGGTGTGTGAAGTTAGTGAGCCAAATGGAGTTGTTCTCCCACAAGAACCACTCGGCTGATCCTTCTTCAATATGCCCTTCACCAACATGCAGTGTTTCCTTGATTGAATTAGCTCTCACACCAATATTTGCGTCTAGAGCCTTTGCATTGAGGGCTATCTGAAAACGGCTGTGGCGCTGAAGTTGCCTGTGAATGTGGAGTTGGTGGCATGTGAAACCCGCATGTGGAGCATTCGTTTGTGTGGGATGCTCTACCAGGTTCATTTCAGTCCTAGCCATACAAAGGGCACTAAGCATAGAGTGTGAAAACTGAGTTTTCTTGAGAGCTGCTTGGAAGCCTGATGGTGTGTGAAGTTAGTGAGCCAAATGGAGTTGTTCTCCCACAAGAACCACTCGGCTGATCCTTCTTCAATATGCCCTTCACCAACATGCAGTGTTTCCTTGATTGAATTAGCTCTCACACCAATATTTGCGTCTAGAGCCTTTGCATTGAGGGCTATCTGAAAACGGCTGTGGCGCTGAAGTTGCCTGTGAATGTGGAGTTGGTGGCATGTGAAACCCGCATGTGGAGCATTCGTTTGTGTGGGATGCTCTACCAGGTTGATTCCTAGATAATGCACTCAAAGTACACTAAGCATAGAGTGTGAAAACTGAGTTTCCTTGAGAGCTGCTTGGAAGCCTGATGGTGTGTGAAGTTAGTGAGCCAAATGGAGTTGTTCTCCCACAAGAACCACTCGGCTGATCCTTCTTCAATATGCCATTCACCAACATGCAGTGTTTCCTTGATTGAATTAGCTCTCACACCAATATTTGCGTCTAGAGCCTTTGCATTGAGGGCTATCTGAAAACGGCTGTGGCGCTGAAGTTGCCTGTGAATGTGGAGTTGGTGGCATGTGAGACCCGCATGTGGAGCATTCGTTTGTGTGGGATGCTCTACCTGGTTCATTTCAGTCCTAGCCATACAAAGGGCACTAAGCATAGAGTGTGAAAACTGAGTTTCCTTGACAGCTGCTTGGAAGCCTGATGGTGTGTGAAGTTAGTGAGCCAAATGGAGTTGTTCTCCCACAAGAACCACTCGGCTGATCCTTCTTCAATATGCCCTTCACCAACATGCAGTGTTTCCTTGATTGAATTAGCTCTCACACCAATATTTGAGTCTAGAGCCTTTGCATTGAGGGCTATCTGAAAACGGCTGTGGCGCTGAAGTTGCCTGTGAATGTGGAGTTGGTGGCATGTGAAACCCGCATGTGGAGCATTCGTTTGTGTGGGATGCTGACCAAGCATCATTTCAGTCCTAGGAACTCAAAGGGCACTAAGCATAGAGTGTGAAAACTGAGTTTCCTTGAGAGCTGCTTGGAAGCCTGATGGTGTGTGAAGTTAGTGAGCCAAATGGAGTTGTTCTCCCACAAGAACCACTCGGCTGATCCTTCTTCAATATGCCCTTCACCAACATGCAGTGTTTCCTTGATTGAATTAGCTCTCACACCAATATTTGCGTCTAGAGCCTTTGCATTGAGGGCTATCTGCAAACGGCTGTGGCGCTGAAGTTGCCTGTGAATGTGGAGTTGGTGGCATGTGAAACCCGCATGTGGAGCATTCGTTTGTGTGGGATGCTCTACCAGGTTCATTCCTAGATAATGCACTCAAAGGGCACTAAGCATAGAGTGTGAAAACTGAGTTTCCTTGAGAGCTGCTTGGAAGCCTGATGGTGTGTGAAGTTAGTGAGCCAAATGGAGTTGTTCTCCCACAAGAACCACTCGGCTGATCCTTCTTCAATATGCCCTTCACCAACATGCAGTGTTTCCTTGATTGAATTAGCTCTCACACCAATATTTGCGTCTAGAGCCTTTGCATTGAGGGCTATCTGAAAATGGCTGTGGCGCTGAAGTTGCCTGTGAATGTGGAGTTGGTGGCATGTGAAACCCGCATGTGGAGCATTCGTTTGTGTGGGATGCTGACCATGCTTCATTTCAGTTATAGGCACACAAAGAGCACTAAGCATAGAGTGTGAAAACTGAGTTTCCTTGAGAGCTGCTTGGAAGCCTGATGGTGTGTGAAGTTAGTGAGCCAAATGGAGTTGTTCTCCCACAAGAACCACTCGGCTGATCCTTCTTCAATATGCCATTCACCAACATGCAGTGTTTCCTTGATTGAATTAGCTCTCACACCAATATTTGCGTCTAGAGCCTTTGCATTGAGGGCTATCTGAAAACGGCTGTGGCGCTGAAGTTGCCTGTGAATGTGGAGTTGGTGGCATGTGAGACCCGCATGTGGAGCATTCGTTTGTGTGGGATGCTCTACCTGGTTCATTTCAGTCCTAGCCATACAAAGGGCACTAAGCATAGAGTGTGAAAACTGAGTTTCCTTGACAGCTGCTTGGAAGCCTGATGGTGTGTGAAGTTAGTGAGCCAAATGGAGTTGTTCTCCCACAAGAACCACTCGGCTGATCCTTCTTCAATATGCCATTCACCAACATGCAGTGTTTCCTTGATTGAATTAGCTCTCACACCAATATTTGCGTCTAGAGCCTTTGCATTGAGGGCTATCTGCAAACGGCTGTGGCGCTGAAGTTGCCTGTGAATGTGGAGTTGGTGGCATGTGAAACCCGCATGTGGAGCATTCGTTTGTGTGGGATGCTCTACCAGGTTCATTCCTAGATAATGCACTCAAAGGGCACTAAGCATAGAGTGTGAAAACTGAGTTTCCTTGAGAGCTGCTTGGAAGCCTGATGGTGTGTGAAGTTAGTGAGCCAAATGGAGTTGTTCTCCCACAAGAACCACTCGGCTGATCCTTCTTCAATATGCCCTTCACCAACATGCAGTGTTTCCTTGATTGAATTAGCTCTCACACCAATATTTGCGTCTAGAGCCTTTGCATTGAGGGCTATCTGAAAATGGCTGTGGCGCTGAAGTTGCCTGTGAATGTGGAGTTGGTGGCATGTGAAACCCGCATGTGGAGCATTCGTTTGTGTGGGATGCTGACCATGCTTCATTTCAGTCCTAGGCACACAAAGAGCACTAAGCATAGAGTGTGAAAACTGAGTTTCCTTGAGAGCTGCTTGGAAGCCTGATGGTGTGTGAAGTTAGTGAGCCAAATGGAGTTGTTCTCCCACAAGAACCACTCGGCTGATCCTTCTTCAATATGCCCTTCACCAACATGCAGTGTTTCCTTGATTGAATTAGCTCTCACACCAATATTTGCGTCTAGAGCCTTTGCATTGAGGGCTATCTGAAAACGGCTGTGGCGCTGAAGTTGCCTGTGAATGTGGAGTTGGTGGCATGTGAAACCCGCATGTGGAGCATTCGTTTGTGTGGGATGCTCTACCAGGTTCATTCCTAGATAATGCACTCAAAGGGCACTAAGCATAAAGTGTGAAAACTGAGTTTCCTTGAGAGCTGCTTGGAAGCCTGATGGTGTGTGAAGTTAGTGAGCCAAATGGAGTTGTTCTCCCACAAGAACCACTCGGCTGATCCTTCTTCAATATGCCCTTCACCAACATGCAGTGTTTCCTTGATTGAATTAGCTCTCACACCAATATTTGCGTCTAGAGCCTTTGCATTGAGGGCTATCTGAAAACGGCTGTGGCGCTGAAGTTGCCTGTGAATGTGGAGTTGGTGGCATGTGAAACCCGCATGTGGAGCACTCGTTTGTGTGGGATGCTCTACCAGGTTCATTCCTAGATAATGCACTCAAAGTACACTAAGCATAGAGTGTGAAAACTGAATTTCCTTGAGAGCTGCTTGGAAGCCTGATGGTGTGTGAAGTTAGTGAGCCAAATGGAGTTGTTCTCCCACAAGAACCACTCGGCTGATCCTTCTTCAATATGCCCTTCACCAACATGCAGTGTTTCCTTGATTGAATTAGCTCTCACACCAATATTTGCGTCTAGAGCCTTTGCATTGAGGGCTATCTGAAAACGGCTGTGGCGCTGAAGTTGCCTGTGAATGTGGAGTTGGTGGCATGTGAAACCCGAATGTGGAGCATTCGTTTGTGTGGGATGCTCTACCTGGCTCATTTCAGTCCTAGCCATACAAAGGGCACTAAGCATAGAGTGTGAAAACTGAGTTTCCTTGAGAGCTGCTTGGAAGCCTGATGGTGTGTGAAGTTAGTGAGCCAAATGGAGTTGTTCTCCCACAAGAACCACTCGGCTGATCCTTCTTCAATATGCCCTTCACCAACATGCAGTGTTTCCTTGATTGAATTAGCTCTCACACCAATATTTGAGTCTAGAGCCTTTGCATTGAGGGCTATCTGAAAACGGCTGTGGCGCTGAAGTTGCCTGTGAATGTGGAGTTGGTGGCATGTGAAACCCGCATGTGGAGCATTCGTTTGTGTGGGATGCTGACCAAGCATCATTTCAGTCCTAGGAACTCAAAGGGCACTAAGCATAGAGTGTGAAAACTGAGTTTCCTTGAGAGCTGCTTGGAAGCCTGATGGTGTGTGAAGTTAGTGAGCCAAATGGAGTTGTTCTCCCACAAGAACCACTCGGCTGATCCTTCTTCAATATGCCCTTCACCAACATGCAGTGTTTCCTTGATTGAATTAGCTCTCACACCAATATTTGCGTCTAGAGCCTTTGCATTGAGGGCTATCTGAAAATGGCTGTGGCGCTGAAGTTGCCTGTGAATGTGGAGTTGGTGGCATGTGAAACCCGCATGAGGAGCATTCGTTTGTGTGGGATGCTCTACCTGGTTCATTTCAGTCCTAGCCATACAAAGGGCACTAAGCATAGAGTGTGAAAACTGAGTTTCCTTGAGAGCTGCTTGGAAGCCTGATGGTGTGTGAAGTTAGTGAGCCAAATGGAGTTGTTCTCCCACAAGAACCACTCGGCTGATCCTTCTTCAATATGCCCTTCACCAAATTGCAGTGTTTCCTTGATTGAATTAGCTCTCACACCAATATTTGAGTCTAGAGCCTTTGCATTGAGGGCTATCTGAAAACGGCTGTGGCGCTGAAGTTGCCTGTGAATGTGGAGTTGGTGGCATGTGAAACCCGCATGTGGAGCATTCGTTTGTGTGGGATGCTCTACCAGGTTGATTCCTAGATAATGCACTCAAAGTACACTAAGCATAGAGTGTGAAAACTGAGTTTCCTTGAGAGCTGCTTGGAAGCCTGATGGTGTGTGAAGTTAGTGAGCCAAATGGAGTTGTTCTCCCACAAGAACCACTCGGCTGATCCTTCTTCAATATGCCATTCACCAACATGCAGTGTTTCCTTGATTGAATTAGCTCTCACACCAATATTTGCGTCTAGAGCCTTTGCATTGAGGGCTATCTGAAAACGGCTGTGGCGCTGAAGTTGCCTGTGAATGTGGAGTTGGTGGCATGTGAAACCCGCATGTGGAGCATTCGTTTGTGTGGGATGCTCTACCAGGTTCATTTCAGTCCTAGCCATACAAAGGGCACTAAGCATAGAGTGTGAAAACTGAGTTTCCTTGAGAGCTGCTTGGAAGCCTGATGGTGTGTGAAGTTAGTGAGCCAAATGGAGTTGTTCTCCCACAAGAACCACTCGGCTGATCCTTCTTCAATATGCCCTTCACCAACATGCAGTATTTCCTTGATTGAATTAGCTCTCACACCAATATTTGCGTCTAGAGCCTTTGCATTGAGGGCTATCTGAAAACGGCTGTGGCGCTGAAGTTGCCTGTGAATGTGGAGTTGGTGGCATGTGAAACCCGCATGTGGAGCATTCGTTTGTGTGGGATGCTGACCAAGCATCATTTCAGTCCTAGGAACTCAAAGGGCACTAAGCATAGAGTGTGAAAACTGAATTTCCTTGAGAGCTGCTTGGAAGCCTGATGGTGTGTGAAGTTAGTGAGCCAAATGGAGTTGTTCTCCCACAAGAACCACTCGGCTGATCCTTCTTCAATATGCCCTTCACCAACATGCAGTGTTTCCTTGATTGAATTAGCTCTCACACAAATATTTGCGTCTAGAGCCTTTGCATTGAGGGCTATCTGCAAACGGCTGTGGCGCTGAAGTTGCCTGTGAATGTGGAGTTGGTGGCATGTGAAACCCGCATGTGGAGCATTCGTTTGTGTGGGATGCTCTACCAGGTTCATTCCTAGATAATGCACTCAAAGGGCACTAAGCATAGAGTGTGAAAACTGAGTTTCCTTGAGAGCTGCTTGGAAGCCTGATGGTGTGTGAAGTTAGTGAGCCAAATGGAGTTGTTCTCCCACAAGAACCACTCGGCTGATCCTTCTTCAATATGCCCTTCACCAACATGCAGTGTTTCCTTGATTGAATTAGCTCTCACACCAATATTTGCGTCTAGAGCCTTTGCATTGAGGGCTATCTGAAAACGGCTGTGGCGCTGAAGTTGCCTGTGAATGTGGAGTTGGTGGCATGTGAAACCCGCATGTGGAGCATTCGTTTGTGTGGGATGCTCTACCAGGTTCATTTCAGTCCTAGCCATACAAAGGGCACTAAGCATAGAGTGTGAAAACTGAGTTTCCTTGAGAGCTGCTTGGAAGCCTGATGGTGTGTGAAGTTAGTGAGCCAAATGGAGTTGTTCTCCCACAAGAACCACTCAGCTGATCCTTCTTCAATATGCCCTTCACCAACATGCAGTGTTTCCTTGATTGAATTAGCTCTCACACCAATATTTGCGTCTAGAGCCTTTGCATTGAGGGCTATCTGAAAACGGCTGTGGCGCTGAAGTTGCCTGTGAATGTGGAGTTGGTGGCATGTGAAACCCGCATGTGGAGCATTCGTTTGTGTGGGATGCTCTACCAGGTTCATTTCAGTCCTAGCCATACAAAGGGCACTAAGCATAGAGTGTGAAAACTGAGTTTCCTTGAGAGCTGCTTGGAAGCCTGATGGTGTGTGAAGTTAGTGAGCCAAATGGAGTTGTTCTCCCACAAGAACCACTCGGCTGATCCTTCTTCAATATGCCGTTCACCAACATGCAGTATTTCCTTGATTGAATTAGCTCTCACACCAATATTTGCGTCTAGAGCCTTTGCATTGAGGGCTATCTGAAAACGGCTGTGGCACTGAAGTTGCCTGTGAATGTGGAGTTGGTGGCATGTGAAACCCGCATGTGGAGCATTCGTTTGTGTGGGATGCTCTACCAGGTTCATTCCTAGATAATGCACTCAAAGTACACTAAGCATAGAGTGTGAAAACTGAGTTTCCTTGAGAGCTGCTTGGAAGCCTGATGGTGTGTGAAGTTAGTGAGCCAAATGGAGTTGTTCTCCCACAAGAACCACTCGGCTGATCCTTCTTCAATATGCCCTTCACCAACATGCAGTGTTTCCTTGATTGAATTAGCTCTCACACCAATATTTGCGTCTAGAGCCTTTGCATTGAGGGCTATCTGAAAACGGCTGTGGCGCTGAAGTTTACTGTGAATGTGGAGTTGGCGGCATGTGAAACCCGCATGTGGAGCATTCGTTTGTGTGGGATGCTCTACCTGGTTCATTTCAGTCCTAGCCTTACAAAGGGCACTAAGCATAGAGTGTGAAAACTGAGTTTCCTTGAGAGCTGCTTGGAAGCCTGATGGTGTGTGAAGTTAGTGAGCCAAATGGAGTTGTTCTCCCACAAGAACCACTCGGCTGATCCTTCTTCAATATGCCCTTCACCAACATGCAGTGTTTCCTTGATTGAACTAGCTTTCACACCAATATTTGCGTCTAGAGCCTTTGCATTGAGGGCTATCTGAAAATGGCTGTGGCGCTGAAGTTGCCTGTGAATGTGGAGTTGGTGGCATGTGAAACCCGCATGTGGAGCATTCGTTTGTGTGGGATGCTCTACCAGGTTCATTTCAGTCCTAGCCATACAAAGGGCACTAAGCATAGAGTGTGAAAACTGAGTTTCCTTGAGAGCTGCTTGGAAGCCTGATGGTGTGTGAAGTTAGTGAGCCAAATGGAGTTGTTCTCCCACAAGAACCACTCGGCTGATCCTTCTTCAATATGCCCTTCACCAACATGCAGTGTTTCCTTGATTGAATTAGCTCTCACACCAATATTTGCGTCTAGAGCCTTTGCATTGAGGGCTATCTGAAAACGGCTGTGGCGCTGAAGTTGCCTGTCAATTTGGAGTTGGTGGCATGTGAAACCCGCATGTGGAGCATTCGTTTATGTGGGATGCTGACCAAGCTTCATTTCAGTCCTAGGCACACAAAGTGTACTAAGCATAGAGTGTGAAAACTGAGTTTCCTTGAGAGCTGCTTGGAAGCCTGATGGTGTGTGAAGTTAGTGAGCCAAATGGAGTTGTTCTCCCACAAGAACCACTCGGCTGATCCTTCTTCAATATGCCCTTCACCAACATGCAGTGTTTCCTTGATTGAATTAGCTCTCACACCAATATTTGAGTCTAGAGCCTTTGCATTGAGGGCTATCTGAAAACGGCTGTGGCGCTGAAGTTGCCTGTGAATGTGGAGTTGGTGGCATATGAAACCCGCATGTGGAGCATTCGTTTCTGTGGGATGCTCTACCAGGTTCATTTCAGTCCTAGCCATACAAAGGGCACTAAGCATAGAGTGTGAAAACTGAGTTTCCTTGAGAGCTGCTTGGAAGCCTGATGGTGTGTGAAGTTAGTGAGCCAAATGGAGTTGTTCTCCCACAAGAACCACTCGGCTGATCCTTCTTCAATATGCCCTTCACCAACATGCAGTGTTTCCTTGATTGAATTAGCTCTCACACCAATATTTGCGTCTAGAGCCTTTGCATTGAGGGCTATCTGAAAACGGCTGTGGCGCTGAAGTTGCCTGTGAATGTGGAGTTGGTGGCATGTGAAACCCGCATGTGGAGCATTCGTTTGTGTGGGATGCTCTACCAGGTTCATTCCTAGATAATGCACTCAAAGTACACTAAGAATAGAGTGTGAAAACTGAATTTCCTTGAGAGCTGCTTGGAAGCCTGATGGTGTGTGAAGTTAGTGAGCCAAATGGAGTTGTTCTCCCACAAGAACCACTCGGCTGATCCTTCTTCAATATGCCCTTCACCAACATGCAGTGTTTCCTTGATTGAATTAGCTCTCACACCAATATTTGCGTCTAGAGCCTTTGCATTGAGGGCTATCTGAAAACGGCTGTGGCGCTGAAGTTGCCTGTGAATGTGGAGTTGGTGGCATGTGAAACCCGCATGTGGAGCATTCGTTTGTGTGGGATGCTCTACCAGGTTCATTTCAGTCCTAGCCATACAAAGGGCACTAAGCATAGAGTGTGAAAACTGAGTTTCCTTGAGAGCTGCTTGGAAGCCTGATGGTGTGTGAAGTTAGTGAGCCAAATGGAGTTGTTCTCCCACAAGAACCACTCGGCTGATCCTTCTTCAATATGCCCTTCACCAACATGCAGTGTTTCCTTGATTGAATTAGCTCTCACACCAATATTTGCATCTAGAGCCTTTGCATTGAGGGCTATCTGAAAACGGCTGTGGCGCTGAAGTTGCCTGTGAATGTGGAGTTGGTGGCATGTGAAACCCGCATGTGGAGCATTCGTTTGTGTGGGATGCTCTACCAGGTTCATTCCTAGATAATGCACTCAAAGTACACTAAGCATAGAGTGTGAAAACTGAATTTCCTTGAGAGCTGCTTGGAAGCCTGATGGTGTGTGAAGTTAGTGAGCCAAATGGAGTTGTTCTCCCACAAGAACCACTCGGCTGATCCTTCTTCAATATGCCCTTCACCAACATGCAGTGTTTCCTTGATTGAATTAGCTCTCACACCAATATTTGCGTCTAGAGCCTTTGCATTGAGGGCTATCTGAAAACGGCTGTGGCGCTGAAGTTGCCTGTGAATGTGGAGTTGGTGGCATGTGAAACCCACATGTGGAGCATTCGTTTGTGTGGGATGCTCTACCAGGTTCATTTCAGTCCTAGCCATACAAAGGGCACTAAGCATAGAGTGTGAAAACTGAGTTTCCTTGAGAGCTGCTTGGAAGCCTGATGGTGTGTGAAGTTAGTGAGCCAAATGGAGTTGTTCTCCCACAAGAACCACTCGGCTGATCCTTCTTCAATATGCCCTTCACCAACATGCAGTGTTTCCTTGATTGAATTAGCTCTCACACCAATATTTGCGTCTAGAGCCTTTGCATTGAGGGCTATCTGAAAACGGCTGTGGCGCTGAAGTTGCCTGTCAATTTGGAGTTGGTGGCATGTGAAACCCACATGTGGAGCATTCGTTTATGTGGGATGCTGACCAAGCTTCATTTCAGTCCTAGGCACACAAAGAGCACTAAGCATAGAGTGTGAAAACTGAGTTTCCTTGAGAGCTGCTTGGAAGCCTGATGGTGTGTGAAGTTAGTGAGCCAAATGGAGTTGTTCTCCCACAAGAACCACTCGGCTGATCCTTCTTCAATATGCCCTTCACCAACATGCAGTGTTTCCTTGATTGAATTAGCTCTCACACCAATATTTGAGTCTAGAGCCTTTGCATTGAGGGCTATCTGAAAACGGCTGTGGCGCTGAAGTTGCCTGTGAATGTGGAGTTGGTGGCATATGAAACCCGCATGTGGAGCATTCGTTTGTGTGGGATGCTCTACCAGGTTCATTTCAGTCCTAGCCATACAAAGGGCACTAAGCATGGAGTGTGAAAACTGAGTTTCCTTGAGAGCTGCTTGGAAGCCTGATGGTGTGTGAAGTTAGTGAGCCAAATGGAGTTGTTCTCCCACAAGAACCACTCGGCTGATCCTTCTTCAATATGCCCTTCACCAACATGCAGTGTTTCCTTGATTGAATTAGCTCTCACACCAATATTTGCGTCTAGAGCCTTTGCATTGAGGGCTATCTGAAAACGGCTGTGGCGCTGAAGTTGCCTGTGAATGTGGAGTTGGTGGCATGTGAAACCCGCATGTGGAGCATTCGTTTGTGTGGGATGCTCTACCAGGTTCATTCCTAGATAATGCACTCAAAGTACACTAAGAATAGAGTGTGAAAACTGAATTTCCTTGAGAGCTGCTTGGAAGCCTGATGGTGTGTGAAGTTAGTGAGCCAAATGGAGTTGTTCTCCCACAAGAACCACTCGGCTGATCCTTCTTCAATATGCCCTTCACCAACATGCAGTGTTTCCTTGATTGAATTAGCTCTCACACCAATATTTGCGTCTAGAGCCTTTGCATTGAGGGCTATCTGAAAACGGCTGTGGCGCTGAAGTTGCCTGTGAATGTGGAGTTGGTGGCATGTGAAACCCACATGTGGAGCATTCGTTTGTGTGGGATGCTCTACCAGGTTCATTTCAGTCCTAGCCATACAAAGGGCACTAAGCATAGAGTGTGAAAACTGAGTTTCCTTGAGAGCTGCTTGGAAGCCTGATGGTGTGTGAAGTTAGTGAGCCAAATGGAGTTGTTCTCCCACAAGAACCACTCGGCTGATCCTTCTTCAATATGCCCTTCACCAACATGCAGTGTTTCCTTGATTGAATTAGCTCTCACACCAATATTTGCGTCTAGAGCCTTTGCATTGAGGGCTATCTGAAAACGGCTGTGGCGCTGAAGTTGCCTGTGAATGTGGAGTTGGTGGCATGTGAAACCCGCATGTGGAGCATTCGTTTGTGTGGGATGCTCTACCAGGTTCATTCCTAGATAATGCACTCAAAGTACACTAAGCATAGAGTGTGAAAACTGAATTTCCTTGAGAGCTGCTTGGAAGCCTGATGGTGTGTGAAGTTAGTGAGCCAAATGGAGTTGTTCTCCCACAAGAACCACTCGGCTGATCCTTCTTCAATATGCCCTTCACCAACATGCAGTGTTTCCTTGATTGAATTAGCTCTCACACCAATATTTGCGTCTAGAGCCTTTGCATTGAGGGCTATCTGAAAACGGCTGTGGCGCTGAAGTTGCCTGTGAATGTGGAGTTGGTGGCATGTGAAACCCACATGTGGAGCATTCGTTTGTGTGGGATGCTCAACCAGGTTCATTTCAGTCCTAGCCATACAAAGGGCACTAAGCATAGAGTGTGAAAACTGAATTTCCTTGAGAGCTGCTTGGAAGCCTGATGGTGTGTGAAGTTAGTGAGCCAAATGGAGTTGTTCTCCCACAAGAACCACTCGGCTGATCCTTCTTCAATATGCCCTTCACCAACATGCAGTGTTTCCTTGATTGAATTAGCTCTCACACCAATATTTGCGTCTAGAGCCTTTGCATTGAGGGCTATCTGAAAACGGCTGTGGCGCTGAAGTTGCCTGTGAATGTGGAGTTGGTGGCATATGAAACCCGCATGTGGAGCATTCGTTTGTGTGGGATGCTCTACCAGGTTCATTTCAGTCCTTGCCATGAAAAGGGCACTAAGCATAGAGTGTGAAAACTGAGTTTCCTTGAGAGCTGCTTGGAAGCCTGATGGTGTGTGAAGTTAGTGAGCCAAATGGAGTTGTTCTCCCACAAGAACCACTCGGCTGATCCTTCTTCAATATGCCCTTCACCAACATGCAGTGTTTCCTTGATTGAATTAGCTCTCACACCAATATTTGAGTCTAGAGCCTTTGCATTGAGGGCTATCTGAAAACGGCTGTGGCGCTGAAGTTGCCTGTGAATGTGGAGTTGGTGGCATATGAAACCCGCATGTGGAGCATTCGTTTGTGTGGGATGCTCTACCAGGTTCATTTCAGTCCTAGCCATACAAAGGGCACTAAGCATAGAGTGTGAAAACTGAGTTTCCTTGAGAGCTGCTTGGAAGCCTGATGGTGTGTGAAGTTAGTGAGCCAAATGGAGTTGTTCTCCCACAAGAACCACTCGTCTGATCCTTCTTCAATATGCCCTTCACCAACATGCAGTGTTTCCTTGATTGAATTAGCTCTCACACCAATATTTGCGTCTAGAGCCTTTGCATTGAGGGCTATCTGAAAACGGCTGTGGCGCTGAAGTTGCCTGTGAATGTGGAGTTGGTGGCATGTGAAACCCGCATGTGGAGCATTCGTTTGTGTGGGATGCTCTACCAGGTTCATTCCTAGATAATGCACTCAAAGTACACTAAGAATAGAGTGTGAAAACTGAATTTCCTTGAGAGCTGCTTGGAAGCCTGATGGTGTGTGAAGTTAGTGAGCCAAATGGAGTTGTTCTCCCACAAGAACCACTCGGCTGATCCTTCTTCAATATGCCCTTCACCAACATGCAGTGTTTCCTTGATTGAATTAGCTCTCACACCAATATTTGCGTCTAGAGCCTTTGCATTGAGGGCTATCTGAAAACGGCTGTGGCGCTGAAGTTGCCTGTGAATGTGGAGTTGGTGGCATGTGAAACCCACATGTGGAGCATTCGTTTGTGTGGGATGCTCTACCAGGTTCATTTCAGTCCTAGCCATACAAAGGGCACTAAGCATAGAGTGTGAAAACTGAGTTTCCTTGAGAGCTGCTTGGAAGCCTGATGGTGTGTGAAGTTAGTGAGCCAAATGGAGTTGTTCTCCCACAAGAACCACTCGGCTGATCCTTCTTCAATATGCCCTTCACCAACATGCAGTGTTTCCTTGATTGAATTAGCTCTCACACCAATATTTGCGTCTAGAGCCTTTGCATTGAGGGCTATCTGAAAACGGCTGTGGCGCTGAAGTTGCCTGTGAATGTGGAGTTGGTGGCATGTGAAACCCGCATGTGGAGCATTCGTTTGTGTGGGATGCTCTACCAGGTTCATTCCTAGATAATGCACTCAAAGTACACTAAGCATAGAGTGTGAAAACTGAATTTCCTTGAGAGCTGCTTGGAAGCCTGATGGTGTGTGAAGTTAGTGAGCCAAATGGAGTTGTTCTCCCACAAGAACCACTCGGCTGATCCTTCTTCAATATGCCCTTCACCAACATGCAGTGTTTCCTTGATTGAATTAGCTCTCACACCAATATTTGCGTCTAGAGCCTTTGCATTGAGGGCTATCTGAAAACGGCTGTGGCGCTGAAGTTGCCTGTGAATGTGGAGTTGGTGGCATGTGAAACCCACATGTGGAGCATTCGTTTGTGTGGGATGCTCAACCAGGTTCATTTCAGTCCTAGCCATACAAAGGGCACTAAGCATAGAGTGTGAAAACTGAATTTCCTTGAGAGCTGCTTGGAAGCCTGATGGTGTGTGAAGTTAGTGAGCCAAATGGAGTTGTTCTCCCACAAGAACCACTCGGCTGATCCTTCTTCAATATGCCCTTCACCAACATGCAGTGTTTCCTTGATTGAATTAGCTCTCACACCAATATTTGCGTCTAGAGCCTTTGCATTGAGGGCTATCTGAAAACGGCTGTGGCGCTGAAGTTGCCTGTCAATTTGGAGTTGGTGGCATGTGAAACCCACATGTGGAGCATTCGTTTATGTGGGATGCTGACCAAGCTTCATTTCAGTCCTAGGCACACAAAGAGCACTAAGCATAGAGTGTGAAAACTGAGTTTCCTTGAGAGCTGCTTGGAAGCCTGATGGTGTGTGAAGTTAGTGAGCCAAATGGAGTTGTTCTCCCACAAGAACCACTCGGTTGATCCTTCTTCAATATGCCCTTCACCAACATGCAGTGTTTCCTTGATTGAATTAGCTCTCACACCAATATTTGCGTCTAGAGCCTTTGCATTGAGGGCTATCTGAAAACGGCTGTGGCGCTGAAGTTGCCTGTGAATGTGGAATTGGTGGCATGTGAAACTCGCATGTGGAGCATTCGTTTGTGTGGGATGCTCTACCAGGTTCATTCCTAGATAATGCATTCAATGGGCACTAAACATAGAGTGTGAAAACTGAGTTTCCTTGAGAGCTGCTTGGAAGCTTGATGGTGTGTGAAGTTAGTGAGCCAAATGGAGTTGTTCTCCCACAAGAACCACTCGGCTGATCCTTCTTCAATATGCCCTTCACCAACATGCAGTGTTTCCTTGATTGAATTAGCTCTCACACAAATATTTGCGTCTAGAGCCTTTGCATTGAGGGCTATCTGAAAACGGCTGTGGCGCTGAAGTTGCCTGTGAATGTGGAGTTGGTGGCATGTGAAACCCGCATGTGGAGCATTCGTTTGTGTGGGATGCTCTACCAGGTTCATTTCAGTCCTAGGAACTCAAAGGGCACTAAGCATAGAGTGTGAAAACTGAGTTTCCTTGAGAGCTGCTTGGAAGCCTGATGGTGTGTGAAGTTAGTGAGCCAAATGGAGTTGTTCTCCCACAAGAACCACTCGGCTGATCCTTCTTCAATATGCCCTTCACCAACATGCAGTGTTTCCTTGATTGAATTAGCTCTCACACCAATATTTGCGTCTAGAGCCTTTGCATTGAGGGCTATCTGAAAACGGCTGTGGCGCTGAAGTTGCCTGTGAATGTGGAGTTGGTGGCATATGAAACCCGCATGTGGAGCATTCGTTTGTGTGGGATGCTCTACCAGGTTCATTTCAGTCCTAGCCATACAAAGGGCAATAAGCATAGAGTGTGAAAACTGAGTTTCCTTGAGAGCTGCTTGGAAGCCTGATGGTGTGTGAAGTTAGTGAGCCAAATGGAGTTGTTCCCCCACAAGAACCACTCGGCTGATCCTTCTTCAATATGCCCTTCACCAACATGCAGTGTTTCCTTGATTGAATTAGCTCTCACACCAATATTTGCGTCTAGAGCCTTTGCATTGAGGGCTATCTGAAAACGGCTGTGGCGCTGAAGTTGCCTGTCAATTTGGAGTTGGTGGCATGTGAAACCCACATGTGGAGCATTCGTTTATGTGGGATGCTGACCAAGCTTCATTTCAGTCCTAGGCACACAAAGAGCACTAAGCATAGAGTGTGAAAACTGAGTTTCCTTGAGAGCTGCTTGGAAGCCTGATGGTGTGTGAAGTTAGTGAGCCAAATGGAGTTGTTCTCCCACAAGAACCACTCGGTTGATCCTTCTTCAATATGCCCTTCAGCAACATGCAGTGTTTCCTTGATTGAATTAGCTCTCACACAAATATTTGCGTCTAGAGCCTTTGCATTGAGGGCTATCTGAAAACGGCTGTGGCGCTGAAGTTGCCTGTGAATGTGGAATTGGTGGCATGTGAAACTCGCATGTGGAGCATTCGTTTGTGTGGGATGCTCTACCAGGTTCATTCCTAGATAATGCATTCAATGGGCACTAAACATAGAGTGTGAAAACTGAGTTTCCTTGAGAGCTGCTTGGAAGCCTGATGGTGTGTGAAGTTAGTGAGCCAAATGGAGTTGTTCTCCCACAAGAACCACTCGGCTGATCCTTCTTCAATATGCCCTTCACCAACATGCAGTGTTTCCTTGATTGAATTAGCTCTCACACCAATATTTGCGTCTAGAGCCTTTGCATTGAGGGCTATCTGAAAACGGCTGTGGCGCTGAAGTTGCCTGTGAATGTGGAGTTGGTGGCATGTGAAACCCGCATGTGGAGCATTCGTTTGTGTGGGATGCTCTACCTGGTTCATTTCAGTCCTAGCCTTACAAAGGGCACTAAGCATAGAGTGTGAAAACTGAGTTTCCTTGAGAGCTGCTTGGAAGCCTGATGGTGTGTGAAGTTAGTGAGCCAAATGGAGTTGTTCTCCCACAAGAACCACTCGGCTGATCCTTCTTCAATATGCCCTTCACCAACATGCAGTGTTTCCTTGATTGAATTAGCTCTCACACCAATATTTGCGTCTAGAGCCTTTGCATTGAGGGCTATCTGAAAACGGCTGTGGCGCTGAAGTTGCCTGTGAATGTGGAGTTGGTGGCATGTGAAACCCGCATGTGGAGCATTCGTTTATGTGGGATGCTGACCAAGCTTCATTTCAGTCCTAGGCACACAAAGAGCACTAAACATAGAGTGTGAAAACTGAGTTTCCTTGAGAGCTGCTTGGAAGCCTGATGGTGTGTGAAGTTAGTGAGCCAAATGGAGTTGTTCTCCCACAAGAACCACTCGGCTGATCCTTCTTCAATATGCCCTTCACCAACATGCAGTGTTTCCTTGATTGAATTAGCTCTCACACCAATATTTGCGTCTAGAGCCTTTGCATTGAGGGCTATCTGAAAACGGCTGTGTCGCTGAAGTTGCCTGTGAATGTGGAGTTGGTGGCATGTGAAACCCACATGTGGAGCATTCGTTTGTGTGGGATGCTCTACCTGGTTCATTCCTAGATAATGCATTCAATGGGCACTAAGCATAGAGTGTGAAAACTGAGTTTCCTTGAGAGCTGCTTGGAAGCCTGATGGTGTGTGAAGTTAGTGAGCCAAATGGAGTTGTTCTCCCACAAGAACCACTCGGCTGATCCTTCTTCAATATGCCCTTCACCAACATGCACTGTTTCCTTGATTGAATTAGCTCTCACACCAATATTTGCGTCTAGTGCCTTTGCATTGAGGGCTATCTGAAAACGGCTGTGGCGCTGAAGTTGCCTGTGAATGTGGAGTTGCTGGCATGTGAAACCCGCATGTGGAGCATTCGTTTGTGTGGGATGCTCTACCAGGTTGATTCCTAGATAATGCACTCAAAGTACACTAAGCATAGAGTGTGAAAACTGAATTTCCTTGAGAGCTGCTTGGAAGCCTGATGGTGTGTGAAGTTAGTGAGCCAAATGGAGTTGTTCTCCCACAAGAACCACTCGGCTGATCCTTCTTCAATATGCCCTTCACCAACATGCAGTGTTTCCTTGATTGAATTAGCTCTCACACCAATATTTGCGTCTAGAGCCTTTGCATTGAGGGCTATCTGAAAACGGCTGTGGCGCTGAAGTTGCCTGTGAATGTGGAGTTGGTGGCATGTGAAACCCGCATGTGGAGCATTCGTTTGTGTGGGATGCTCTACCAGGTTCATTTCAGTCCTAGCCATACAAAGGGCACTAAGCATAGAGTGTGAAAACTGAGTTTCCTTGAGAGCTGCTTGGAAGCCTGATGGTGTGTGAAGTTAGTGAGACAAATGGAGTTGTTCTCCCACAAGAACCACTCGGCTGATCCTTCTTCAATATGCCCTTCACCAACATGCAGTGTTTCCTTGATTGAATTAGCTCTCACACCAATATTTGCGTCTAGAGCCTTTGCATTGAGGGCTATCTGAAAACGGCTGTGGCGCTGAAGTTGCCTGTGAATGTGGAGTTGGTGGCATGTGAAACCCGAATGTGGAGCATTCGTTTGTGTGGGATGCTCTACCAGGTTCATTTCAGTCCTAGCCATACAAAGGGCACTAAGCATAGAGTGTGAAAACTGAGTTTCCTTGAGAGCTGCTTGGAAGCCTGATGGTGTGTGAAGTTAGTGAGCCAAATGGAGTTGTTCTCCCACAAGAACCACTCGGCTGATCCTTCTTCAATATGCCCTTCACCAACATGCAGTGTTTCCTTGATTGAATTAGCTCTCACACAAATATTTGCGTCTAGAGCCTTTGCATTGAGGGCTATCTGAAAACGGCTGTGGCGCTGAAGTTGCCTGTGAATGTGGAGTTGGTGGCATGTGAAACCCGCATGTGGAGCATTCGTTTGTGTGGGATGCTCTACCAGGTTCATTTCAGTCCTAGGAACTCAAAGGGCACTAAGCATAGAGTGTGAAAACTGAGTTTCCTTGAGAGCTGCTTTGAAGCCTGATGGTGTGTGAAGTTAGTGAGCCAAATGGAGTTGTTCTCCCACAAGAACCACTCGGCTGATCCTTCTTCAATATGCCCTTCACCAACATGCAGTGTTTCCTTGATTGAATTAGCTCTCACACCAATATTTGCGTCTAGAGCCTTTGCATTGAGGGCTATCTGAAAACGGCTGTGGCGCTGAAGTTGCCTGTGAATGTGGAGTTGGTGGCATGTGAAACCCGCATGTGGAGCATTCGTTTGTGTGGGATGCTCTACCAGGTTCATTTCAGTCCTAGCCATACAAAGGGCACTAAGCATAGAGTGTGAAAACTGAGTTTCCTTGAGAGCTGCTTGGAAGCCTGATGGTGTGTGAAGTTAGTGAGACAAATGGAGTTGTTCTCCCACAAGAACCACTCGGCTGATCCTTCTTCAATATGCCCTTCACCAACATGCAGTGTTTCCTTGATTGAATTAGCTCTCACACCAATATTTGCGTCTAGAGCCTTTGCATTGAGGGCTATCTGAAAACGGCTGTGGCGCTGAAGTTGCCTGTGAATGTGGAGTTGGTGGCATGTGAAACCCGAATGTGGAGCATTCGTTTGTGTGGGATGCTCTACCAGGTTCATTTCAGTCCTAGCCATACAAAGGGCACTAAGCATAGAGTGTGAAAACTGAGTTTCCTTGAGAGCTGCTTGGAAGCCTGATGGTGTGTGAAGTTAGTGAGCCAAATGGAGTTGTTCTCCCACAAGAACCACTCGGTTGATCCTTCTTCAATATGCCCTTCAGCAACATGCAGTGTTTCCTTGATTGAATTAGCTCTCACACCAATATTTGCGTCTAGAGCCTTTGCATTGAGGGCTATCTGAAAACGGCTGTGGCGCTGAAGTTGCCTGTGAATGTGGAATTGGTGGCATGTGAAACTCGCATGTGGAGCATTCGTTTGTGTGGGATGCTCTACCAGGTTCATTCCTAGATAATGCATTCAATGGGCACTAAACATAGAGTGTGAAAACTGAGTTTCCT
Source organism: Ochotona princeps (assembly GCF_030435755.1). NCBI lineage: Eukaryota > Metazoa > Chordata > Mammalia > Lagomorpha > Ochotonidae > Ochotona > Ochotona princeps. The sequence continues at coordinate 85,384 of NW_026700296.1, read as the reverse complement.
TGAGAGCTGCTTGGAAGCCTGATGGTGTGTGAAGTTAGTGAGCCAAATGGAGTTGTTCTCCCACAAGAACCACTCGGCTGATCCTTCTTCAATATGCCCTTCACCAACATGCAGTGTTTCCTTGATTGAATTAGCTCTCACACCAATATTTGCGTCTAGAGCCTTTGCATTGAGGGCTATCTGAAAACGGCTGTGGCGCTGAAGTTGCCTGTGAATGTGGAGTTGGTGGCATGTGAAACCCACATGTGGAGCATTCGTTTGTGTGGGATGCTCTACCAGGTTCATTTCAGTCCTAGCCATACAAAGGGCACTAAGCATAGAGTGTGAAAACTGAGTTTCCTTGAGAGCTGCTTGGAAGCCTGATGGTGTGTGAAGTTAGTGAGCCAAATGGAGTTGTTCTCCCACAAGAACCACTCGGCTGATCCTTCTTCAATATGCCCTTCACCAACATGCAGTGTTTCCTTGATTGAATTAGCTCTCACACCAATATTTGCGTCTAGAGCCTTTGCATTGAGGGCTATCTGAAAACGGCTGTGGCGCTGAAGTTGCCTGTGAATGTGGAGTTGGTGGCATGTGAAACCCGCATGTGGAGCATTCGTTTGTGTGGGATGCTCTACCAGGTTCATTCCTAGATAATGCACTCAAAGTACACTAAGCATAGAGTGTGAAAACTGAATTTCCTTGAGAGCTGCTTGGAAGCCTGATGGTGTGTGAAGTTAGTGAGCCAAATGGAGTTGTTCTCCCACAAGAACCACTAGGCTGATCCTTCTTCAATATGCCCTTCACCAACATGCAGTGTTTCCTTGATTGAATTAGCTCTCACACCAATATTTGCGTCTAGAGCCTTTGCATTGAGGGCTATCTGAAAACGGCTGTGGCGCTGAAGTTGCCTGTGAATGTGGAGTTGGTGGCATGTGAAACCCACATGTGGAGCATTCGTTTGTGTGGGATGCTCTACCAGGTTCATTTCAGTCCTAGCCATACAAAGGGCACTAAGCATAGAGTGTGAAAACTGAATTTCCTTGAGAGCTGCTTGGAAGCCTGATGGTGTGTGAAGTTAGTGAGCCAAATGGAGTTGTTCTCCCACAAGAACCACTCGGCTGATCCTTCTTCAATATGCCCTTCACCAACATGCAGTGTTTCCTTGATTGAATTAGCTCTCACACCAATATTTGCGTCTAGAGCCTTTGCATTGAGGGCTATCTGAAAACGGCTGTGGCGCTGAAGTTGCCTGTCAATTTGGAGTTGGTGGCATGTGAAACCCACATGTGGAGCATTCGTTTATGTGGGATGCTGACCAAGCTTCATTTCAGTCCTAGGCACACAAAGAGCACTAAGCATAGAGTGTGAAAACTGAGTTTCCTTGAGAGCTGCTTGGAAGCCTGATGGTGTGTGAAGTTAGTGAGCCAAATGGAGTTGTTCTCCCACAAGAACCACTCGGTTGATCCTTCTTCAATATGCCCTTCACCAACATGCAGTGTTTCCTTGATTGAATTAGCTCTCACACCAATATTTGCGTCTAGAGCCTTTGCATTGAGGGCTATCTGAAAACGGCTGTGGCGCTGAAGTTGCCTGTGAATGTGGAATTGGTGGCATGTGAAACTCGCATGTGGAGCATTCGTTTGTGTGGGATGCTCTACCAGGTTCATTCCTAGATAATGCATTCAATGGGCACTAAACATAGAGTGTGAAAACTGAGTTTCCTTGAGAGCTGCTTGGAAGCTTGATGGTGTGTGAAGTTAGTGAGCCAAATGGAGTTGTTCTCCCACAAGAACCACTCGGCTGATCCTTCTTCAATATGCCCTTCACCAACATGCAGTGTTTCCTTGATTGAATTAGCTCTCACACAAATATTTGCGTCTAGAGCCTTTGCATTGAGGGCTATCTGAAAACGGCTGTGGCGCTGAAGTTGCCTGTGAATGTGGAGTTGGTGGCATGTGAAACCCGCATGTGGAGCATTCGTTTGTGTGGGATGCTCTACCTGGTTCATTCCTAGATAATGCATTCAATGGGCACTAAGCATAGAGTGTGAAAACTGAGTTTCCTTGAGAGCTGCTTGGAAGCCTGATGGTGTGTGAAGTTAGTGAGCCAAATGGAGTTGTTCTCCCACAAGAACCACTCGGCTGATCCTTCTTCAATATGCCCTTCACCAACATGCACTGTTTCCTTGATTGAATTAGCTCTCACACCAATATTTGCGTCTAGAGCCTTTGCATTGAGGGCTATCTGAAAACGGCTGTGGCGCTGAAGTTGCCTGTGAATGTGGAGTTGCTGGCATGTGAAACCCGCATGTGGAGCATTCGTTTGTGTGGGATGCTCTACCAGGTTGATTCCTAGATAATGCACTCAAAGTACACTAAGCATAGAGTGTGAAAACTGAATTTCCTTGAGAGCTGCTTGGAAGCCTGATGGTGTGTGAAGTTAGTGAGCCAAATGGAGTTGTTCTCCCACAAGAACCACTCCGCTGATCCTTCTTCAATATGCCCTTCACCAACATGCAGTGTTTCCTTGATTGAATTAGCTCTCACACCAATATTTGCGTCTAGAGCCTTTGCATTGAGGGCTATCTGAAAACGGCTGTGGCGCTGAAGTTGCCTGTGAATGTGGAGTTGGTGGCATGTGAAACCCGCATGTGGAGCATTCGTTTGTGTGGGATGCTCTACCAGGTTCATTTCAGTCCTAGGAACTCAAAGGGCACTAAGCATAGAGTGTGAAAACTGAGTTTCCTTGAGAGCTGCTTTGAAGCCTGATGGTGTGTGAAGTTAGTGAGCCAAATGGAGTTGTTCTCCCACAAGAACCACTCGGCTGATCCTTCTTCAATATGCCCTTCACCAACATGCAGTGTTTCCTTGATTGAATTAGCTCTCACACCAATATTTGCGTCTAGAGCCTTTGCATTGAGGGCTATCTGAAAACGGCTGTGGCGCTGAAGTTGCCTGTGAATGTGGAGTTGGTGGCATGTGAAACCCGAATGTGGAGCATTCGTTTGTGTGGGATGCTCTACCAGGTTCATTTCAGTCCTAGCCATACAAAGGGCACTAAGCATAGAGTGTGAAAACTGAGTTTCCTTGAGAGCTGCTTGGAAGCCTGATGGTGTGTGAAGTTAGTGAGCCAAATGGAGTTGTTCTCCCACAAGAACCACTCGGCTGATCCTTCTTCAATATGCCCTTCACCAACATGCAGTGTTTCCTTGATTGAATTAGCTCTCACACCAATATTTGCGTCTAGAGCCTTTGCATTGAGGGCTATCTGAAAACGGCTGTGGCGCTGAAGTTGCCTGTGAATGTGGAGTTGGTGGCATGTGAAACCCGCATGTGGAGCATTCGTTTGTGTGGGATGCTCTACCAGGTTCATTTCAGTCCTAGCCATACAAATTACACTAAGCATAGAGTGTGAAAACTGAGTTTCCTTGAGAGCTGCTTGGAAGCCTGATGGTGTGTGAAGTTAGTGAGCCAAATGGAGTTGTTCTCCCACAAGAACCACTCGGCTGATCCTTCTTCAATATGCCCTTCACCAACATGCAGTGTTTCCTTGATTGAATTAGCTCTCACACCAATATTTGCGTCTAGAGCCTTTGCATTGAGGGCTATCTGAAAACGGCTGTGGCGCTGAAGTTGCCTGTGAATGTGGAGTTGGTGGCATGTGAAACCCGCATGTGGAGCATTCGTTTGTGTGGGATGCTGAAGAAGCATCGTTTCAGTCCTAGGCACACAAAGAGCACTAAGCATAGAGTGTGAAACCTGAGTTTCCTTGAGAGCTGCTTGGAAGCCTGATGGTGTGTGAAGTTAGTGAGCCAAATGGAGTTGTTCTCCCACAAGAACCACTCGGCTGATCCTTCTTCAATATGCCCTTCACCAACATGCAGTGTTTCCTTGATTGAATTAGCTCTCACACCAATATTTGCGTCTAGAGCCTTTGCATTGAGGGCTATCTGAAAACGGCTGTGGCGCTGAAGTTGCCTTTGAATGTGGAGTTGGTGGCATGTGAAACCCGCATGTAGAGCATTCGTTTATGTGGGATGCTGACCAAGCTTCATTTCAGTCCTAGGCACACAAAGAGCACTACGCATAGAGTGTGAAAACTGAGTTTCCTTGAGAGCTTCTTGGAAGCCTGATGGTGTGTGAAGTTAGTGAGCCAAATGGAGTTGTTCTCCCACAAGAACCACTCGGCTGATCCTTCTTCAATATGCCCTTCACCAACATGCAGTGTTTCCTTGATTGAATTAGCTCTCACACCAATATTTGCGTCTAGAGCCTTTGCATTGAGGGCTATCTGAAAACGGCTGTGGCGCTGAAGTTGCCTGTGAATGTGGAGTTGGTGGCATGTGAAACCCGCAAGTGGAGCATTCGTTTATGTGGGATGCTCTACCAGGTTCATTTCAGTCCTAGCCATACAAAGGGCACTAAGCATAGAGTGTGAAAACTGAGTTTCCTTGAGAGCTGCTTGGAAGCCTGATGGTGTGTGAAGTCAGTGAGCCAAATGGAGTTGTTCTCCCACAAGAACCACTCGGCTGATCCTTCTTCAATATGCCCTTCACCAACATGCAGTGTTTCCTTGATTGAATTAGCTCTCACACCAATATTTGCGTCTAGAGCCTTTGCATTGAGGGCTATCTGAAAACGGCTGTGGCGCTGAAGTTGCCTGTGAATGTGGAGTTGGTGGCATGTGAAACCCGCATGTGGAGCATTCGTTTGTGTGGGATGCTCTACCAGGTTCAATCCTAGATAATGCATTCAATGGGCACTAAACATAGAGTGTGAAAACTGAGTTTCCTTGAGAGCTGCTTGGAAGCCTGATGGTGTGTGAAGTTAGTGAGCCAAATGGAGTTGTTCTCCCACAAGAACCACTCGGCTGATCCTTCTTCAATATGCCCTTCACCAACATGCAGTGTTTCCTTGATTGAATTAGCTCTCACACCAATATTTGAGTCTAGAGCCTTTGCATTGAGGGCTATCTGAAAACGGCTGTGGCGCTGAAGTTGCCTGTGAATGTGGAGTTGGTGGCATGTGAAACCCGCATGTGGAGCATTCGTTTGTGTGGGATGCTCTACCAGGTTCATTTCAGTCCTAGCCATACAAATTACACTAAGCAAGGAGTGTGAAAACTGAGTTTCCTTGAGAGCTGCTTGGAAGCCTGATGGTGTGTGAAGTTAGCGAGCCAAATGGAGTTGTTCTCCCACAAGAACCACTCGGCTGATCCTTCTTCAATATGCCCTTCACCAACATGCAGTGTTTCCTTGATTGAATTAGCTCTCACACCAATATTTACGTCTAGAGCCTTTGCATTGAGGGCTATCTGAAAACGGCTGTGGCGCTGAAGTTGCCTGTGAATGTGGAGTTGGTGGCATGTGAAACCCGCATGTGGAGCATTCGTTTGTGTGGGATGCTGAAGAAGCATCGTTTCAGTCCTAGGCACACAAAGAGCACTAAGCATAGAGTGTGAAAATTGAGTTTCCTTGAGAGCTGCTTGGAAGCCTGATGGTGTGTGAAGTTAGTGAGCCAAATGGAGTTGTTCTCCCACAAGAACCACTCGGCTGATCCTTCTTCAATATGCCCTTCACCAACATGCAGTGTTTCCTTGATTGAATTAGCTCTCACACCAATATTTGCGTCTAGAGCCTTTGCATTGAGGGCTATCTGAAAATGGCTGTGGCGCTGAAGTTGCCTGTGAATGTGGAGTTGGTGGCATGTGAAACCCGCATGTAGAGCATTCGTTTGTGTGGGATGCTCTACCTGGTTCATTTCAGTCCTAGCCATATAAAGGGCACTAAGCATAGAGTGTGAAAACTGAGTTTCCTTGAGAGCTGCTTGGAAGCCTGATGGTGTGTGAAGTTAGTGAGCCAAATGGAGTTGTTCTCCCACAAGAACCACTCGGCTGATCCTTCTTCAATATGCCCTTCACCAACATGCAGTGTTTCCTTGATTGAATTAGCTCTCACACCAATATTTGCGTCTAGAGCCTTTGCATTGAGGGCTATCTGAAAACGGCTGTGGCGCTGAAGTTGCCTGTGAATGTGGAGTTGGTGGCATGTGAAACCCGCATGTGGAGCATTCGTTTGTGTGGGATGCTCTACCTGTTTCATTTGAGTCCTAGCCATATAAAGGGCACTAAGTATAGAGTGTGAAAACTGAGTTTCCTTGAGAGCTGCTTGGAAGCCTGATGGTGTGTGAAGTTAGTGAGCCAAATGGAGTTGTTCTCCCACAAGAACCACTCGGCTGATCCTTCTTCAATATGCCCTTCACCAACATGCTGTGTTTCCTTGATTGAATTAGCTCTCACACCAATATTTGCGTCTAGAGCCTTTGCATTGAGGGCTATCTGAAAACGGCTGTGGCGCTGAAGTTGCCTGTGAATGTGGAGTTGGTGGCATGTGAAACCCACATGTGGAGCATTCGTTTATGTGGGATGCTGACCAAGCTTCATTTCAGTCCTAGGCACACAAAGAGCACTACGCATAGAGTGTGAAAACTGAGTTTCCTTGAGAGCTGCTTGGAAGCCTGATGGTGTGTGAAGTTAGTGAGCCAAATGGAGTTGTTCTCCCACAAGAACCACTCGGCTGATCCTTCTTCAATATGCCCTTCACCAACATGCAGTGTTTCCTTGATTGAATTAGCTCTCACACCAATATTTGCGTCTAGAGCCTTTGCATTGAGGGCTATCTGAAAACGGCTGTGGCGCTGAAGTTGCCTGTGAATGTGGAGTTGGTGGCATGTGAAACCCGCATGTGGAGCATTCGTTTGTGTGGGATGCTCTACCAGGTTCAATCCTAGATAATGCATTCAATGGGCACTAAACATAGAGTGTGAAAACTGAGTTTCCTTGAGAGCTGCTTGGAAGCCTGATGGTGTGTGAAGTTAGTGAGCCAAATGGAGTTGTTCTCCCACAAGAACCACTCGGCTGATCCTTCTTCAATATGCCCTTCACCAACATGCAGTGTTTCCTTGATTGAATTAGCTCTCACACCAATATTTGCGTCTAGAGCCTTTGCATTGAGGGCTATCTGAAAACGGCTGTGGCGCTGAAGTTGCCTGTGAATGTGGAGTTGGTGGCATGTGAAACCCGCAAGTGGAGCATTCGTTTATGTGGGATGCTCTACCAGGTTCATTCCTAGAAAACGCACTCAAAGTACACTAAGCATAGAGTGTGAAAACTGAGTTTCCTTGAGAGCTGCTTGGAAGCCTGATGGTGTGTGAAGTTAGTGAGCCAAATGGAGTTGTTCTCCCACAAGAACCACTCGGCTGATCCTTCTTCAATATGCCCTTCACCAACATGCAGTGTTTCCTTGATTGAATTAGCTCTCACACCAATATTTGCGTCTAGAGCCTTTGCATTGAGGGCTATCTGAAAACGTCTGTGGCGCTGAAGTTGCCTGTGAATGTGGAGTTGGTGGCATGTGAAACCCGCATGTGGAGCATTCGTTTGTGTGGGATGCTGACCAAGCTTCATTTCAGTCCTAGGCACACAAAGATCACTAAGCACAGAGTGTGAAAACTGAGTTTCCTTGAGAGCTGCTTGGAAGCCTGATGGTGTGTGAGGTTAGTGAGCCAAATGGAGTTGTTCTCCCACAAGAACCACTCGGCTGATCCTTCTTCAACATGCCCTTCACCAACATGCAGTGTTTCCTTGATTGAATTAGCTCTCACACCAATACTTGCGTCTAGAGCCTTTGCTTTGAGGGCTATCTGAAAACGGCTGTGGCGCTGAAGTTGCCTGTGAATGTGGAGTTGGTGGCATGTGAAACCCGCATGTGGAGCATTCGTTTGTGTGGGATGCTCTACCAGGTTCATTCCTAGATAATGCACTCAAAGGGCACTAAGCATAGAGTGTGAAAACTGAGTTTCCTTGAGAGCTGCTTGGAAGCCTGATGGTGTGTGAAGTTAGTGAGCCAAATGGAGTTGTTCTCCCACAAGAACCACTCGGCTGATCCTTCTTCAATATGCCCTTCACCAACATGCAGTGTTTCCTTGATTGAATTAGCTCTCACACCAATATTTGCGTCTAGAGCCTTTGCATTGAGGGCTATCTGAAAACGGCTGTGGCGCTGAAGTTGCCTTTGAATGTGGAGTTGGTGGCATGTGAAACCCGCATGTAGAGCATTCGTTTGTGTGGGATGCTCTACCTGGTTCATTTCAGTCCTAGCCATATAAAGGGCACTAAGCATAGAGTGTGAAAACTGAGTTTCCTTGAGAGCTGCTTGGAAGCCTGATGGTGTGTGAAGTTAGTGAGCCAAATGGAGTTGTTCTCCCACAAGAACCACTCGGCTGATCCTTCTTCAATATGCCCTTCACCAACATGCAGTGTTTCCTTGATTGAATTAGCTCTCACACCAATATTTGCGTCTAGAGCCTTTGCATTGAGGGCTATCTGAAAACGGCTGTGGCGCTGAAGTTGCCTGTGAATGTGGAGTTGGTGGCATGTGAAACCCGCATGTGGAGCATTCGTTTGTGTGGGATGCTCTACCAGGTTCATTCCTAGATAATGCACTCAAAGGGCACTAAACATAGAGTGTGAAAACTGAGTTTCCTTGAGAGCTGCTTGGAAGCCGGATGGTGTGTGAAGTTAGTGAGCCAAATGGAGTTGTTCTCCCACAAGAACCACTCGGCTGATCCTTCTTCAATATGCCCTTCACCAACATGCAGTGTTTCCTTGATTGAATTAGCTCTCACACCAATATTTGCGTCTAGAGCCTTTGCATTGAGGGCTATCTGAAAACGGCTGTGGCGCTGAAGTTGCCTGTGAATGTGGAGTTGGTGGCATGTGAAACCCGCATGTGGAGCATTCGTTTGTGTGGGATGCTCTACCTGGTTCATTTCAGTCCTAGCCATACAAATTACACTAAGCATAGAGTGTGAAAACTGAGTTTCCTTGAGAGCTGCTTGGAAGCCTGATGGTGTGTGAAGTTAGTGAGCCAAATGGAGTTGTTCTCCCACAAGAACCACTCGGCTGATCCTTCTTCAATATGCCCTTCACCAACATGCAGTGTTTCCTTGATTGAATTAGCTCTCACACCAATATTTGCGTCTAGAGCCTTTGCATTGAGGGCTATCTGAAAACGGCTGTGGCGCTGAAGTTGCCTGTGAATGTGGAGTTGGTGGCATGTGAAACCCGCATGTGGAGCATTCGTTTGTGTGGGATGCTCTACCAGGTTTATTTCAGTCCTAGCCATACAAAGGGCACTAAGCATAGAGTGTGAAAACTGAGTTTCCTTGAGAGATGCTTGGAAGCCTGATGGTGTGTGAAGTTAGTGAGCCAAATGGAGTTGTTCTCCCACAAGAACCACTCGGCTGATCCTTCTTCAATATGCCCTTCACCAACATGCAGTGTTTCCTTGATTGAATTAGCTCTCACACCAATATTTGCGTCTAGAGCCTTTGCATTGAGGGCTATCTGAAAACGGCTGTGGCGCTGAAGTTGCCTGTCAATTTGGAGTTGGTGGCATGTGAAACCCACATGTGGAGCATTCGTTTATGTGGGATGCTGACCAAGCTTCATTTCAGTCCTAGGCACACAAAGAGCACTAAGCATAGAGTGTGAAAACTGAGTTTCCTTGAGAGCTGCTTGGAAGCCTGATGGTGTGTGAAGTTAGTGACCCAAATGGAGTTGTTCTCCCACAAGAACCACTCGGCTGATCCTTCTTCAATATGCCCTTCAGCAACATGCAGTGTTTCCTTGATTGAATTAGCTCTCACACCAATATTTGCGTCTAGAGCCTTTGCATTGAGGGCTGTCTGAAAACGGCTGTGGCGCTGAAGTTGCCTGTGAATGTGGAGTTGGTGGCATGTGAAACCCGCATGTGCAGCATTCGTTTGTGTGGGATGCTCTACCAGGTTCATTCCTAGAAAATGTACTCAAAGTACACTAAGCATAGAGTGTGAAAACTGAGTTTCCTTGAGAGCTGCTTGGAAGCCTGATGGTGTGTGAAGTTAGTGAGCCAAATGGAGTTGTTCTCCCACAAGAACCACTCGGCTGATCCTTCTTCAATATGCCCTTCACCAACATGCAGTGTTTCCTTGATTGAATTAGCTCTCACACCAATATTTGCGTCTAGAGCCTTTGCATTGAGGGCTATCTGAAAACGGCTGTGGCGCTGAAGTTGCCTGTGAATGTGGAGTTGGTGGCATGTGAAACCCGCATGTGGAGCATTCGTTTGTGTGGGATGCTCTACCAGGTTCAATCCTAGATAATGCATTCAATGGGCACTAAACATAGAGTGTGAAAACTGAGTTTCCTTGAGAGCTGCTTGGAAGCCTGATGGTGTGTGAAGTTAGTGAGCCAAATGGAGTTGTTCTCCCACAAGAACCACTCGGCTGATCCTTCTTCAATATGCCCTTCACCAACATGCAGTGTTTCCTTGATTGAATTAGCTCTCACACCAATATTTGCGTCTAGAGCCTTTGCATTGAGGGCTATCTGAAAACGGCTGTGGCGCTGAAGTTGCCTGTGAATGTGGAGTTGGTGGCATGTGAAACCCGCATGTGGAGCATTCGTTTGTGTGGGATGCTCTACCTGGTTCATTTCAGTCCTAGCCATACAAAGGGCACTAAGCATAGAGTGTGAAAACTGAGTTTCCTTGAGAGCTGCTTGGAAGCCTGATGGTGTGTGAAGTTAGTGAGCCAAATGGAGTTGTTCTCCCACAAGAACCACTCGGCTGATCCTTCTTCAATATGCCCTTCACCAACATGCAGTGTTTCCTTGATTGAATTAGCTCTCACACCAATATTTGCGTCTAGAGCCTTTGCATTGAGGGCTATCTGAAAACGGCTGTGGCGCTGAAGTTGCCTGTGAATGTGGAGTTGGTGGCATGTGAAACCCGCATGTGGAGCATTCGTTTGTGTGGGATGCTCTACCAGGTTCATTCCTAGATAATGCATTCAATGGGCACAAACATAGAGTGTGAAAACTGAGTTTCCTTGAGAGCTGCTTGGAAGCCTGATGGTGTGTGAAGTTAGTGAGCCAAATGGAGTTGTTCTCCCACAAGAACCACTCGGCTGATCCTTCTTCAATATGCCCTTCACCAACATGCAGTGTTTCCTTGATTGAATTAGCTCTCACACCAATATTTGCGTCTAGAGCCTTTGCATTGAGGGCTATCTGAAAACGGCTGTGGCGCTGAAGTTGCCTGTGAATGTGGAGTTGGTGGCATGTGAAACCCGCATGTGGAGCATTCGTTTGTGTGGGATGCTCTACCAGGTTTATTTCAGTCCTAGCCATACAAAGGGCACTAAGCATAGAGTGTGAAAACTGAGTTTCCTTGAGAGATGCTTGGAAGCCTGATGGTGTGTGAAGTTAGTGAGCCAAATGGAGTTGTTCTCCCACAAGAACCACTCGGCTGATCCTTCTTCAATATGCCCTTCACCAACATGCAGTGTTTCCTTGATTGAATTAGCTCTCACACCAATATTTGCGTCTAGAGCCTTTGCATTGAGGGCTATCTGAAAACGGCTGTGGCGCTGAAGTTGCCTGTCAATTTGGAGTTGGTGGCATGTGAAACCCACATGTGGAGCATTCGTTTATGTGGGATGCTGACCAAGCTTCATTTCAGTCCTAGGCACACAAAGAGCACTAAGCATAGAGTGTGAAAACTGAGTTTCCTTGAGAGCTGCTTGGAAGCCTGATGGTGTGTGAAGTTAGTGACCCAAATGGAGTTGTTCTCCCACAAGAACCACTCGGCTGATCCTTCTTCAATATGCCCTTCAGCAACATGCAGTGTTTCCTTGATTGAATTAGCTCTCACACCAATATTTGCGTCTAGAGCCTTTGCATTGAGGGCTGTCTGAAAACGGCTGTGGCGCTGAAGTTGCCTGTGAATGTGGAGTTGGTGGCATGTGAAACCCGCATGTGCAGCATTCGTTTGTGTGGGATGCTCTACCAGGTTCATTCCTAGAAAATGTACTCAAAGTACACTAAGCATAGAGTGTGAAAACTGAGTTTCCTTGAGAGCTGCTTGGAAGCCTGATGGTGTGTGAAGTTAGTGAGCCAAATGGAGTTGTTCTCCCACAAGAACCACTCGGCTGATCCTTCTTCAATATGCCCTTCACCAACATGCAGTGTTTCCTTGATTGAATTAGCTCTCACACCAATATTTGCGTCTAGAGCCTTTGCATTGAGGGCTATCTGAAAACGGCTGTGGCGCTGAAGTTGCCTGTGAATGTGGAGTTGGTGGCATGTGAAACCCGCATGTGGAGCATTCGTTTGTGTGGGATGCTCTACCAGGTTCAATCCTAGATAATGCATTCAATGGGCACTAAACATAGAGTGTGAAAACTGAGTTTCCTTGAGAGCTGCTTGGAAGCCTGATGGTGTGTGAAGTTAGTGAGCCAAATGGAGTTGTTCTCCCACAAGAACCACTCGGCTGATCCTTCTTCAATATGCCCTTCACCAACATGCAGTGTTTCCTTGATTGAATTAGCTCTCACACCAATATTTGCGTCTAGAGCCTTTGCATTGAGGGCTATCTGAAAACGGCTGTGGCGCTGAAGTTGCCTGTGAATGTGGAGTTGGTGGCATGTGAAACCCGCATGTGGAGCATTCGTTTGTGTGGGATGCTCTACCTGGTTCATTTCAGTCCTAGCCATACAAAGGGCACTAAGCATAGAGTGTGAAAACTGAGTTTCCTTGAGAGCTGCTTGGAAGCCTGATGGTGTGTGAAGTTAGTGAGCCAAATGGAGTTGTTCTCCCACAAGAACCACTCGGCTGATCCTTCTTCAATATGCCCTTCACCAACATGCAGTGTTTCCTTGATTGAATTAGCTCTCACACCAATATTTGCGTCTAGAGCCTTTGCATTGAGGGCTATCTGAAAACGGCTGTGGCGCTGAAGTTGCCTGTGAATGTGGAGTTGGTGGCATGTGAAACCCGCATGTGGAGCATTCGTTTGTGTGGGATGCTCTACCAGGTTCATTCCTAGATAATGCATTCAATGGGCACAAACATAGAGTGTGAAAACTGAGTTTCCTTGAGAGCTGCTTGGAAGCCTGATGGTGTGTGAAGTTAGTGAGCCAAATGGAGTTGTTCTCCCACAAGAACCACTCGGCTGATCCTTCTTCAATATGCCCTTCACCAACATGCAGTGTTTCCTTGATTGAATTAGCTCTCACACCAATATTTGCGTCTAGAGCCTTTGCATTGAGGGCTATCTGAAAACGGCTGTGGCGCTGAAGTTGCCTGTGAATGTGGAGTTGGTGGCATGTGAAACCCGCATGTGGTGCATTCGTTTGTGTGGGAGGCTGAAGAAGCATCATTTCAGTCCTAGGCATACAAAGAGCACTAAGCATAGAGTGTGAAAACTGAGTTTCCTTGAGAGCTGCTTGGAAGCCTGATGGTGTGTGAAGTTAGTGAGCCAAATGGAGTTGTTCTCCCACAAGAACCACTCGGCTGATCCTTCTTCAATATGCCCTTCACCAACATGCAGTGTTTCCTTGATTGAATTAGCTCTCACACCAATATTTGCGTCTAGAGCCTTTGCATTGAGGGCTATCTGAAAACGGCTGTGGCGCTGAAGTTGCCTGTGAATGTGGAGTTGGTGGCATGTGAAACCCGCATGTGGAGCATTCGTTTGTGTGGGATGCTCTACCAGGTTCAATCCTAGATAATGCATTCAATGGGCACTAAGCATAGAGTGTGAAAACTGAGTTTCCTTGAGAGCTGCTTGGAAGCCTGATGGTGTGTGAAGTTAGTGAGCCAAATGGAGTTGTTCTCCCACAAGAACCACTCGGCTGATCCTTCTTCAATATGCCCTTCACCAACATGCAGTGTTTCCTTGATTGAATTAGCTCTCACACCAATATTTGCGTCTAGAGCCTTTGCATTGTGGGCTATCTGAAAACGGCTGTGGCGGTGAAGTTGCCTGTGAATGTGGAGTTGGTGGCATGTGAAACCCGCATGTGGAGCATTCGTTTGCGTGGGATGCTCTACCAGGTTCATTCCTAGATAATGCACTGAAAGGGCACTAAGCATAGAGTGTGAAAACTGACTTTCCTTGAGAACTGCTTGGAAGCCTGATGGTGTGTGAAGTTAGTGAGCCAAATGGAGTTGTTCTCCCACAAGAACCACTCGGCTGATCCTTCTTCAATATGCCCTTCACCAACATGCAGTGTTTCCTTGATTGAATTAGCTCTCACACCAATATTTGCGTCTAGAGCCTTTGCATTGAGGGCTATCTGAAAACGGCTGTGGCGCTGAAGTTGCCTGTGAATGTGGAGTTGGTGGCATGTGAAACCCGCATGTGGTGCATTCGTTTGTGTGGGAGGCTGAAGAAGCATCATTTCAGTCCTAGGCATACAAAGAGCACTAAGCATAGAGTGTGAAAACTGAGTTTCCTTGAGAGCTGCTTGGAAGCCTGATGGTGTGTGAAGTTAGTGAGCCAAATGGAGTTGTTCTCCCACAAGAACCACTCGGCTGATCCTTCTTCAATATGCCCTTCACCAACATGCAGTGTTTCCTTGATTGAATTAGCTCTCACACCAATATTTGCGTCTAGAGCCTTTGCATTGAGGGCTATCTGAAAACGGCTGTGGCGCTGAAGTTGCCTGTGAATGTGGAGTTGGTGGCATGTGAAACCCGCATGTGGAGCATTCGTTTGTGTGGGATGCTCTACCAGGTTCAATCCTAGATAATACATTCAATGGGCACTAAGCATAGAGTGTGAAAACTGAGTTTCCTTGAGAGCTGCTTGGAAGCCTGATGGTGTGTGAAGTTAGTGAGCCAAATGGAGTTGTTCTCCCACAAGAACCACTCGGCTGATCCTTCTTCAATATGCCCTTCACCAACATGCAGTGTTTCCTTGATTGAATTAGCTCTCACACCAATATTTGCGTCTAGAGCCTTTGCATTGAGGGCTATCTGAAAACGGCTGTGGCGCTGAAGTTGCCTGTGAATGTGGAGTTGGTGGCATGTGAAACCCGCATGTGGAGCATTCGTTTGTGTGGGATGCTCTACCTGGTTCATTTCAGTCCTAGCCATACAAAGGGCACTAAGCATAGAGTGTGAAAACTGAGTTTCCTTGAGAGCTGCTTGGAAGCCTGATGGTGTGTGAAGTTAGTGAGCCAAATGGAGTTGTTCTCCCACAAGAACCACTCGGCTGATCCTTCTTCAATATGCCCTTCACCAACATGCAGTGTTTCCTTGATTGAATTAGCTCTCACACCAATATTTGCGTCTAGAGCCTTTGCATTGAGGGCTATCTGAAAACGGCTGTGGCGCTGAAGTTGCCTGTGAATGTGGAGTTGGTGGCATGTGAAACCCGCATGTGGAGCATTCGTTTGTGTGGGATGCTCTACCTGGTTCATTTCAGTCCTAGCCTTACAAAGGGCACTAAGCATAGAGTGTGAAACCTGAGTTTCCTTGAGAGCTGCTTGGAAGCCTGATGGTGTGTGAAGTTAGTGAGCCAAATGGAGTTGTTCTCCCACAAGAACCACTCGGCTGATCCTTCTTCAATATGCCCTTCACCAACATGCAGTGTTTCCTTGATTGAATTAGCTCTCACACCAATATTTGCGTCTAGAGCCTTTGCATTGAGGGCTATCTGAAAACGGCTGTGGCGCTGAAGTTGCCTGTGAATGTGGAGTTGATGGCATGTGAAAACCGCATGTGGAGCATTCGTTTGTGTGGGATGCTCTACCAGGTTCATTTCAGTCCTAGCCATACAAAGGGCACTAAGCATAGAGTGTGAAAACTGAGTTTCCTTGAGAGCTGCTTGGAAGCCTGATGGTGTGTGAAGTTAGTGAGCCAAATGGAGTTGTTCTCCCACAAGAACCACTCGTTTGATCCTTCTTCAATATGCCCTTCACCAACATGCAGTGTTTCCTTGATTGAATTAGCTCTCACACCAATATTTGCATCTAGAGCCTTTGCATTGAGGGCTATCTGAAAACGGCTGTGGCGCTGAAGTTGCCTGTGAATGTGGAGTTGGTGGCATGTGAAACCCGCATGTGGAGCATTCGTTTGTGTGGGATGCTCTACCAGGTTCATTCCTAGATAATGCATTCAATGGGCACTAAACATAGAGTGTGAAAACTGAGTTTCCTTGAGAGCTGCTTGGAAGCCTGATCGTGTGTGAAGTTAGTGAGCCAAATGGAGTTGTTCTCCCACAAGAACCACTCGGCTGATACTTCTTCAATATGCCCTTCACCAACATGCAGTGTTTCCTTGATTGAATTAGCTCTCACACCAATATTTGAGTCTAGAGCCTTTGCATTGAGGGCTATCTGAAAACGGCTGTGGCGCTGAAGTTGCCTGTGAATGTGGAGTTGGTGGCATGTGAAACCCGCATGTGGTGCATTCGTTTGTGTGGGAGGCTGAAGAAGCATCATTTCAGTCCTAGGCCTACAAAGAGCACTAAGCATAGAGTGTGAAAACTGAGTTTCCTTGAGAGCTGCTTGGAAGCCTGATGGTGTGTGAAGTTAGTGAGCCAAATGGAGTTGTTCTCCCACAAGAACCACTCGGCTGATCCTTCTTCAATATGCCCTTCACCAACATGCAGTGTTTCCTTGATTGAATTAGCTCTCACACCAATATTTGCGTCTAGAGCCTTTGCATTGAGGGCTATCTGAAAACGGCTGTGGCGCTGAAGTTGCCTGTAAATGTGGAGTTGGTGGCATGTGAAACCCGGATGTGGAGCATTCGTTTGTGTGGGATGCTCTACCAGGTTCATTTCAGTCCTAGCCATACAAAGGGCACTAAGCATAGAGTGTGAAAACTGAGTTTCCTTGAGAGCTGCTTGGAAGCCTGATGGTGTGTGAAGTTAGTGAGCCAAATGGAGTTGTTCTCCCACAAGAACCACTCGGCTGATCCTTCTTCAATATGCCCTTCACCAACATGCAGTGTTTCTTTGATTGAATTAGCTCTCACACCAATATTTGCGTCTAGAGCCTTTGCATTGAGGGCTATCTGAAAACGGCTGTGGCGCTGAAGTTGCCTGTGAATGTGGAGTTGGTGGCATGTGAAACCCGCATGTGGCGCATTCGTTTGTGTGGGATGCTGAAGAATCATCGTTTCAGTCCTAGGCACACAAAGAGCACTAAGCATAGAGTGTGAAAACTGAGTTTCCTTGAGAGCTGCTTGGAAGCCTGATGGTGTGTGAAGTTAGTGAGCCAAATGGAGTTGTTCTCCCACAAGAACCACTCGTTTGATCCTTCTTCAATATGCCCTTCACCAACATGCAGTGTTTCCTTGATTGAATTAGCTCTCACACCAATATTTGCGTCTAGAGCCTTTGCATTGAGGGCTATCTGAAAACGGCTGTGGCGCTGAAGTTGCCTGTGAATGTGGAGTTGGTGGCATGTGAAACCCGCATGTAGAGCATTCGTTTGTGTGGGATGCTCTACCTGGTTCATTTCAGTCCTAGCCATATAAAGGGCACTAAGCATAGAGTGTGAAAACTGAGTTTCCTTGAGAGCTGCTTGGAAGCCTGATGGTGTGTGAAGTTAGTGAGCCAAATGGAGTTGTTCTCCCACAAGAACCACTCGGCTGATCCTTCTTCAATATGCCCTTCACCAACATGCAGTGTTTCCTTGATTGAATTAGCTCTCACACCAATATTTGCGTCTAGAGCCTTTGCATTGAGGGCTATCTGAAAACGGCTGTGGCGCTGAAGTTGCCTGTGAATGTGGAGTTGGTGGCATGTGAAACCCGCATGTGGAGCATTCGTTTGTGTGGGATGCTCTACCAGGTTCATTCCTAGATAATGCACTCAAAGGGCACTAAGCATAGAGTGTGAAAACTGAGTTTCCTTGAGAGCTGCTTGGAAGCCTGATGGTGTGTGAAGTTAGTGAGCCAAATGGAGTTGTTCTCCCACAAGAACCACTCGGCTGATCCTTCTTCAATATGCCCTTCACCAACATGCAGTGTTTCCTTGATTGAATTAGCTCTCACACCAATATTTGCGTCTAGAGCCTTTGCATTGAGGGCTATCTGAAAACGGCTGTGGCGCTGAAGTTGCCTGTGAATGTGGAGTTGGTGGCATGTGAAACCCGAATGTGGAGCATTCGTTTGTGTGGGATGCTCTACCAGGTTCATTTCAGTCCTAGCCAAAGAAAGGGCACTAAGCATAGAGTGTGAAAACTGAGTTTCCTTGAGAGCTGCTTGGAAGCCTGATGGTGTGTGAAGTTAGTGAGCCAAATGGAGTTGTTCTCCCACAAGAACCACTCGGCTGATCCTTCTTCAATATGCCCTTCACCAACATGCAGTGTTTCCTTGATTGAATTAGCTCTCACACCAATATTTGCGTCTAGAGCCTTTGCATTGAGGGCTATCTGAAAACGGCTGTGGCGCTGAAGTTGCCTGTGAATGTGGAGTTGGTGGCATGTGAAACCCGCATGTGGAGCATTCGTTTGTGTGGGATGCTCTACCAGGTTCATTTCAGTCCTAGCCATACAAAGGGCACTAAGCATAGAGTGTGAAAACTGAGTTTCCTTGAGAGCTTCTTGGAAGCCTGATGGTGTGTGAAGTTAGTGAGCCAAATGGAGTTGTTCTCCCACAAGAACCACTCGGCTGATCCTTCTTCAATATGCCCTTCACCAACATGCAGTGTTTCCTTGATTGAATTAGCTCTCACACCAATATTTGCGTCTAGAGCCTTTGCATTGAGGGCTATCTGAAAACGGCTGTGGCGCTGAAGTTGCCTGTGAATGTGGAGTTGGTGGCATGTGAAACCCGCATGTGGAGCATTCGTTTGTGTGGGATGCTCTACCAGGTTCAATCCTAGATAATGCATTCAATGGGCACTAAACATAGAGTGTGAAAACTGAGTTTCCTTGAGAGCTGCTTGGAAGCCTGATGGTGTGTGAAGTTAGTGAGCCAAATGGAGTTGTTCTCCCACAAGAACCACTCGGCTGATCCTTCTTCAATATGCCCTTCACCAACATGCAGTGTTTCCTTGATTGAATTAGCTCTCACACCAATATTTGCGTCTAGAGCCTTTGCATTGAGGGCTATCTGAAAACGGCTGTGGCGCTGAAGTTGCCTGTGAATGTGGAGTTGGTGGCATGTGAAACCCGCATGTGAAGCATTCGTTTGTGTGGGATGCTCTACCTGGTTCATTTCAGTCCTAGCCTTACAAAGGGCACTAAGCATAGAGTGTGAAAACTGAGTTTCCTTGAGAGCTGCTTGGAAGCCTGATGGTGTGTGAAGTTAGTGAGCCAAATGGAGTTGTTCTCCCACAAGAACCACTCGGCTGATCCTTCTTCAATATGCCCTTCACCAACATGCAGTTTTTCCTTGATTGAATTAGCTCTCACACCAATATTTGCGTCTAGAGCCTTTGCATTGAGGGCTATCTGAAAACGGGTGTGGCGCTGAAGTTGCCTGTGAATGTGGAGTTGGTGGCATGTGAAACCCGCATGTGGAGCATTCGTTTGTGTGGGATGCTCTACCAGGTTCATTTCAGTCCTAGCCATATAAAGGGCACTAAGCATAGAGTGTGAAAACTGAGTTTCCTTGAGAGCTGCTTGGAAGCCTGATGGTGTGTGACGTTAGTGAGCCAAATGGAGTTGTTCTCCCACAAGAACCACTCGGCTGATCCTTCTTCAATATGCCCTTCACCAACATGCAGTGTTTCTTTGATTGAATTAGCTCTCACACCAATATTTGCGTCTAGAGCCTTTGCATTGAGGGCTATCTGAAAACGGCTGTGGCGCTGAAGTTGCCTGTGAATGTGGAGTTGGTGGCATGTGAAACCCGCATGTGGAGCATTCGTTTGTGTGGGATGCTGAAGAAGCATCGTTTCAGTCCTAGGCACACAAAGAGCACTAAGCATAGAGTGTGAAAACTGAGTTTCCTTGAGAGCTGCTTGGAAGCCTGATGGTGTGTGAAGTTAGTGAGCCAAATGGAGTTGTTCTCCCACAAGAACCACTCGGCTGATCCTTCTTCAATATGCCCTTCACCAACATGCAGTGTTTCCTTGATTGAATTAGCTCTCACACCAATATTTGCGTCTAGAGCCTTTGCATTGAGGGCTATCTGAAAACGGCTGTGGCGCTGAAGTTGCCTGTGAATGTGGAGTTGGTGGCATGTGAAACCCGCATGTAGAGCATTCGTTTGTGTGGGATGCTCTACCTGGTTCATTTCAGTCCTAGCCATATAAAGGGCACTAAGCATAGAGTGTGAAAACTGAGTTTCCTTGAGAGCTGCTTGGAAGCCTGATGGTGTGTGAAGTTAGTGAGCCAAATGGAGTTGTTCTCCCACAAGAACCACTCGGCTGATCCTTCTTCAATATGCCCTTCACCAACATGCAGTGTTTCCTTGATTGAATTAGCTCTCACACCAATATTTGCGTCTAGAGCCTTTGCATTGAGGGCTATCTGAAAACGGCTGTGGCGCTGAAGTTGCCTGTGAATGTGGAGTTGGTGGCATGTGAAACCCGCATGTGGAGCATTCGTTTTTGTGGGATGCTCTACCAGGTTCATTCCTAGATAATGCACTCAAAGGGCACTAAGCATAGAGTGTGAAAACTGAGTTTCCTTGAGAGCTGCTTGGAAGCCTGATGGTGTGTGAAGTTAGTGAGCCAAATGGAGTTGTTCTCCCACAAGAACCACTCGGCTGATCCTTCTTCAATATGCCCTTCACCAACATGCAGTGTTTCCTTGATTGAATTAGCTCTCACACAAATATTTGCGTCTAGAGCCTTTGCATTGAGGGCTATCTGAAAACGGCTGTGGCGCTGAAGTTGCCTGTGAATGTGGAGTTGGTGGCATGTGAATCCCGCATGTGGAGCATTCGTTTGTGTGGGATGCTCTACCAGGTTCATTTCAGTCCTAGCCACAGAAAGGGCACTAAGCATAGAGTGTGAAAACTGAGTTTCCTTGAGAGCTGCTTGGAAGCCTGATGGTGTGTGAAGTTAGTGAGCCAAATGGAGTTGTTCTCCCACAAGAACCACTCGGCTGATCCTTCTTCAATATGCCCTTCACCAACATGCAGTGTTTCCTTGATTGAATTAGCTCTCACACCAATATTTGCGTCTAGAGCCTTTGCATTGAGGGCTATCTGAAAACGGCTGTGGCGCTGAAGTTGCCTGTGAATGTGGAGTTGGTGGCATGTGAAACCCGCATGTGGAGCATTCGTTTGTGTGGGATGCTCTACCAGGTTCATTTCAGTCCTAGCCATACAAAGGGCACTAAGCATAGAATGTGAAAACTGAGTTTCCTTGAGAGCTGCTTGGAAGCCTGATGGTGTGTGAAGTTAGTGAGCCAAATGGAGTTGTTCTCCCACAAGAACCACTCGGCTGATCCTTCTTCAATATGCCCTTCACCAACATGCAGTGTTTCCTTGATTGAATTAGCTCTCACACCAATATTTGCGTCTAGAGCCTTTGCATTGAGGGCTATCTGAAAACGGCTGTGGCGCTGAAGTTGCCTGTGAATGTGGAGTTGGTGGCATGTGAAACCCGCATGTGGAGCATTCGTTTGTGTGGGATGCTCTACCAGGTTCAATCCTAGATAATGCATTCAATGGGCACTAAACATATAGTGTGAAAACTGAGTTTCCTTGAGAGCTGCTTGGAAGCCTGATGGTATGTGAAGTTAGTGAGCCAAATGGAGTTGTTCTCCCACAAGAACCACTCGGCTGATCCTTCTTCAATATGCCCTTCACCAACATGCAGTGTTTCCTTGATTGAATTAGCTCTCACACCAATATTTGCGTCTAGAGCCTTTGCATTGAGGGCTATCTGAAAACGGCTGTGGCGCTGAAGTTGCCTGTGAATGTGGAGTTGGTGGCATGTGAAACCCGCATGTGGAGCATTCGTTTGTGTGGGATGCTCTACCTGGTTCATTTCAGTCCTAGCCTTACAAAGGGCACTAAGCATAGAGTGTGAAAACTGAGTTTCCTTGAGAGCTGCTTGGAAGCCTGATGGTGTGTGAAGTTAGTGAGCCAAATGGAGTTGTTCTCCCACAAGAACCACTCGGCTGATCCTTCTTCAATATGCCCTTCACCAACATGCAGTTTTTCCTTGATTGAATTAGCTCTCACACCAATATTTGCGTCTAGAGCCTTTGCATTGAGGGCTATCTGCAAACGGCTGTGGCGCTGAAGTTGCCTGTGAATGTGGAGTTGGTGGCATGTGAAACCCGCATGTGGAGCATTCGTTTGTGTGGGATGCTCTACCAGGTTCATTTCAGTCCTAGCCATACAAAGGGCACTAAGCATAGAGTGTGAAAACTGAGTTTCCTTGAGAGCTGCTTGGAAGCCTGATGGTGTGTGAAGTTAGTGAGCCAAATGGAGTTGTTCTCCCACAAGAACCACTCGGCTGATCCTTCTTCAATATGCCCTTCACCAACATGCAGTGTTTCCTTGATTGAATTAGCTCTCACACCAATATTTGCGTCTAGAGCCTTTGCATTGAGGGCTATCTGAAAACGGCTGTGGCGCTGAAGTTGCCTGTGAATGTGGAGTTGGTGGCATGTGAAACCCGCATGTGGAGCATTCGTTTGTGTGGGATGCTCTACCAGGTTCATTTCAGTCCTAGCCATACAAAGGGCACTAAGCATAGAGTGTGAAAACTGAGTTTCCTTGAGAGCTGCTTGGAAGCCTGATGGTGTGTGAAGTTAGTGAGCCAAATGGAGTTGTTCTCCCACAAGAACCACTCGGCTGATGCTTCTTCAATATGCCCTTCACCAACATGCAGTGTTTCCTTGATTGAATTAGCTCTCACACCAATATTTGCGTCTAGAGCCTTTGCATTGAGGGCTATCTGCAAACGGCTGTGGCGCTGAAGTTGCCTGTGAATGTGGAGTTGGTGGCATGTGAAACCCGCATGTGGAGCATTCGTTTGTGTGGGATGCTCTACCAGGTTCATTTCAGTCCTAGCCATACAAAGGGCACTAAGCATAGAGTGTGAAAACTGAGTTTCCTTGAGAGCTGCTTGGAAGCCTGATGGTGTGTGAAGTTAGTGAGCCAAATGGAGTTGTTCTCCCACAAGAACCACTCGGCTGATCCTTCTTCAATATGCCCTTCACCAACATGCAGTGTTTCCTTGATTGAATTAGCTCTCACACCAATATTTGCGTCTAGAGCCTTTGCATTGAGGGCTATCTGAAAACGGCTGTGGCGCTGAAGTTGCCTGTGAATGTGGAGTTGGTGGCATGTGAAACCCGCATGTGGAGCATTCGTTTGTGTGGGATGCTCTACCAGGTTCAATCCTAGATAATGCATTCAATGGGCACTAAGCATAGAGTGTGAAAACTGAGTTTCCTTGAGAGCTGCTTGGAAGCCTGATGGTGTGTGAAGTTAGTGAGCCAAATGTAGTTGTTCTCCCACAAGAACCACTCGGCTGATCCTTCTTCAATATGCCCTTCACCAACATGCAGTGTTTCCTTGATTGAATTAGCTCTCACACCAATATTTGCGTCTAGAGCCTTTGCATTGAGGGCTATCTGAAAACGGCTGTGGCGCTGAAGTTGCCTGTGAATGTGGAGTTGGTGGCATGTGAAACCCGCATGTGGAGCATTCGTTTGTGTGGGATGCTCTACCTGGTTCATTTCAGTCCTAGCCTTACAAAGGGCACTAAGCATAGAGTGTGAAAACTGAGTTTCCTTGAGAGCTGCTTGGAAGCCTGATGGTGTGTGAAGTTAGTGAGCCAAATGGAGTTGTTCTCCCACAAGAACCACTCGGCTGATCCTTCTTCAATATGCCCTTCACCAACATGCAGTGTTTCCTTGATTGAATTAGCTCTCACACCAATATTTGCGTCTAGAGCCTTTGCATTGAGGGCTATCTGAAAACGGCTGTGGCGCTGAAGTTGCCTGTGAATGTGGAGTTGGTGGCATGTGAAACCCGCATGTGGAGCATTCGTTTGTGTGGGATGCTCTACCAGGTTCAATCCTAGATAATGCATTCAATGGGCACTAAGCATAGAGTGTGAAAACTGAGTTTCCTTGAGAGCTGCTTGGAAGCCTGATGGTGTGTGAAGTTAGTGAGCCAAATGGAGTTGTTCTCCCACAAGAACCACTCGGCTGATCCTTCTTCAATATGCCCTTCACCAAATTGCAGTGTTTCCTTGATTGAATTAGCTCTCACACCAATATTTGCGTCTAGAGCCTTTGCATTGAGGGCTATCTGAAAACGGCTGTGGCGCTGAAGTTGCCTGTGAATGTGGAGTTGGTGGCATGTGAAACCCGCATGTGGAGCATTCGTTTGTGTGGGATGCTCTACCTGGTTCATTTCAGTCCTAGCCTTACAAAGGGCACTAAGCATAGAGTGTGAAAACTGAGTTTCCTTGAGAGCTGCTTGGAAGCCTGATAGTGTGTGAAGTTAGTGAGCCAAATGGAGTTGTTCTCCCACAAGAACCACTCGGCTGATCCTTCTTCAATATGCCCTTCACCAACATGCAGTTTTTCCTTGATTGAATTAGCTCTCACACCAATATTTGCGTCTAGAGCCTTTGCATTGAGGGCTATCTGAAAACGGGTGTGGCGCTGAAGTTGCCTGTGAATGTGGAGTTGATGGCATGTGAAAACCGCATGTGGAGCATTCGTTTGTGTGGGATGCTCTACCAGGTTCATTTCAGTCCTAGCCATACAAAGGGCACTAAGCATAGAGTGTGAAAACTGAGTTTCCTTGAGAGCTGCTTGGAAGCCTGATGGTGTGTGAAGTTAGTGAGCCAAATGGAGTTGTTATCCCACAAGAACCACTCGTTTGATCCTTCTTCAATATGCCCTTCACCAACATGCAGTGTTTCCTTGATTGAATTAGCTCTCACACCAATATTTGCGTCTAGAGCCTTTGCATTGAGGGCTATCTGAAAACGGCTGTGGCGCTGAAGTTGCCTGTGAATGTGGAGTTGGTGGCATGTGAAACCCGCATGTGGAGCATTCGTTTGTGTGGGATGCTCTACCAGGTTCATTCCTAGATAATGCATTCAATGGGCACTAAACATAGAGTGTGAAAACTGAGTTTCCTTGAGAGCTGCTTGGAAGCCTGATGGTGTGTGAAGTTAGTGAGCCAAATGGAGTTGTTCTCCCACAAGAACCACTCGCCTGATACTTCTTCAATATGCCCTTCACCAACATGCAGTGTTTCCTTGATTGAATTAGCTCTCACACCAATATTTGCGTCTAGAGCCTTTGCATTGAGGGCTATCTGAAAACGGCTGTGGCACTGAAGTTGCCTGTGAATGTGGAGTTGGTGGAATGTGAAACCCGCATGTGGTGCATTCGTTTGTGTGGGAGGTTGAAGAAGCATCATTTCAGTCCTAGGCATACAAAGAGCACTAAGCATAGAGTGTGAAAACTGAGTTTCCTTGAGAGCTGCTTGGAAGCCTGATGGTGTGTGAAGTTAGTGAGCCAAATGGAGTTGTTCTCCCACAAGAACCACTCGGCTGATCCTTCTTCAATATGCCCTTCACCAACATGCAGTGTTTCCTTGATTGAATTAGCTCTCACACCAATATTTGCGTCTAGAGCCTTTGCATTGAGGGCTATCTGAAAACGGCTGTGTCGCTGAAGTTGCCTGTGAATGTGGAGTTGGTGGCATGTGAAACCCGGATGTGGAGCATTCGTTTGTGTGGGATGCTCTACCAGGTTCATTTCAGTCCTAGCCATACAAAGGGCACTAAGCATAGAGTGTGAAAACTGAGTTTCCTTGAGAGCTGCTTGGAAGCCTGATGGTGTGTGAAGTTAGTGAGCCAAATGGAGTTGTTCTCCCACAAGAACCACTCGGCTGATCCTTCTTCAATATGCCCTTCACCAACATGCAGTGTTTCCTTGATTGAATTAGCTCTCACACCAATATTTGCGTCTAGAGCCTTTGCATTGAGGGCTATCTGAAAACGGCTGTGGCGCTGAAGTTGCCTGTGAATGTGGAGTTGGTGGCATGTGAAACCCGCATGTGGAGCATTCGTTTGTGTGGGATGCTCTACCAGGTTTATTTCAGTCCTAGCGATACAAAGGGCACTAAGCATACAGTGTGAAAACTGAGTTTCCTTGAGAGCTGCTTGGAAGCCTGATGGTGTGTGAAGTTAGTGAGCCAAATGGAGTTGTTCTCCCACAAGAACCACTCGGCTGATCCTTCTTCAATATGCCCTTCACCAACATGCAGTGTTTCCTTGATTGAATTAGCTCTCACACAAATATTTGCGTCTAGAGCCTTTGCATTGAGGGCTATCTGAAAACGGCTGTGGCGCTGAAGTTGCCTGTGAATGTGGAGTTGGTGGCATGTGAAACCCGAATGTGGAGCATTCGTTTGTGTGGGATGCTCTACCAGGTTCATTTCAGTCCTAGCCAAAGAAAGGGCACTAAGCATAGAGTGTGAAAACTGAGTTTCCTTGAGAGCTGCTTGGAAGCCTGATGGTGTGTGAAGTTAGTGATCCAAATGTAGTTGTTCTCCCACAAGAACCACTCGGCTGATCCTTCTTCAATATGCCCTTCACCAACATGCAGTGTTTCCTTGATTGAATTAGCTCTCACACCAATATTTGCGTCTAGAGCCTTTGCATTGAGGGCTATCTGAAAACGGCTGTGGCGCTGAAGTTGCCTGTGAATGTGGAGTTGGTGGCATGTGAAACCCGTATGTGGAGCATTCGTTTGTGTGGGATGCTCTACCAGGTTCATTTCAGTCCTAGCCATACAAAGGGCACTAAGCATAGAGTGTGAAAACTGAGTTTCCTTGAGAGCTGCTTGGAAGCCTGATGGTGTGTGAAGTTAGTGAGCCAAATGGAGTTGTTCTCCCACAAGAACCACTCGGCTGATGCTTCTTCAATATGCCCTTCACCAACATGCAGTGTTTCCTTGATTGAATTAGCTCTCACACCAATATTTGCGTCTAGAGCCTTGGCATTGAGGGCTATCTGAAAACGGCTGTGGCGCTGAAGTTGCCTGTGAATGTGGAGTTGGTGGCATGTGAAACCCGGATGTGGAGCATTCGTTTGTGTGGGATGCTCTACCAGGTTCATTTCAGTCCTTGCCATGAAAAGGGCACTAAGCATAG
The DNA here is from genome assembly GCF_030435755.1 of Ochotona princeps. NCBI lineage: Eukaryota > Metazoa > Chordata > Mammalia > Lagomorpha > Ochotonidae > Ochotona > Ochotona princeps. The sequence continues at coordinate 58,468 of NW_026700296.1, read as the reverse complement.
AGTGTGAAAACTGAGTTTCCTTGAGAGCTGCTTGGAAGCCTGATGGTGTGTGAAGTTAGTGATCCAAATGTAGTTGTTCTCCCACAAGAACCACTCGGCTGATCCTTCTTCAATATGCCCTTCACCAACATGCAGTGTTTCCTTGATTGAATTAGCTCTCACACCAATATTTGCGTCTAGAGCCTTTGTATTGAGGGCTATCTGAAAACGGCTGTGTCGCTGAAGTTGCCTGTGAATGTGGAGTTGGTGGCATGTGAAACCCGCATGTGGAGCATTCGTTTGTGTGGGATGCTCTACCAGGTTCATTCCTAGATAATGCACTCAAAGGGCACTAAGCATAGAGTGTGAAAACTGAGTTTCCTTGAGAGCTGCTTGGAAGCCTGATGGTGTGTGAAGTTAGTGAGCCAAATGGAGTTGTTCTCCCACAAGAACCACTCGGCTGATGCTTCTTCAATATGCCCTTCACCAACATGCAGTGTTTCCTTGATTGAATTAGCTCTCACACCAATATTTGCGTCTAGAGCCTTTGCATTGAGGGCTATCTGAAAACGGCTGTGGCGCTGAAGTTGCCTGTGAATGTGGAGTTGGTGGCATGTGAAACCCGCATGTGGAGCATTCGTTTGTGTGGGATGCTCTACCAGGTTCATTTCAGTCCTTGCCATGAAAAGGGCACTAAGCATAGAGTGTGAAAACTGAGTTTCCTTGAGAGCTGCTTGGAAGCCTGATGGTGTGTGAAGTTAGTGATCCAAATGTAGTTGTTCTCCCACAAGAACCACTCGGCTGATCCTTCTTCAATATGCCCTTCACCAACATGCAGTGTTTCCTTGATTGAATTAGCTCTCACACCAATATTTGCGTCTAGAGCCTTTGCATTGAGGGCTATCTGAAAACGGCTGTGTCGCTGAAGTTGCCTGTGAATGTGGAGTTGGTGGCATGTGAAACCCGCATGTGGAGCATTCGTTTGTGTGGGATGCTCTACCAGGTTCATTCCTAGATAATGCACTCAAAGGGCACTAAGCATAGAGTGTGAAAACTGAGTTTCCTTGAGAGCTGCTTGGAAGCCTGATGGTGTGTGAAGTTAGTGAGCCAAATGGAGTTGTTCTCCCACAAGAACCACTCGGCTGATGCTTCTTCAATATGCCCTTCACCAACATGCAGTGTTTCCTTGATTGAATTAGCTCTCACACCAATATTTGCGTCTAGAGCCTTTGCATTGAGGGCTATCTGAAAACGGCTGTGGCGCTGAAGTTGCCTGTGAATGTGGAGTTGGTGGCATGTGAAACCCGCATGTGGAGCATTCGTTTGTGTGGGATGCTCTACCAGGTTCATTCCTAGATAATGCACTCAAAGGGCACTAAGCATAGAGTGTGAAAACTGAGTTTCCTTGAGAGCTGCTTGGAAGCCTGATGGTGTGTGAAGTTAGTGAGCCAAATGGAGTTGTTCTCCCACAAGAACCACTCGGCTGATGCTTCTTCAATATGCCCTTCACCAACATGCAGTGTTTCCTTGATTGAATTAGCTCTCACACCAATATTTGCGTCTAGAGCCTTTGCATTGAGGGCTATCTGAAAACGGCTGTGGCGCTGAAGTTGCCTGTGAATGTGGAGTTGGTGGCATGTGAAACCCGGATGTGGAGCATTCGTTTGTGTGGGATGCTCTACCAGGTTCATTTCAGTCCTTGCCATGAAAAGGGCACTAAGCATAGAGTGTGAAAACTGAGTTTCCTTGAGAGCTGCTTGGAAGCCTGATGGTGTGTGAAGTTAGTGATCCAAATGTAGTTGTTCTCCCACAAGAACCACTCGGCTGATCCTTCTTCAATATGCCCTTCACCAACATGCAGTGTTTCCTTGATTGAATTAGCTCTCACACCAATATTTGCGTCTAGAGCCTTTGCATTGAGGGCTATCTGAAAACGGCTGTGTCGCTGAAGTTGCCTGTGAATGTGGAGTTGGTGGCATGTGAAACCCGCATGTGGAGCATTCGTTTGTGTGGGATGCTCTACCAGGTTCATTCCTAGATAATGCACTCAAAGGGCACTAAGCATAGAGTGTGAAAACTGAGTTTCCTTGAGAGCTGCTTGGAAGCCTGATGGTGTGTGAAGTTAGTGAGCCAAATGGAGTTGTTCTCCCACAAGAACCACTCGGCTGATGCTTCTTCAATATGCCCTTCACCAACATGCAGTGTTTCCTTGATTGAATTAGCTCTCACACCAATATTTGCGTCTAGAGCCTTTGCATTGAGGGCTATCTGAAAACGGCTGTGGCGCTGAAGTTGCCTGTGAATGTGGAGTTGGTGGCATGTGAAACCCGCATGTGGAGCATTCGTTTGTGTGGGATGCTCTACCTGGTTCATTTCAGTCCTAGCCATACAAAGGGCACTAAGCATAGAGTGTGAAAACTGAGTTTCCTTGAGAGCTGCTTGGAAGCCTGATGGCGTGTGAAGTTAGTGAGCCAAATGGAGTTGTTCTCCCACAAGAACCACTCGGCTGATCCTTCTTCAATATGCCCTTCACCAACATGCAGTGTTTCCTTGATTGAATTAGCTCTCACACCAATATTTGCGTCTAGAGCCTTTGCATTGAGGGCTATCTGAAAACGGCTGTGGCGCTGAAGTTGCCTGTGAATGTGGAGTTTGTGGCATGTGAAACCCGCATGTGGAGCATTCGTTTGTGTGGGATGCTCTACCAGGTTCAATCCTAGATAATGCATTCAATGGGCACTAAGCATAGAGTGTGAAAACTGAGTTTCCTTGAGAGCTGCTTGGAAGCCTGATGGTGTGTGAAGTTAGTGAGCCAAATGGAGTTGTTCTCCCACAAGAACCACTCGGCTGATCCTTCTTCAATATGCCCTTCACCAACATGCAGTGTTTCCTTGATTGAATTAGCTCTCACACCAATATTTGCGTCTAGAGCCTTTGCATTGAGGGCTATCTGAAAACGGCTGTGGCGCTGAAGTTGCCTGTGAATGTGGAGTTGGTGGCATGTGAAACCCGCATGTGGAGCATTCGTTTGTGTGGGATGCTCTACCAGGTTCATTCCTAGATAATGCATTCAATGGGCACTAAACATAGAGTGTGAAAACTGAGTTTCCTTGAGAGCTGCTTGGAAGCCTGATGGTGTGTGAAGTTAGTGAGCCAAATGGAGTTGTTCTCCCACAAGAACCACTCGGCTGATACTTCTTCAATATGCCCTTCACCAACATGCAGTGTTTCCTTGATTGAATTAGCTCTCACACCAATATTTGCGTCTAGAGCCTTTGCATTGAGGGCTATCTGAAAACGGCTGTGGCACTGAAGTTGCCTGTGAATGTGGAGTTGGTGGAATGTGAAACCCGCATGTGGTGCATTCGTTTGTGTGGGAGGCTGAAGAAGCATCATTTCAGTCCTAGGCATACAAAGAGCACTAAGCATAGAGTGTGAAAACTGAGTTTCCTTGAGAGCTGCTTGGAAGCCTGATGGTGTGTGAAGTTAGTGAGCCAAATGGAGTTGTTCTCCCACAAGAACCACTCGGCTGATCCTTCTTCAATATGCCCTTCACCAACATGCAGTGTTTCCTTGATTGAATTAGCTCTCACACCAATATTTGCGTCTAGAGCCTTTGCATTGAGGGCTATCTGAAAACGGCTGTGGCGCTGAAGTTGCCTGTGAATGTGGAGTTGGTGGCATGTGAAACCCGCATGTGGAGCATTCGTTTGTGTGGGATGCTCTACCAGGTTCATTTCAGTCCTAGCCATACAAAGGGCACTAAGCATAGAGTGTGAAAACTGAGTTTCCTTGAGAGCTGCTTGGAAGCCTGATGGTGTGTGAAGTTAGTGAGCCAAATGGAGTTGTTCTCCCACAAGAACCACTCGGCTGATCCTTCTTCAATATGCCCTTCACCAACATGCAGTGTTTCCTTGATTGAATTAGCTCTCACACCAATATTTGCGTCTAGAGCCTTTGCATTGAGGGCTATCTGAAAACGGCTGTGGCGCTGAAGTTGCCTGTGAATGTGGAGTTGGTGGCATGTGAAACCCGCATGTGGAGCATTCGTTTGTGTGGGATGCTCTACCAGGTTTATTTCAGTCCTAGCGATACAAAGGGCACTAAGCATACAGTGTGAAAACTGAGTTTCCTTGAGAGCTGCTTGGAAGCCTGATGGTGTGTGAAGTTAGTGAGCCAAATGGAGTTGTTCTCCCACAAGAACCACTCGGCTGATCCTTCTTCAATATGCCCTTCACCAACATGCAGTGTTTCCTTGATTGAATTAGCTCTCACACAAATATTTGCGTCTAGAGCCTTTGCATTGAGGGCTATCTGAAAACGGCTGTGGCGCTGAAATTGCCTGTGAATGTGGAGTTGGTGGCATGTGAAACCCGAATGTGGAGCATTCGTTTGTGTGGGATGCTCTACCAGGTTCATTTCAGTCCTAGCCAAAGAAAGGGCACTAAGCATAGAGTGTGAAAACTGAGTTTCCTTGAGAGCTGCTTGGAAGCCTGATGGTGTGTGAAGTTAGTGAGCCAAATGGAGTTGTTCTCCCACAAGAACCACTCGGCTGATCCTTCTTCAATATGCCCTTCACCAACATGCAGTGTTTCCTTGATTGAATTAGCTCTCACACCAATATTTGCGTCTAGAGCCTTTGCATTGAGGGCTATCTGAAAACGGCTGTGGCGCTGAAGTTGCCTGTGAATGTGGAGTTGGTGGCATGTGAAACCCGCATGTGGAGCATTCGTTTGTGTGGGATGCTCTACCAGGTTCATTTCAGTCCTAGCCATACAAAGGGCACTAAGCATAGAGTGTGAAAACTGAGTTTCCTTGAGAGCTGCTTGGAAGCCTGATGGTGTGTGAAGTTAGTGAGCCAAATGGAGTTGTTCTCCCACAAGAACCACTCGGCTGATCCTTCTTCAATATGCCCTTCACCAACATGCAGTGTTTCCTTGATTGAATTAGCTCTCACACCAATATTTGCGTCTAGAGCCTTGGCATTGAGGGCTATCTGAAAACGGCTGTGGCGCTGAAGTTGCCTGTGAATGTGGAGTTGGTGGCATGTGAAACCCGGATGTGGAGCATTCGTTTGTGTGGGATGCTCTACCAGGTTCATTTCAGTCCTTGCCATGAAAAGGGCACTAAGCATAGAGTGTGAAAACTGAGTTTCCTTGAGAGCTGCTTGGAAGCCTGATGGTGTGTGAAGTTAGTGATCCAAATGTAGTTGTTCTCCCACAAGAACCACTCGGCTGATCCTTCTTCAATATGCCCTTCACCAACATGCAGTGTTTCCTTGATTGAATTAGCTCTCACACCAATATTTGCGTCTAGAGCCTTTGTATTGAGGGCTATCTGAAAACGGCTGTGTCGCTGAAGTTGCCTGTGAATGTGGAGTTGGTGGCATGTGAAACCCGCATGTGGAGCATTCGTTTGTGTGGGATGCTCTACCAGGTTCATTCCTAGATAATGCACTCAAAGTACACTAAGCATAGAGTGTGAAAACTGAGTTTCCTTGAGAGCTGCTTGGAAGCCTGATGGTGTGTGAAGTTAGTGAGCCAAATGGAGTTGTTCTCCCACAAGAACCACTCGGCTGATGCTTCTTCAATATGCCCTTCACCAACATGCAGTGTTTCCTTGATTGAATTAGCTCTCACACCAATATTTGCGTCTAGAGCCTTTGCATTGAGGGCTATCTGAAAACGGCTGTGGCGCTGAAGTTGCCTGTGAATGTGGAGTTGGTGGCATGTGAAACCCGGATGTGGAGCATTCGTTTGTGTGGGATGCTCTACCAGGTTCATTTCAGTCCTTGCCATGAAAAGGGCACTAAGCATAGAGTGTGAAAACTGAGTTTCCTTGAGAGCTGCTTGGAAGCCTGATGGTGTGTGAAGTTAGTGAGCCAAATGGAGTTGTTCTCCCACAAGAACCACTCGGCTGATCCTTCTTCAATATGCCCTTCACCAACATGCAGTGTTTCCTTGATTAAATTAGCTCTCACACCAATATTTGCGTCTAGAGCCTTTGCATTGAGGGCTATCTGAAAACGGCTGTGTCGCTGAAGTTGCCTGTGAATGTGGAGTTGGTGGCATGTGAAACCCGCATGTGGAGCATTCGTTTGTGTGGGATGCTCTACCAGGTTCATTCCTAGATAATGCACTCAAAGGGCACTAAGCATAGAGTGTGAAAACTGAGTTTCCTTGAGAGCTGCTTGGAAGCCTGATGGTGTGTGAAGTTAGTGAGCCAAATGGAGTTGTTCTCCCACAAGAACCACTCGGCTGATGCTTCTTCAATATGCCCTTCACCAACATGCAGTGTTTCCTTGATTGAATTAGCTCTCACACCAATATTTGCGTCTAGAGCCTTTGCATTGAGGGCTATCTGAAAACGGCTGTGGCGCTGAAGTTGCCTGTGAATGTGGAGTTGTTGGCATGTGAAACCCGCATGTGGAGCATTCGTTTGTGTGGGATGCTCTACCTGGTTCATTTCAGTCCTAGCCATACAAAGGGCACTAAGCATAGAGTGTGAAAACTGAGTTTCCTTGAGAGCTGCTTGGAAGCCTGATGGCGTGTGAAGTTAGTGAGCCAAATGGAGTTGTTCTCCCACAAGAACCACTCGGCTGACCCTTCTTCAATATGCCCTTCACCAACATGCAGTGTTTCCTTGATTGAATTAGCTCTCACACCAATATTTGCGTCTAGAGCCTTTGCATTGAGGGCTATCTGAAAACGGCTGTGGCGCTGAAGTTGCCTGTGAATGTGGAGTTGGTGGCATGTGAAACCCGCATGTGGAGCATTCGTTTGTGTGGGATGCTCTACCAGGTTCAATCCTAGATAATGCATTCAATGGGCACTAAGCATAGAGTGTGAAAACTGAATTTCCTTGAGAGCTGCTTGGAAGCCTGATGGTGTGTGAAGTTAGTGAGCCAAATGGAGTTGTTCTCCCACAAGAACCACTCGGCTGATCCTTCTTCAATATGCCCTTCACCAACATGCAGTGTTTCCTTGATTGAATTAGCTCTCACACCAATATTTGCGTCTAGAGCCTTTGCATTGAGGGCTATCTGAAAACGGCTGTGGCGCTGAAGTTGCCTGTGAATGTGGAGTTGGTGGCATGTGAAACCCGCATGTGGAGCATTCGTTTGTGTGGGATGCTCTACCAGGTTCATTTCAGTCCTAGCCATACAAAGGGCACTAAGCATAGAGTGTGAAAACTGAGTTTCCTTGAGAGCTGCTTGGAAGCCTGATGGTGTGTGAAGTTAGTGAGCCAAATGGAGTTGTTCTCCCACAAGAACCACTCGGCTGATCCTTCTTCAATATGCCCTTCACCAACATGCAGTTTTTCCTTGATTGAATTAGCTCTCACACCAATATTTGCGTCTAGAGCCTTTGCATTGAGGGCTATCTGAAAACGGGTGTGGCGCTGAAGTTGCCTGTGAATGTGGAGTTGATGGCATGTGAAAACCGCATGTGGAGCATTCGTTTGTGTGGGATGCTCTACCAGGTTCATTTCAGTCCTACCCATACAAAGGGCACTAAGCATAGAGTGTGAAAACTGAGTTTCCTTGAGAGCTGCTTGGAAGCCTGATGGTGTGTGAAGTTAGTGAGCCAAATGGAGTTGTTATCCCACAAGAACCACTCGTTTGATCCTTCTTCAATATGCCCTTCACCAACATGCAGTGTTTCCTTGATTGAATTAGCTCTCACACCAATATTTGCGTCTAGAGCCTTTGCATTGAGGGCTATCTGAAAACGGCTGTGGCGCTGAAGTTGCCTGTGAATGTGGAGTTGGTGGCATGTGAAAACCACATGTGGAGCATTCGTTTGTGTGGGATGCTCTACCAGGTTCATTCCTAGATAATGCATTCAATGGGCACTAAACATAGAGTGTGAAAACTGAGTTTCCTTGAGAGCTGCTTGGAAGCCTGATGGTGTGTGAAGTTAGTGAGCCAAATGGAGTTGTTCTCCCACAAGAACCACTCGGCTGATACTTCTTCAATATGCCCTTCACCAACATGCAGTGTTTCCTTGATTGAATTAGCTCTCACACCAATATTTGCGTCTAGAGCCTTTGCATTGAGGGCTATCTGAAAACGGCTGTGGCACTGAAGTTGCCTGTGAATGTGGAGTTGGTGGAATGTGAAACCCGCATGTGGTGCATTTGTTTGTGTGGGAGGCTGAAGAAGCATCATTTCAGTCCTAGGCATACAAAGAGCACTAAGCATAGAGTGTGAAAACTGAGTTTCCTTGAGAGCTGCTTGGAAGCCTGATGGTGTGTGAAGTTAGTGAGCCAAATGGAGTTGTTCTCCCACAAGAACCACTCGGCTGATCCTTCTTCAATATGCCCTTCACCAACATGCAGTGTTTCCTTGATTGAATTAGCTCTCACACCAATATTTGCGTCTAGAGCCTTTGCATTGAGGGCTATCTGAAAACGGCTGTGGCGCTGAAGTTGCCTGTAAATGTGGAGTTGGTGGCATGTGAAACCCGGATGTGGAGCATTCGTTTGTGTGGGATGCTCTACCAGGTTCATTTCAGTCCTAGCCATACAAAGGGCACTAAGCATAGAGTGTGAAAACTGAGTTTCCTTGAGAGCTGCTTGGAAGCCTGATGGTGTGTGAAGTTAGTGAGCCAAATGGAGTTGTTCTCCCACAAGAACCACTCGGCTGATCCTTCTTCAATATGCCCTTCACCAACATGCAGTGTTTCCTTGATTGAATTAGCTCTCACACCAATATTTGCGTCTAGAGCCTTTGCATTGAGGGCTATCTGAAAACGGCTGTGGCGCTGAAGTTGCCTGTGAATGTGGAGTTGGTGGCATGTGAAACCCGCATGTGGAGCATTCGTTTGTGTGGGATGCTCTACCTGGTTCATTCCTAGATAATGCACTCAAAGGGCACTAAGCATAGAGTGTGAAAACTGAGTTTCCTTGAGAGCTGCTTGGAAGCCTGATGGTGTGTGAAGTTAGTGAGCCAAATGGAGTTGTTCTCCCACAAGAACCACTCGGCTGATCCTTCTTCAATATGCCCTTCACCAACATGCAGTGTTTCCTTGATTGAATTAGCTCTCACACAAATATTTGCGTCTAGAGCCTTTGCATTGAGGGCTATCTGAAAACGGCTGTGGCGCTGAAGTTGCCTGTGAATGTGGAGTTGGTGGCATGTGAAACCCGAATGTGGAGCATTCGTTTGTGTGGGATGCTCTACCAGGTTCATTTCAGTCCTAGCCAAAGAAAGGGTACTAAGCATAGAGTGTGAAAACTGAGTTTCCTTGAGAGCTGCTTGGAAGCCTGATGGTGTGTGAAGTTAGTGAGCCAAATGGAGTTGTTCTCCCACAAGAACCACTCGGCTGATCCTTCTTCAATATGCCCTTCACCAACATGCAGTGTTTCCTTGATTGAATTAGCTCTCACACCAATATTTGCGTCTAGAGCCTTTGCATTGAGGGCTATCTGAAAACGGCTGTGGCGCTGAAGTTGCCTGTGAATGTGGAGTTGGTGGCATGTGAAACCCGCATGTGGAGCATTCGTTTGTGTGGGATGCTCTACCAGGTTCATTTCAGTCCTAGCCATACAAAGGGCACTAAGCATAGAGTGTGAAAACTGAGTTTCCTTGAGAGCTGCTTGGAAGCCTGATGGTGTGTGAAGTTAGTGAGCCAAATGGAGTTGTTCTCCCACAAGAACCACTCGGCTGATGCTTCTTCAATATGCCCTTCACCAACATGCAGTGTTTCCTTGATTGAATTAGCTCTCACACCAATATTTGCGTCTAGAGCCTTTGCATTGAGGGCTATCTGAAAACGGCTGTGGCGCTGAAGTTGCCTGTGAATGTGGAGTTGGTGGCATGTGAAACCCGGATGTGGAGCATTCGTTTGTGTGGGATGCTCTACCAGGTTCATTTCAGTCCTTGCCATGAAAAGGGCACTAAGCATAGAGTGTGAAAACTGAGTTTCCTTGAGAGCTGCTTGGAAGCCTGATGGTGTGTGAAGTTAGTGATCCAAATGTAGTTGTTCTCCCACAAGAACCACTCGGCTGATCCTTCTTCAATATGCCCTTCACCAACATGCAGTGTTTCCTTGATTGAATTAGCTCTCACACCAATATTTGCGTCTAGAGCCTTTGTATTGAGGGCTATCTGAAAACGGCTGTGTCGCTGAAGTTGCCTGTGAATGTGGAGTTGGTGGCATGTGAAACCCGCATGTGGAGCATTCGTTTGTGTGGGATGCTCTACCAGGTTCATTCCTAGATAATGCACTCAAAGGGCACTAAGCATAGAGTGTGAAAACTGAGTTTCCTTGAGAGCTGCTTGGAAGCCTGATGGTGTGTGAAGTTAGTGAGCCAAATGGAGTTGTTCTCCCACAAGAACCACTCGGCTGATGCTTCTTCAATATGCCCTTCACCAACATGCAGTGTTTCCTTGATTGAATTAGCTCTCACACCAATATTTGCGTCTAGAGCCTTTGGCATTGAGGGCTATCTGAAAACGGCTGTGTCGCTGAAGTTGCCTGTGAATGTGGAGTTGGTGGCATGTGAAACCCGGATGTGGAGCATTCGTTTGTGTGGGATGCTCTACCAGGTTCATTTCAGTCCTTGCCATGAAAAGGGCACTAAGCATAGAGTGTGAAAACTGAGTTTCCTTGAGAGCTGCTTGGAAGCCTGATGGTGTGTGAAGTTAGTGATCCAAATGTAGTTGTTCTCCCACAAGAACCACTCGGCTGATCCTTCTTCAATATGCCCTTCACCAACATGCAGTGTTTCCTTGATTGAATTAGCTCTCACACCAATATTTGCGTCTAGAGCCTTTGTATTGAGGGCTATCTGAAAACGGCTGTGTCGCTGAAGTTGCCTGTGAATGTGGAGTTGGTGGCATGTGAAACCCGCATGTGGAGCATTCGTTTGTGTGGGATGCTCTACCAGGTTCATTCCTAGATAATGCACTCAAAGTACACTAAGCATAGAGTGTGAAAACTGAGTTTCCTTGAGAGCTGCTTGGAAGCCTGATGGTGTGTGAAGTTAGTGAGCCAAATGGAGTTGTTCTCCCACAAGAACCACTCGGCTGATGCTTCTTCAATATGCCCTTCACCAACATGCAGTGTTTCCTTGATTGAATTAGCTCTCACACCAATATTTGCGTCTAGAGCCTTTGCATTGAGGGCTATCTGAAAACGGCTGTGGCGCTGAAGTTGCCTGTGAATGTGGAGTTGGTGGCATGTGAAACCCGGATGTGGAGCATTCGTTTGTGTGGGATGCTCTACCAGGTTCATTTCAGTCCTTGCCATGAAAAGGGCACTAAGCATAGAGTGTGAAAACTGAGTTTCCTTGAGAGCTGCTTGGAAGCCTGATGGTGTGTGAAGTTAGTGAGCCAAATGGAGTTGTTCTCCCACAAGAACCACTCGGCTGATCCTTCTTCAATATGCCCTTCACCAACATGCAGTGTTTCCTTGATTAAATTAGCTCTCACACCAATATTTGCGTCTAGAGCCTTTGCATTGAGGGCTATCTGAAAACGGCTGTGTCGCTGAAGTTGCCTGTGAATGTGGAGTTGGTGGCATGTGAAACCCGCATGTGGAGCATTCGTTTGTGTGGGATGCTCTACCAGGTTCATTCCTAGATAATGCACTCAAAGGGCACTAAGCATAGAGTGTGAAAACTGAGTTTCCTTGAGAGCTGCTTGGAAGCCTGATGGTGTGTGAAGTTAGTGAGCCAAATGGAGTTGTTCTCCCACAAGAACCACTCGGCTGATGCTTCTTCAATATGCCCTTCACCAACATGCAGTGTTTCCTTGATTGAATTAGCTCTCACACCAATATTTGCGTCTAGAGCCTTTGCATTGAGGGCTATCTGAAAACGGCTGTGGCGCTGAAGTTGCCTGTGAATGTGGAGTTGTTGGCATGTGAAACCCGCATGTGGAGCATTCGTTTGTGTGGGATGCTCTACCTGGTTCATTTCAGTCCTAGCCATACAAAGGGCACTAAGCATAGAGTGTGAAAACTGAGTTTCCTTGAGAGCTGCTTGGAAGCCTGATGGCGTGTGAAGTTAGTGAGCCAAATGGAGTTGTTCTCCCACAAGAACCACTCGGCTGACCCTTCTTCAATATGCCCTTCACCAACATGCAGTGTTTCCTTGATTGAATTAGCTCTCACACCAATATTTGCGTCTAGAGCCTTTGCATTGAGGGCTATCTGAAAACGGCTGTGGCGCTGAAGTTGCCTGTGAATGTGGAGTTGGTGGCATGTGAAACCCGCATGTGGAGCATTCGTTTGTGTGGGATGCTCTACCAGGTTCAATCCTAGATAATGCATTCAATGGGCACTAAGCATAGAGTGTGAAAACTGAATTTCCTTGAGAGCTGCTTGGAAGCCTGATGGTGTGTGAAGTTAGTGAGCCAAATGGAGTTGTTCTCCCACAAGAACCACTCGGCTGATCCTTCTTCAATATGCCCTTCACCAACATGCAGTGTTTCCTTGATTGAATTAGCTCTCACACCAATATTTGCGTCTAGAGCCTTTGCATTGAGGGCTATCTGAAAACGGCTGTGGCGCTGAAGTTGCCTGTGAATGTGGAGTTGGTGGCATGTGAAACCCGCATGTGGAGCATTCGTTTGTGTGGGATGCTCTACCAGGTTCATTTCAGTCCTAGCCATACAAAGGGCACTAAGCATAGAGTGTGAAAACTGAGTTTCCTTGAGAGCTGCTTGGAAGCCTGATGGTGTGTGAAGTTAGTGAGCCAAATGGAGTTGTTCTCCCACAAGAACCACTCGGCTGATCCTTCTTCAATATGCCCTTCACCAACATGCAGTTTTTCCTTGATTGAATTAGCTCTCACACCAATATTTGCGTCTAGAGCCTTTGCATTGAGGGCTATCTGAAAACGGGTGTGGCGCTGAAGTTGCCTGTGAATGTGGAGTTGATGGCATGTGAAAACCGCATGTGGAGCATTCGTTTGTGTGGGATGCTCTACCAGGTTCATTTCAGTCCTAGCCAAAGAAAGGGCACTAAGCATAGAGTGTGAAAACTGAGTTTCCTTGAGAGCTGCTTGGAAGCCTGATGGTGTGTGAAGTTAGTGAGCCAAATGGAGTTGTTATCCCACAAGAACCACTCGTTTGATCCTTCTTCAATATGCCCTTCACCAACATGCAGTGTTTCCTTGATTGAATTAGCTCTCACACCAATATTTGCGTCTAGAGCCTTTGCATTGAGGGCTATCTGAAAACGGCTGTGGCGCTGAAGTTGCCTGTGAATGTGGAGTTGGTGGCATGTGAAAACCACATGTGGAGCATTCGTTTGTGTGGGATGCTCTACCAGGTTCATTCCTAGATAATGCATTCAATGGGCACTAAACATAGAGTGTGAAAACTGAGTTTCCTTGAGAGCTGCTTGGAAGCCTGATGGTGTGTGAAGTTAGTGAGCCAAATGGAGTTGTTCTCCCACAAGAACCACTCGGCTGATACTTCTTCAATATGCCCTTCACCAACATGCAGTGTTTCCTTGATTGAATTAGCTCTCACACCAATATTTGCGTCTAGAGCCTTTGCATTGAGGGCTATCTGAAAACGGCTGTGGCACTGAAGTTGCCTGTGAATGTGGAGTTGGTGGAATGTGAAACCCGCATGTGGTGCATTTGTTTGTGTGGGAGGCTGAAGAAGCATCATTTCAGTCCTAGGCATACAAAGAGCACTAAGCATAGAGTGTGAAAACTGAGTTTCCTTGAGAGCTGCTTGGAAGCCTGATGGTGTGTGAAGTTAGTGAGCCAAATGGAGTTGTTCTCCCACAAGAACCACTCGGCTGATCCTTCTTCAATATGCCCTTCACCAACATGCAGTGTTTCCTTGATTGAATTAGCTCTCACACCAATATTTGCGTCTAGAGCCTTTGCATTGAGGGCTATCTGAAAACGGCTGTGGCGCTGAAGTTGCCTGTAAATGTGGAGTTGGTGGCATGTGAAACCCGGATGTGGAGCATTCGTTTGTGTGGGATGCTCTACCAGGTTCATTTCAGTCCTAGCCATACAAAGGGCACTAAGCATAGAGTGTGAAAACTGAGTTTCCTTGAGAGCTGCTTGGAAGCCTGATGGTGTGTGAAGTTAGTGAGCCAAATGGAGTTGTTCTCCCACAAGAACCACTCGGCTGATCCTTCTTCAATATGCCCTTCACCAACATGCAGTGTTTCCTTGATTGAATTAGCTCTCACACCAATATTTGCGTCTAGAGCCTTTGCATTGAGGGCTATCTGAAAACGGCTGTGGCGCTGAAGTTGCCTGTGAATGTGGAGTTGGTGGCATGTGAAACCCGCATGTGGAGCATTCGTTTGTGTGGGATGCTCTACCTGGTTCATTCCTAGATAATGCACTCAAAGGGCACTAAGCATAGAGTGTGAAAACTGAGTTTCCTTGAGAGCTGCTTGGAAGCCTGATGGTGTGTGAAGTTAGTGAGCCAAATGGAGTTGTTCTCCCACAAGAACCACTCGGCTGATCCTTCTTCAATATGCCCTTCACCAACATGCAGTGTTTCCTTGATTGAATTAGCTCTCACACCAATATTTGCGTCTAGAGCCTTTGCATTGAGGGCTATCTGAAAACGGCTGTGGCGCTGAAGTTGCCTGTGAATGTGGAGTTGGTGGCATGTGAAACCCGAATGTGGAGCATTCGTTTGTGTGGGATGCTCTACCAGGTTCATTTCAGTCCTAGCCAAAGAAAGGGTACTAAGCATAGAGTGTGAAAACTGAGTTTCCTTGAGAGCTGCTTGGAAGCCTGATGGTGTGTGAAGTTAGTGAGCCAAATGGAGTTGTTCTCCCACAAGAACCACTCGGCTGATCCTTCTTCAATATGCCCTTCACCAACATGCAGTGTTTCCTTGATTGAATTAGCTCTCACACCAATATTTGCGTCTAGAGCCTTTGCATTGAGGGCTATCTGAAAACGGCTGTGGCGCTGAAGTTGCCTGTGAATGTGGAGTTGGTGGCATGTGAAACCCGCATGTGGAGCATTCGTTTGTGTGGGATGCTCTACCAGGTTCATTTCAGTCCTAGCCATACAAAGGGCACTAAGCATAGAGTGTGAAAACTGAGTTTCCTTGAGAGCTGCTTGGAAGCCTGATGGTGTGTGAAGTTAGTGAGCCAAATGGAGTTGTTCTCCCACAAGAACCACTCGGCTGATGCTTCTTCAATATGCCCTTCACCAACATGCAGTGTTTCCTTGATTGAATTAGCTCTCACACCAATATTTGCGTCTAGAGCCTTTGCATTGAGGGCTATCTGAAAACGGCTGTGGCGCTGAAGTTGCCTGTGAATGTGGAGTTGGTGGCATGTGAAACCCGGATGTGGAGCATTCGTTTGTGTGGGATGCTCTACCAGGTTCATTTCAGTCCTTGCCATGAAAAGGGCACTAAGCATAGAGTGTGAAAACTGAGTTTCCTTGAGAGCTGCTTGGAAGCCTGATGGTGTGTGAAGTTAGTGATCCAAATGTAGTTGTTCTCCCACAAGAACCACTCGGCTGATCCTTCTTCAATATGCCCTTCACCAACATGCAGTGTTTCCTTGATTGAATTAGCTCTCACACCAATATTTGCGTCTAGAGCCTTTGTATTGAGGGCTATCTGAAAACGGCTGTGTCGCTGAAGTTGCCTGTGAATGTGGAGTTGGTGGCATGTGAAACCCGCATGTGGAGCATTCGTTTGTGTGGGATGCTCTACCAGGTTCATTCCTAGATAATGCACTCAAAGGGCACTAAGCATAGAGTGTGAAAACTGAGTTTCCTTGAGAGCTGCTTGGAAGCCTGATGGTGTGTGAAGTTAGTGAGCCAAATGGAGTTGTTCTCCCACAAGAACCACTCGGCTGATGCTTCTTCAATATGCCCTTCACCAACATGCAGTGTTTCCTTGATTGAATTAGCTCTCACACCAATATTTGCGTCTAGAGCCTTTGGCATTGAGGGCTATCTGAAAACGGCTGTGTCGCTGAAGTTGCCTGTGAATGTGGAGTTGGTGGCATGTGAAACCCGGATGTGGAGCATTCGTTTGTGTGGGATGCTCTACCAGGTTCATTTCAGTCCTTGCCATGAAAAGGGCACTAAGCATAGAGTGTGAAAACTGAGTTTCCTTGAGAGCTGCTTGGAAGCCTGATGGTGTGTGAAGTTAGTGATCCAAATGGAGTTGTTCTCCCACAAGAACCACTCGGCTGATCCTTCTTCAATATGCCCTTCACCAACATGCAGTGTTTCCTTGATTGAATTAGCTCTCACACCAATATTTGCGTCTAGAGCCTTTGCATTGAGGGCTATCTGAAAACGGCTGTGGCGCTGAAGTTGCCTGTGAATGTGGAGTTGGTGGCATGTGAAACCCGCATGTGGAGCATTCGTTTGTGTGGGATGCTCTACCAGGTTCATTCCTAGATAATGCACTCAAAGGGCACTAAGCATAGAGTGTGAAAACTGAGTTTCCTTGAGAGCTGCTTGGAAGCCTGATGGTGTGTGAAGTTAGTGAGCCAAATGGAGTTGTTCTCCCACAAGAACCACTCGGCTGATCCTTCTTCAATATGCCCTTCACCAACATGCAGTGTTTCCTTGATTGAATTAGCTCTCACACCAATATTTGCGTCTAGAGCCTTTGCATTGAGGGCTATCTGAAAACGGCTGTGGCGCTGAAGTTGCCTGTAAATGTGGAGTTGGTGGCATGTGAAACCCGCATGTGGAGCATTCGTTTGTGTGGGATGCTCTACCAGGTTCATTTCAGTCCTAGCCATACAAAGGGCACTAAGCATAGAGTGTGAAAACTGAGTTTCCTTGAGAGCTGCTTGGAAGCCTGATGGTGTGTGAAGTTAGTGAGCCAAATGGAGTTGTTCTCCCACAAGAACCACTCGGCTGATCCTTCTTCAATATGCCCTTCACCAACATGCAGTGTTTCCTTGATTGAATTAGCTCTCACACCAATATTTGCGTCTAGAGCCTTTGCATTGAGGGCTATCTGAAAACGGCTGTGGCGCTGAAGTTGCCTGTGAATGTGGAGTTGGTGGCATGTGAAACCCGCATGTGGAGCATTCGTTTGTGTGGGATGCTCTACCTGGTTCATTTCAGTCCTAGCCATATAAAGGGCACTAAGCATAGAGTGTGAAAACTGAGTTTCCTTGAGAGCTGCTTGGAAGCCTGATGGTGTGTGAAGTTAGTGAGCCAAATGGAGTTGTTCTCCCACAAGAACCACTCGGCTGATCCTTCTTCAATATGCCCTTCACCAACATGCAGTGTTTCCTTGATTGAATTAGCTCTCACACAAATATTTGCGTCTAGAGCCTTTGCATTGAGGGCTATCTGAAAACGGCTGTGGCGCTGAAGTTGCCTGTGAATGTGGAGTTGGTGGCATGTGAAACCCGAATGTGGAGCATTCGTTTGTGTGGGATGCTCTACCAGGTTCATTTCAGTCCTAGCCATACAAAGGGCACTAAGCATAGAGTGTGAAAACTGAGTTTCCTTGAGAGCTGCTTGGAAGCCTGATGGTGTGTGAAGTTAGTGAGCCAAATGGAGTTGTTCTCCCACAAGAACCACTCGGCTGATCCTTCTTCAATATGCCCTTCACCAACATGCAGTGTTTCCTTGATTGAATTAGCTCTCACACCAATATTTGCGTCTAGAGCCTTTGCATTGAGGGCTATCTGAAAACGGCTGTGGCGCTGAAGTTGCCTGTGAATGTGGAGTTGGTGGCATGTGAAACCCGCATGTGGAGCATTCGTTTGTGTGGGATGCTCTACCAGGTTCATTTCAGTCCTAGCCATACAAAGGGCACTAAGCATAGAGTGTGAAAACTGAGTTTCCTTGAGAGCTGCTTGGAAGCCTGATGGTGTGTGAAGTTAGTGAGCCAAATGGAGTTGTTCTCCCACAAGAACCACTCGGCTGATGCTTCTTCAATATGCCCTTCACCAACATGCAGTGTTTCCTTGATTGAATTAGCTCTCACACCAATATTTGCGTCTAGAGCCTTGGCATTGAGGGCTATCTGAAAACGGCTGTGTCGCTGAAGTTGCCTGTGAATGTGGAGTTGGTGGCATGTGAAACCCGCATGTGGAGCATTCGTTTGTGTGGGATGCTCTACCAGGTTCATTCCTAGATAATGCACTCAAAGGGCACTAAGCATAGAGTGTGAAAACTGAGTTTCCTTGAGAGCTGCTTGGAAGCCTGATGGTGTGTGACGTTAGTGAGCCAAATGGAGTTGTTCTCCCACAAGAACCACTCGGCTGATGCTTCTTCAATATGCCCTTCACCAACATGCAGTGTTTCCTTGATTGAATTAGCTCTCACACCAATATTTGCGTCTAGAGCCTTTGCATTGAGGGCTATCTGAAAACGGCTGTGGCGCTGAAGTTGCCTGTGAATGTGGAGTTGGTGGCATGTGAAACCCGGATGTGGAGCATTCGTTTGTGTGGGATGCTCTACCAGGTTCATTTCAGTCCTTGCCATGAAAAGGGCACTAAGCATAGAGTGTGAAAACTGAGTTTCCTTGAGAGCTGCTTGGAAGCCTGATGGTGTGTGAAGTTAGTGAGCCAAATGGAGTTGTTCTCCCACAAGAACCACTCGGCTGATCCTTCTTCAATATGCCCTTCACCAACATGCAGTGTTTCCTTGATTGAATTAGCTCTCACACCAATATTTGCGTCTAGAGCCTTTGCATTGAGGGCTATCTGAAAACGGCTGTGGCGCTGAAGTTGCCTGTGAATGTGGAGTTGGTGGCATGTGAAACCCGCATGTGGAGCATTCGTTTGTGTGGGATGCTCTACCTGGTTCATTCCTAGATAATGCACTCAAAGGGCACTAAGCATAGAGTGTGAAAACTGAGTTTCCTTGAGAGCTGCTTGGAAGCCTGATGGTGTGTGAAGTTAGTGAGCCAAATGGAGTTGTTCTCCCACAAGAACCACTCGGCTGATCCTTCTTCAATATGCCCTTCACCAACATGCAGTGTTTCCTTGATTGAATTAGCTCTCACACCAATATTTGCGTCTAGAGCCTTTGCATTGAGGGCTATCTGAAAACGGCTGTGGCGCTGAAGTTGCCTGTGAATGTGGAGTTGGTGGCATGTGAAACCCGCATGTGGAGCATTCGTTTGTGTGGGATGCTCTACCAGGTTCATTTCAGTCCTTGCCATGAAAAGGGCACTAAGCATAGAGTGTGAAAACTGAGTTTCCTTGAGAGCTGCTTGGAAGCCTGATGGTGTGTGAAGTTAGTGAGCCAAATGGAGTTGTTCTCCCACAAGAACCACTCGGCTGATCCTTCTTCAATATGCCCTTCACCAACATGCAGTGTTTCCTTGATTGAATTAGCTCTCACACCAATATTTGCGTCTAGAGCCTTTGCATTGAGGGCTATCTGAAAACGGCTGTGGCGCTGAAGTTGCCTGTGAATGTGGAGTTGGTGGCATGTGAAACCCGCATGTGGAGCATTCGTTTGTGTGGGATGCTCTACCAGGTTCATTTCAGTCCTAGCCATACAAAGGGCACTAAGCATAGAGTGTGAAAACTGAGTTTCCTTGAGAGCTGCTTGGAAGCCTGATGGTGTGTGAAGTTAGTGAGCCAAATGGAGTTGTTCTCCCACAAGAACCACTCGGCTGATGCTTCTTCAATATGCCCTTCACCAACATGCAGTGTTTCCTTGATTGAATTAGCTCTCACACCAATATTTGCGTCTAGAGCCTTTGCATTGAGGGCTATCTGAAAACGGCTGTGTCGCTGAAGTTGCCTGTGAATGCGGAGTTGGTGGCTTGTGAAACCCGCATGTGGAGCATTCGTTTGTGTGGGATGCTCTACCAGGTTCATTCCTAGATAATGCACTCAAAGGGCACTAAGCATAGAGTGTGAAAACTGAGTTTCCTTGAGAGCTGCTTGGAAGCCTGATGGTGTGTGAAGTTAGTGAGCCAAATGGAGTTGTTCTCCCACAAGAACCACTCGGCTGATGCTTCTTCAATATGCCCTTCACCAACATGCAGTGTTTCCTTGATTGAATTAGCTCTCACACCAATATTTGCGTCTAGAGCCTTTGCATTGAGGGCTATCTGAAAACGGCTGTGGCGCTGAAGTTGCCTGTGAATGTGGAGTTGGTGGCATGTGAAACCCGCATGTGGAGCATTCGTTTGTGTGGGATGCTCTACCAGGTTCATTTCAGTCCTTGCCATGAAAAGGGCACTAAGCATAGAGTGTGAAAACTGAGTTTCCTTGAGAGCTGCTTGGAAGCCTGATGGTGTGTGAAGTTAGTGAGCCAAATGGAGTTGTTCTCCCACAAGAACCACTCGGCTGATCCTTCTTCAATATGCCCTTCACCAACATGCAGTGTTTCCTTGATTGAATTAGCTCTCACACCAATATTTGCGTCTAGAGCCTTTGCATTGAGGGCTATCTGAAAACGGCTGTGTCGCTGAAGTTGCCTGTGAATGTGGAGTTGGTGGCATGTGAAACCCGCATGTGGAGCATTCGTTTGTGTGGGATGCTCTACCAGGTTCATTCCTAGATAATGCACTCAAAGGGCACTAAGCATAGAGTGTGAAAACTGAGTTTCCTTGAGAGCTGCTTGGAAGCCTGATGGTGTGTGAAGTTAGTGAGCCAAATGGAGTTGTTCTCCCACAAGAACCACTCGGCTGATGCTTCTTCAATATGCCCTTCACCAACATGCAGTGTTTCCTTGATTGAATTAGCTCTCACACCAATATTTGCGTCTAGAGCCTTTGCATTGAGGGCTATCTGAAAACGGCTGTGGCGCTGAAGTTGCCTGTGAATGTGGAGTTGGTGGCATGTGAAACCCGCATGTGGAGCATTCGTTTGTGTGGGATGCTCTACCAGGTTCATTTCAGTCCTTGCCATGAAAAGGGCACTAAGCATAGAGTGTGAAAACTGAGTTTCCTTGAGAGCTGCTTGGAAGCCTGATGGCGTGTGAAGTTAGTGAGCCAAATGGAGTTGTTCTCCCACAAGAACCACTCGGCTGATGCTTCTTCAATATGCCCTTCACCAACATGCAGTGTTTCCTTGATTGAATTAGCTCTCACACCAATATTTGCGTCTAGAGCCTTGGCATTGAGGGTTATCTGAAAACGGCTGTGGCGCTGAAGTTGCCTGTGAATGTGGAGTTGGTGGCATGTGAAACCCGGATGTGGAGCATTCGTTTGTGTGGGATGCTCTACCAGGTTCATTTCAGTCCTTGCCATGAAAAGGGCACTAAGCATAGAGTGTGAAAACTGAGTTTCCTTGAGAGCTGCTTGGAAGCCTGATGGTGTGTGAAGTTAGTGATCCAAATGTAGTTGTTCTCCCACAAGAACCACTCGGCTGATCCTTCTTCAATATGCCCTTCACCAACATGCAGTGTTTCCTTGATTGAATTAGCTCTCACACCAATATTTGCGTCTAGAGCCTTTGCATTGAGGGCTATCTGAAAACGGCTGTGGCGCTGAAGTTGCCTGTGAATGTGGAGTTGGTGGCATGTGAAACCCGCATGTGGAGCATTCGTTTGTGTGGGATGCTCTACCAGGTTCATTCCTAGATAATGCACTCAAAGGGCACTAAGCATAGAGTGTGAAAACTGAGTTTCCTTGAGAGCTGCTTGGAAGCCTGATGGTGTGTGAAGTTAGTGAGCCAAATGGAGTTGTTCTCCCACAAGAACCACTCGGCTGATGCTTCTTCAATATGCCCTTCACCAACATGCAGTGTTTCCTTGATTGAATTAGCTCTCACACCAATATTTGCGTCTAGAGCCTTTGCATTGAGGGCTATCTGAAAACGGCTGTGGCGCTGAAGTTGCCTGTGAATGTGGAGTTGTTGGCATGTGAAACCCGCATGTGGAGCATTCGTTTGTGTGGGATGCTCTACCAGGTTCATTTCAGTCCTTGCCATGAAAAGGGCACTAAGCATAGAGTGTGAAAACTGAGTTTCCTTGAGAGCTGCTTGGAAGCCTGATGGCGTGTGAAGTTAGTGAGCCAAATGGAGTTGTTCTCCCACAAGAACCACTCGGCTGATCCTTCTTCAATATGCCCTTCACCAACATGCAGTGTTTCCTTGATTGAATTAGCTCTCACACCAATATTTGCGTCTAGAGCCTTTGCATTGAGGGCTATCTGAAAACGGCTGTGGCGCTGAAGTTGCCTGTGAATGTGGAGTTGGTGGCATGTGAAACCCGCATGTGGAGCATTCGTTTGTGTGGGATGCTCTACCAGGTTCATTCCTAGATAATGCACTCAAAGGGCACTAAGCATAGAGTGTGAAAACTGAGTTTCCTTGAGAGCTGCTTGGAAGCCTGATGGTGTGTGAAGTTAGTGAGCCAAATGGAGTTGTTCTCCCACAAGAACCACTCGGCTGATGCTTCTTCAATATGCCCTTCACCAACATGCAGTGTTTCCTTGATTGAATTAGCTCTCACACCAATATTTGCGTCTAGAGCCTTTGCATTGAGGGCTATCTGAAAACGGCTGTGGCGCTGAAGTTGCCTGTGAATGTGGAGTTGGTGGCATGTGAAACCCGGATGTGGAGCATTCGTTTGTGTGGCATGCTCTACCAGGTTCATTTCAGTCCTTGCCATGAAAAGGGCACTAAGCATAGAGTGTGAAAACTGAGTTTCCTTGAGAGCTGCTTGGAAGCCTGATGGTGTGTGAAGTTAGTGATCCAAATGTAGTTGTTCTCCCACAAGAACCACTCGGCTGATCCTTCTTCAATATGCCCTTCACCAACATGCAGTGTTTCCTTGATTGAATTAGCTCTCACACCAATATTTGCGTCTAGAGCCTTGGCATTGAGGGCTATCTGAAAACGGCTGTGGCGCTGAAGTTGCCTGTGAATGTGGAGTTGGTGGCATGTGAAACCCGCATGTGGAGCATTCGTTTGTGTGGGATGCTCTACCAGGTTCATTCCTAGATAATGCACTCAAAGGGCACTAAGCATAGAGTGTGAAAACTGAGTTTCCTTGAGAGCTGCTTGGAAGCCTGATGGTGTGTGAAGTTAGTGAGCCAAATGGAGTTGTTCTCCCACAAGAACCACTCGGCTGATCCTTCTTCAATATGCCCTTCACCAACATGCAGTGTTTCCTTGATTGAATTAGCTCTCACACCAATATTTGCGTCTAGAGCCTTTGCATTGAGGGCTATCTGAAAACGGCTGTGGCGCTGAAGTTGCCTGTGAATGTGGAGTTGGTGGCATGTGAAACCCGCATGTGGAGCATTCGTTTGTGTGGGATGCTCTACCAGGTTCATTTCAGTCCTTGCCATGAAAAGGGCACTAAGCATAGAGTGTGAAAACTGAGTTTCCTTGAGAGCTGCTTGGAAGCCTGATGGCGTGTGAAGTTAGTGAGCCAAATGGAGTTGTTCTCCCACAAGAACCACTCGGCTGATGCTTCTTCAATATGCCCTTCACCAACATGCAGTGTTTCCTTGATTGAATTAGCTCTCACACCAATATTTGCGTCTAGAGCCTTGGCATTGAGGGCTATCTGAAAACGGCTGTGGCGCTGAAGTTGCCTGTGAATGTGGAGTTGGTGGCATGTGAAACCCGCATGTGGAGCATTCGTTTGTGTGGGATGCTCTACCAGGTTCATTTCAGTCCTTGCCATGAAAAGGGCACTAAGCATAGAGTGTGAAAACTGAGTTTCCTTGAGAGCTGCTTGGAAGCCTGATGGTGTGTGAAGTTAGTGATCCAAATGTAGTTGTTCTCCCACAAGAACCACTCGGCTGATCCTTCTTCAATATGCCCTTCACCAACATGCAGTGTTTCCTTGATTGAATTAGCTCTCACACCAATATTTGCGTCTAGAGCCTTTGCATTGAGGGCTATCTGAAAACGGCTGTGTCGCTGAAGTTGCCTGTGAATGTGGAGTTGGTGGCATGTGAAACCCGCATGTGGAGCATTCGTTTGTGTGGGATGCTCTACCAGGTTCATTCCTAGATAATGCACTCAAAGGGCACTAAGCATAGAGTGTGAAAACTGAGTTTCCTTGAGAGCTGCTTGGAAGCCTGATGGCGTGTGAAGTTAGTGAGCCAAATGGAGTTGTTCTCCCACAAGAACCACTCGGCTGATCCTTCTTCAATATGCCCTTCACCAACATGCAGTGTTTCCTTGATTGAATTAGCTCTCACACCAATATTTGCGTCTAGAGCCTTTGCATTGAGGGCTATCTGAAAACGGCTGTGGCGCTGAAGTTGCCTGTGAATGTGGAGTTGGTGGCATGTGAAACCCGCATGTGGAGCATTCGTTTGTGTGGGATGCTCTACCAGGTTCATTTCAGTCCTAGCCATACAAAGGGCACTAAGCATAGAGTGTGAAAACTGAGTTTCCTTGAGAGCTGCTTGGAAGCCTGATGGTGTGTGAAGTTAGTGAGCCAAATGGAGTTGTTCTCCCACAAGAACCACTCGGCTGATCCTTCTTCAATATGCCCTTCACCAACATGCAGTGTTTCCTTGATTGAATTAGCTCTCACACCAATATTTGCGTCTAGAGCCTTGGCATTGAGGGCTATCTGAAAACGGCTGTGGCGCTGAAGTTGCCTGTGAATGTGGAGTTGGTGGCATGTGAAACCCGCATGTGGAGCATTCGTTTGTGTGGGATGCTCTACCAGGTTCATTTCAGTCCTTGCCATGAAAAGGGCACTAAGCATAGAGTGTGAAAACTGAGTTTCCTTGAGAGCTGCTTGGAAGCCTGATGGTGTGTGAAGTTAGTGATCCAAATGTAGTTGTTCTCCCACAAGAACCACTCGGCTGATCCTTCTTCAATATGCCCTTCACCAACATGCAGTGTTTCCTTGATTGAATTAGCTCTCACACCAATATTTGCGTCTAGAGCCTTTGCATTGAGGGCTATCTGAAAACGGCTGTGTCGCTGAAGTTGCCTGTGAATGTGGAGTTGGTGGCATGTGAAACCCGCATGTGGAGCATTCGTTTGTGTGGGATGCTCTACCAGGTTCATTCCTAGATAATGCACTCAAAGGGCACTAAGCATAGAGTGTGAAAACTGAGTTTCCTTGAGAGCTGCTTGGAAGCCTGATGGTGTGTGAAGTTAGTGAGCCAAATGGAGTTGTTCTCCCACAAGAACCACTCGGCTGATGCTTCTTCAATATGCCCTTCACCAACATGCAGTGTTTCCTTGATTGAATTAGCTCTCACACCAATATTTGCGTCTAGAGCCTTTGCATTGAGGGCTATCTGAAAACGGCTGTGGCGCTGAAGTTGCCTGTGAATGTGGAGTTGGTGGCATGTGAAACCCGGATGTGGAGCATTCGTTTGTGTGGGATGCTCTACCAGGTTCATTTCAGTCCTTGCCATGAAAAGGGCACTAAGCATAGAGTGTGAAAACTGAGTTTCCTTGAGAGCTGCTTGGAAGCCTGATGGTGTGTGAAGTTAGTGATCCAAATGTAGTTGTTCTCCCACAAGAACCACTCGGCTGATCCTTCTTCAATATGCCCTTCACCAACATGCAGTGTTTCCTTGATTGAATTAGCTCTCACACCAATATTTGCGTCTAGAGCCTTTGCATTGAGGGCTATCTGAAAACGGCTGTGGCGCTGAAGTTGCCTGTGAATGTGGAGTTGGTGGCATGTGAAACCCGCATGTGGAGCATTCGTTTGTGTGGGATGCTCTACCAGGTTCATTCCTAGATAATGCACTCAAAGGGCACTAAGCATAGAGTGTGAAAACTGAGTTTCCTTGAGAGCTGCTTGGAAGCCTGATGGTGTGTGAAGTTAGTGAGCCAAATGGAGTTGTTCTCCCACAAGAACCACTCGGCTGATGCTGCTTCAATATGCCCTTCACCAACATGCAGTGTTTCCTTGATTGAATTAGCTCTCACACCAATATTTGCGTCTAGAGCCTTTGCATTGAGGGCTATCTGAAAACGGCTGTGGCGCTGAAGTTGCCTGTGAATGTGGAGTTGGTGGCATGTGAAACCCGCATGTGGAGCATTCGTTTGTGTGGGATGCTCTACCAGGTTCATTTCAGTCCTTGCCATGAAAAGGGCACTAAGCATAGAGTGTGAAAACTGAGTTTCCTTGAGAGCTGCTTGGAAGCCTGATGGCGTGTGAAGTTAGTGAGCCAAATGGAGTTGTTCTCCCACAAGAACCACTCGGCTGATCCTTCTTCAATATGCCCTTCACCAACATGCAGTGTTTCCTTGATTGAATTAGCTCTCACACCAATATTTGCGTCTAGAGCCTTTGCATTGAGGGCTATCTGAAAACGGCTGTGGCGCTGAAGTTGCCTGTGAATGTGGAGTTGGTGGCATGTGAAACCCGCATGTGGAGCATTCGTTTGTGTGGGATGCTCTACCAGGTTCATTTCAGTCCTAGCCATACAAAGGGCACTAAGCATAGAGTGTGAAAACTGAGTTTCCTTGAGAGCTGCTTGGAAGCCTGATGGTGTGTGAAGTTAGTGAGCCAAATGGAGTTGTTCTCCCACAAGAACCACTCGGCTGATCCTTCTTCAATATGCCCTTCACCAACATGCAGTGTTTCCTTGATTGAATTAGCTCTCACACCAATATTTGCGTCTAGAGCCTTTGCATTGAGGGCTATCTGAAAACGGCTGTGGCGCTGAAGTTGCCTGTGAATGTGGAGTTGGTGGCATGTGAAACCCGCATGTGGAGCATTCGTTTGTGTGGGATGCTCTACCAGGTTCATTCCTAGATAATTCACTCAAAGGGCACTAAGCATAAAGTGTGAAAACTGAGTTTCCTTGAGAGCTGCTTGGAAGCCTGATGGTGTGTGAAGTTAGTGAGCCAAATGGAGTTGTTCTCCCACAAGAACCACTCGGCTGATGCTTCTTCCATATGCCCTTCACCAACATGCAGTGTTTCCTTGATTGAATTAGCTCTCACACCAATATTTGCGTCTAGAGCCTTTGCATTGAGGGCTATCTGAAAACGGCTGTGGCGCTGAAGTTGCCTGTGAATGTGGAGTTGGTGGCATGTGAAACCCGCATGTGGAGCATTCGTTTGTGTGGGATGCTCTACCAGGTTCATTTCAGTCCTTGCCATGAAAAGGGCACTAAGCATAGAGTGTGAAAACTGAGTTTCCTTGAGAGCTGCTTGGAAGCCTGATGGTGTGTGAAGTTAGTGAGCCAAATGGAGTTGTTCTCCCACAAGAACCACTCGGCTGATCCTTCTTCAATATGCCCTTCACCAACATGCAGTGTTTCCTTGATTGAATTAGCTCTCACACCAATATTTGCGTCTAGAGCCTTTGCAAGGAGGGCTATCTGAAAACGGCTGTGGCGCTGAAGTTGCCTGTGAATGTGGAGTTGGTGGCATGTGAAACCCGCATGTGGAGCATTCGTTTGTGTGGGATGCTCTACCAGGTTCATTCCTAGATAATGCACTCAAAGGGCACTAAGCATAGAGTGTGAAAACTGAGTTTCCTTGAGAGCTGCTTGGAAGCCTGATGGTGTGTGAAGTTAGTGAGCCAAATGGAGTTGTTCTCCCACAAGAACCACTCGGCTGATGCTTCTTCAATATGCCCTTCACCAACATGCAGTGTTTCCTTGATTGAATTAGCTCTCACACCAATATTTGCGTCTAGAGCCTTTGCATTGAGGGCTATCTGAAAACGGCTGTGGCGCTGAAGTTGCCTGTGAATGTGGAGTTGGTGGCATGTGAAACCCGCATGTGGAGCATTCGTTTGCGTGGGATGCTCTACCAGGTTCATTTCAGTCCTTGCCATGAAAAGGGCACTAAGCATAGAGTGTGAAAACTGAGTTTCCTTGAGAGCTGCTTGGAAGCCTGATGGTGTGTGAAGTTAGTGAGCCAAATGGAGTTGTTCTCCCACAAGAACCACTCGGCTGATCCTTCTTCAATATGCCCTTCACCAACATGCAGTGTTTCCTTGATTGAATTAGCTCTCACACCAATATTTGCGTCTAGAGCCTTTGCATTGAGGGCTATCTGAAAACGGCTGTGGCGCTGAAGTTGCCTGTGAATGTGGAGTTGGTGGCATGTGAAACCCGCATGTGGAGCATTCGTTTGTGTGGGATGCTCTACCAGGTTCATTCCTAGATAATGCACTCAAAGGGCACTAAGCATAGAGTGTGAAAACTGAGTTTCCTTGAGAGCTGCTTGGAAGCCTGATGGTGTGTGAAGTTAGTGAGCCAAATGGAGTTGTTCTCCCACAAGAACCACTCGGCTGATCCTTCTTCAATATGCCCTTCACCAACATGCAGTGTTTCCTTGATTGAATTAGCTCTCACACCAATATTTGCGTCTAGAGCCTTTGCATTGAGGGCTATCTGAAAACGGCTGTGGCGCTGAAGTTGCCTGTGAATGTGGAGTTGGTGGCATGTGAAACCCGGATGTGGAGCATTCGTTTGTGTGGGATGCTCTACCAGGTTCATTTCAGTCCTTGCCATGAAAAGGGCACTAAGCATAGAGTGTGAAAACTGAGTTTCCTTGAGAGCTGCTTGGAAGCCTGATGGTGTGTGAAGTTAGTGATCCAAATGTAGTTGTTCTCCCACAAGAACCACTCGGCTGATCCTTCTTCAATATGCCCTTCACCAACATGCAGTGTTTCCTTGATTGAATTAGCTCTCACACCAATATTTGCGTCTAGAGCCTTTGCATTGAGGGCTATCTGAAAACGGCTGTGGCGCTGAAGTTGCCTGTGAATGTGGAGTTGGTGGCATGTGAAACCCGCATGTGGAGCATTCGTTTGTGTGGGATGCTCTACCAGGTTCATTCCTAGATAATGCACTCAAAGGGCACTAAGCATAGAGTGTGAAAACTGAGTTTCCTTGAGAGCTGCTTGGAAGCCTGATGGTGTGTGAAGTTAGTGAGCCAAATGGAGTTGTTCTCCCACAAGAACCACTCGGCTGATGCTTCTTCAATATGCCCTTCACCAACATGCAGTGTTTCCTTGATTGAATTAGCTCTCACACCAATATTTGCGTCTAGAGCCTTTGCATTGAGGGCTATCTGAAAACGGCTGTGGCGCTGAAGTTGCCTGTGAATGTGGAGTTGGTGGCATGTGAAACCCGCATGTGGAGCATTCGTTTGTGTGGGATGCTCTACCAGGTTCATTTCAGTCCTTGCCATGAAAAGGGCACTAAGCATAGAGTGTGAAAACTGAGTTTCCTTGAGAGCTGCTTGGAAGCCTGATGGCGTGTGAAGTTAGTGAGCCAAATGGAGTTGTTCTCCCACAAGAACCACTCGGCTGATCCTTCTTCAATATGCCCTTCACCAACATGCAGTGTTTCCTTGATTGAATTAGCTCTCACACCAATATTTGCGTCTAGAGCCTTTGCATTGAGGGCTATCTGAAAACGGCTGTGGCGCTGAAGTTGCCTGTGAATGTGGAGTTGGTGGCATGTGAAACCCGCATGTGGAGCATTCGTTTGTGTGGGATGCTCTACCAGGTTCATTTCAGTCCTAGCCATACAAAGGGCACTAAGCATAGAGTGTGAAAACTGAGTTTCCTTGAGAGCTGCTTGGAAGCCTGATGGTGTGTGAAGTTAGTGAGCCAAATGGAGTTGTTCTCCCACAAGAACCACTCGGCTGATCCTTCTTCAATATGCCCTTCACCAACATGCAGTGTTTCCTTGATTGAATTAGCTCTCACACCAATATTTGCGTCTAGAGCCTTTGCATTGAGGGCTATCTGAAAACGGCTGTGGCGCTGAAGTTGCCTGTGAATGTGGAGTTGGTGGCATGTGAAACCCGCATGTGGAGCATTCGTTTGTGTGGGATGCTCTACCAGGTTCATTCCTAGATAATGCACTCAAAGGGCACTAAGCATAAAGTGTGAAAACTGAGTTTCCTTGAGAGCTGCTTGGAAGCCTGATGGTGTGTGAAGTTAGTGAGCCAAATGGAGTTGTTCTCCCACAAGAACCACTCGGCTGATGCTTCTTCCATATGCCCTTCACCAACATGCAGTGTTTCCTTGATTGAATTAGCTCTCACACCAATATTTGCGTCTAGAGCCTTTGCATTGAGGGCTATCTGAAAACGGCTGTGGCGCTGAAGTTGCCTGTGAATGTGGAGTTTGTGGCATGTGAAACCCGCATGTGGAGCATTCGTTTGTGTGGGATGCTCTACCAGGTTCATTTCAGTCCTTGCCATGAAAAGGGCACTAAGCATAGAGTGTGAAAACTGAGTTTCCTTGAGAGCTGCTTGGAAGCCTGATGGTGTGTGAAGTTAGTGAGCCAAATGGAGTTGTTCTCCCACAAGAACCACTCGGCTGATCCTTCTTCAATATGCCCTTCACCAACATGCAGTGTTCCCTTGATTGAATTAGCTCTCACACCAATATTTGCGTCTAGAGCCTTTGCAAGGAGGGCTATCTGAAAACGGCTGTGGCGCTGAAGTTGCCTGTGAATGTGGAGTTGGTGGCATGTGAAACCCGCATGTGGAGCATTCGTTTGTGTGGGATGCTCTACCAGGTTCATTCCTAGATAATGCACTCAAAGGGCACTAAGCATAGAGTGTGAAAACTGAGTTTCCTTGAGAGCTGCTTGGAAGCCTGATGGTGTGTGAAGTTAGTGAGCCAAATGGAGTTGTTCTCCCACAAGAACCACTCGGCTGATGCTTCTTCAATATGCCCTTCACCAACATGCAGTGTTTCCTTGATTGAATTAGCTCTCACACCAATATTTGCGTCTAGAGCCTTTGCATTGAGGGCTATCTGAAAACGGCTGTGTCGCTGAAGTTGCCTGTGAATGTGGAGTTGGTGGCATGTGAAACCCGCATGTGGAGCATTTGTTTGAGTGGGATGCTCTACCAGGTTCATTTCAGTCCTTGCCATGAAAAGGGCACTAAGCATAGAGTGTGAAAACTGAGTTTCCTTGAGAGCTGCTTGGAAGCCTGATGGTGTGTGAAGTTAGTGAGCCAAATGGAGTTGTTCTCCCACAAGAACCACTCGGCTGATCCTTCTTCAATATGCCCTTCACCAACATGCAGTGTTTCCTTGATTGAATTAGCTCTCACACCAATATTTGCGTCTAGAGCCTTTGCATTGAGGGCTATCTGAAAACGGCTGTGGCGCTGAAGTTGCCTGTGAATGTGGAGTTGGTGGCATGTGAAACCCGCATGTGGAGCATTCGTTTGTGTGGGATGCTCTACCAGGTTCATTCCTAGATAATGCACTCAAAATGCACTAAGCATAGAGTGTGAAAACTGAGTTTCCTTGAGAGCTGCTTGGAAGCCTGATGGTGTGTGAAGTTAGTGAGCCAAATGGAGTTGTTCTCCCACAAGAACCACTCGGCTGATCCTTCTTCAATATGCCCTTCACCAACATGCAGTGTTTCCTTGATTGAATTAGCTCTCACACCAATATTTGCGTCTAGAGCCTTTGCATTGAGGGCTATCTGAAAACGGCTGTGGCGCTGAAGTTGCCTGTGAATGTGGAGTTGGTGGCATGTGAAACCCGCATGTGGAGCATTCGTTTGTGTGGGATGCTCTACCAGGTTCATTCCTAGATAATGCCCTCAAAGGGCACTAAACATAGAGTGTGAAAACTGAGTTTCCTTGAGAGCTGCTTGGAAGCCTGATGGTGTGTGAAGTTAGTGAGCCAAATGGAGTTGTTCTCCCACAAGAACCACTCGGCTGATCCTTCTTCAATATGCCCTTCACCAACATGCAGTGTTTCCTTGATTGAATTAGCTCTCACACCAATATTTGCGTCTAGAGCCTTTGCATTGAGGGCTATCTGAAAATGGCTGTGGCGCTGAAGTTGCCTGTGAATGTGGAGTTGGTGGCATGTGAAACCCGCATGTGGAGCATTCGTTTGTGTGGGATGCTCTACCAGGTTCATTTCAGTCCTAGCCATACAAAGGGCACTAAGCATAGAGTGTGAAAACTGAGTTTCCTTGAGAGCTGCTTGGAAGCCTGATGGTGTGTGAAGTTAGTGAGCCAAATGGAGTTGTTCTCCAACAAGAACCACTCGGCTGATCCTTCTTCAATATGCCCTTCACCAACATGCAGTGTTTCCTTGATTGAATTAGCTCTCACACCAATATTGGCGTCTAGAGCCTTTGCATTGAGGGCTACCTGAAAACGGCTGTGGCGCTGAAGTTGCCTGTGAATGTGGAGTTGGTGGCATGTGAAACCCGCATGTGGAGCATTCCTTTGTGTGGGATGCTCTACCAGGTTCATTCCTAGATAATTCACTCAAAGGGCACTAAGCATAGAGTGTGAAAACTGAGTTTCCTTGAGAGCTGCTTGGAAGCCTGATGGTGTGTGAAGTTAGTGATCCAAATGGAGTTGTTCTCCCACAAGAACCACTCGGCTGATCCTTCTTCAATATGCCCTTCATCAACATGCAGTGTTTCCTTGATTGAATTAGCTCTCACACCAATATTTGCGTCTAGAGCCTTTGCATTGAGGGCTATCTGAAAACGGCTGTGGCGCTGAAGTTGCCTGTGAATGTGGAGTTGGTGGCATGTGAAACCCGCATGTGGAGCATTCGTTTGTGTGGGATGCTCTACCAGGTTCATTTCAGTCCTTGCCATGAAAAGGGCACTAAGCATAGAGTGTGAAAACTGAGTTTCCTTGAGAGCTGCTTGGAAGCCTGATGGTGTGTGAAGTTAGTGAGCCAAATGGAGTTGTTCTCCCACAAGAACCACTCGGCTGATCCTTCTTCAATATGCCCTTCACCAACATGCAGTGTTTCCTTGATTGAATTAGCTCTCACACCAATATTTGCGTCTAGAGCCTTTGCATTGAGGGCTATCTGAAAACGGCTGTGGCGCTGAAGTTGCCTGTGAATGTGGAGTTGGTGGCATGTGAAACCCGCATGTGGAGCATTCGTTTGTGTGGGATGCTCTACCAGGTTCATTCCTAGATAATGCACTCAAAGGGCACTAAGCATAGAGTGTGAAAACTGAGTTTCCTTGAGAGCTGCTTGGAAGCCTGATGGTGTGTGAAGTTAGTGAGCCAAATGG
This sequence comes from Ochotona princeps, assembly GCF_030435755.1. Taxonomy (NCBI): domain Eukaryota; kingdom Metazoa; phylum Chordata; class Mammalia; order Lagomorpha; family Ochotonidae; genus Ochotona; species Ochotona princeps. The sequence continues at coordinate 25,659 of NW_026700296.1, read as the reverse complement.
AGTTGTTCTCCCACAAGAACCACTCGGCTGATGCTTCTTCAATATGCCCTTCACCAACATGCAGTGTTTCCTTGATTGAATTAGCTCTCACACCAATATTTGCGTCTAGAGCCTTTGTATTGAGGGCTATCTGAAAACGGCTGTGGCGCTGAAGTTGCCTGTGAATGTGGAGTTGGTGGCATGTGAAACCCGCATGTGGAGCATTCGTTTGCGTGGGATGCTCTACCAGGTTCATTTCAGTCCTTGCCATGAAAAGGGCACTAAGCATAGAGTGTGAAAACTGAGTTTCCTTGAGAGCTGCTTGGAAGCCTGATGGTGTGTGAAGTTAGTGAGCCAAATGGAGTTGTTCTCCCACAAGAACCACTCGGCTGATCCTTCTTCAATATGCCCTTCACCAACATGCAGTGTTTCCTTGATTGAATTAGCTCTCACACCAATATTTGCGTCTAGAGCCTTTGCATTGAGGGCTATCTGAAAACGGCTGTGGCGCTGAAGTTGCCTGTGAATGTGGAGTTGGTGGCATGTGAAACCCGCATGTGGAGCATTCGTTTGTGTGGGATGCTCTACCAGGTTCATTCCTAGATAATGCACTCAAAGGGCACTAAGCATAGAGTGTGAAAACTGAGTTTCCTTGAGAGCTGCTTGGAAGCCTGATGGTGTGTGAAGTTAGTGAGCCAAATGGAGTTGTTCTCCCACAAGAACCACTCGGCTGATCCTTCTTCAATATGCCCTTCACCAACATGCAGTGTTTCCTTGATTGAATTAGCTCTCACACCAATATTTGCGTCTAAAGCCTTTGCATTGAGGGCTATCTGAAAACGGCTGTGGCGCTGAAGTTGCCTGTGAATGTGGAGTTGGTGGCATGTGAAACCCGCATGTGGAGCATTCGTTTGTGTGGGATGCTCTACCAGGTTCATTCCTAGATAATGCACTCAAAGGGCACTAAGCATAGAGTGTGAAAACTGAGTTTCCTTGAGAGCTGCTTGGAAGCCTGATGGTGTGTGAAATTAGTGAGCCAAATGGAGTTGTTCTCCCACAAGAACCACTCGGCTGATCCTTCTTCAATATGCCCTTCACCAACATGCAGTGTTTCCTTGATTGAATTAGCTCTCACACCAATATTTGCGTCTAGAGCCTTTGCATTGAGGGCTATCTGAAAACGGCTGTGGCGCTGAAGTTGCCTGTGAATGTGGAGTTGGTGGCATGTGAAACCCGCATGTGGAGCATTCGTTTGTGTGGGATGCTCTACCAGGTTCATTCCTAGATAATGCACTCAAAATGCACTAAGCATAGAGTGTGAAAACTGAGTTTCCTTGAGAGCTGCTTGGAAGCCTGATGGTGTGTGAAGTTAGTGAGCCAAATTGAGTTGTTCTCCCACAAGAACCACTCGGCTGATCCTTCTTCAATATGCCCTTCACCAACATGCAGTGTTTCCTTGATTGAATTAGCTCTCACACCAATATTTGCGTCTAGAGCCTTTGCATTGAGGGCTATCTGAAAACGGCTGTGGCGCTGAAGTTGCCTGTGAATGTGGAGTTGGTGGCATGTGAAACCCGCATGTGGAGCATTCGTTTGTGTGGGATGCTCTACCAGGTTCATTCCTAGATAATGCCCTCAAAGGGCACTAAACATAGAGTGTGAAAACTGAGTTTCCTTGAGAGCTGCTTGGAAGCCTGATGGTGTGTGAAGTTAGTGAGCCAAATGGAGTTGTTCTCCCACAAGAACCACTCGGCTGATCCTTCTTCAATATGCCCTTCACCAACATACAGTGTTTCCTTGATTGAATTAGCTCTCACACCAATATTTGCGTCTAGAGCCTTTGCATTGAGGGCTATCTGAAAACGGCTGTGGCGCTGAAGTTGCCTGTGAATGTGGAGTTGGTGGCATGTGAAACCCGCATGTGGAGCATTCGTTTGTGTGGGATGCTCTACCTGGTTCATTTCAGTCCTAGCCATACAAAGGGCACTAAGCATAGAGTGTGAAAACTGAGTTTCCTTGAGAGCTGCTTGGAAGCCTGATGGTGTGTGAAGTTAGTGAGCCAAATGGAGTTGTTCTCCCACAAGAACCACTCGGCTGATCCTTCTTCAATATGCCCTTCACCAACATGCAGTGTTTCCTTGATTGAATTAGCTCTCACACCAATATTTGCGTCTAGAGCCTTTGCATTGAGGGCTATCTGAAAACGGCTGTGGCGCTGAAGTTGCCTGTGAATGTGGAGTTGGTGGCATGTGAAACCCGCATGTGGAGCATTCGTTTGTGTGGGATGCTCTACCAGGTTCATTCCTAGATAATGCCCTCAAAGGGCACTAAACATAGAGTGTGAAAACTGAGTTTCCTTGAGAGCTGCTTGGAAGCCTGATGGTGTGTGAAGTTAGTGAGCCAAATGGAGTTGTTCTCCCACAAGAACCACTCGGCTGATCCTTCTTCAATATGCCCTTCACCAACATGCAGTGTTTCCTTGATTGAATTAGCTCTCACACCAATATTTGCGTCTAGAGCCTTTGCATTGAGGGCTATCTGAAAACGGCTGTGGCGCTGAAGTTGCCTGTGAATGTGGAGTTGGTGGCATGTGAAACCCGCATGTGGAGCATTCGTTTGTGTGGGATGCTCTACCTGGTTCATTTCAGTCCTAGCCATACAAAGGGCACTAAGCATAGAGTGTGAAAACTGAGTTTCCTTGAGAGCTGCTTGGAAGCCTGATGGTGTGTGAAGTTAGTGAGCCAAATGGAGTTGTTCTCCAACAAGAACCACTCGGCTGATCCTTCTTCAATATGCCCTTCACCAACATGCAGTGTTTCCTTGATTGAATTAGCTCTCACACCAATATTGGCGTCTAGAGCCTTTGCATTGAGGGCTACCTGAAAACGGCTGTGGCGCTGAAGTTGCCTGTGAATGTTGAGTTGGTGGCATGTGAAACCCGCATGTGGAGCATTCCTTTGTGTGGGATGCTCTACCAGGTTCATTCCTAGATAATGCACTCAAAGGGCACTAAGCATAGAGTGTGAAAACTGAGTTTGCATTAGAGCTGCTTGGAAGCCTGATGGTGTGTGAAGTTAGTGAGCCAAATGGAGTTGTTCTCCCACAAGAACCACTCGGCTGATCCTTCTTCAATATGCCCTTCACCAACATGCAGTGTTTCCTTGATTGAATTAGCTCTCACACCAATATTTGCGTCTAGAGCCTTTGCATTGAGGGCTATCTGAAAACGGCTGTGGCGCTGAAGTTGCCTGTGAATGTGGAGTTGGTGGCATGTGAAACCCGCATGTGGAGCATTCGTTTGTGTGGGATGCTCTACCAGGTTCATTCCTAGATCATGCACTCAAAGGGCACTAAGCATAGAGTGTGAAAACTGAGTTTCCTTGAGAGCTGCTTGGAAGCCTGATGGTGTGTGAAGTTAGTGAGCCAAATGGAGTTGTTCTCCCACAAGAACCACTCGGCTGATCCTTCTTCAATATGCCCTTCACCAACATGCAGTGTTTCCTTGATTGAATTAGCTCTCACACCAATATTTGCGTCTAGAGCCTTTGCATTGAGGGCTATCTGCAAATGGCTGTGGCGCTGAAGTTGCCTGTGAATGTGGAGTTGGTGGCATGTGAAACCCACATGTGGAGCATTCGTTTGTGTGGGATGCTCTACCAGGTTCATTCCTAGATAATGCACTCAAAGGGCACTAAGCATAGAGTGTGAAAACTGAGTTTCCTTGAGAGCTGCTTGGAAGCCTGATGGTGTGTGAAGTTAGTGAGCCAAATGGAGTTGTTCTCCCACAAGAACCACTCGGCTGATGCTTCTTCAATATGCCCTTCACCAACATGAAGTGTTTCCTTGATTGAATTAGCTCTCACACCAATATTTGCGTCTAGAGCCTTTGCATTGAGGGCTATCTGAAAACGGCTGTGGCGCTGAAGTTGCCTGTGAATGTGGAGTTGGTGGCATGTGAAACCCGCATGTGGAGCATTCGTTTGTGTGGGATGCTCTACCAGGTTCATTTCAGTCCTTGCCATGAAAAGGGCACTAAGCATAGAGTGTGAAAACTGAGTTTCCTTGAGAGCTGCTTGGAAGCCTGATGGTTTGTGAAGTTAGTGAGCCAAATTGAGTTGTTCTCCCACAAGAACCACTCGGCTGATCCTTCTTCAATATGCCCTTCACCAACATGCAGTGTTTCCTTGATTGAATTAGCTCTCACACCAATATTTGCGTCTAGAGCCTTTGCATTGAGGGCTATCTGAAAACGGCTGTGGCGCTGAAGTTGCCTGTGAATGTGGAGTTGGTGGCATGTGAAACCCGCATGTGGAGCATTCGTTTGTGTGGGATGCTCTACCAGGTTCATTTCAGTCCTTGCCATGAAAAGGGCACTAAGCATAGAGTGTGAAAACTGAGTTTCCTTGAGAGCTGCTTGGAAGCCTGATGGTTTGTGAAGTTAGTGAGCCAAATGGAGTTGTTCTCCCACAAGAACCACTCGGCTGATCCTTCTTCAATATGCCCTTCACCAACATGCAGTGTTTCCTTGATTGAATTAGCTCTCACACCAATATTTGTGTCTAGAGCCTTTGCATTGAGGGCTATCTGAAAACGGCTGTGGCGCTGAAGTTGCCTGTGAATGTGGAGTTGGTGGCATGTGAAACCCGCATGTGGAGCATTCGTTTGTGTGGGATGCTCTACCAGGTTCATTCCTAGATAATGCACTCAAAGGGCACTAAGCATAGAGTGTGAAAACTGAGTTTCCTTGAGAGCTGCTTGGAAGCCTGATGGTGTGTGAAGTTAGTGAGCCAAATTGAGTTGTTCTCCCACAAGAACCACTCGGCTGATCCTTCTTCAATATGCCCTTCACCAACATGCAGTGTTTCCTTGATTGAATTAGCTCTCACACCAATATTTGCGTCTAGAGCCTTTGCATTGAGGGCTATCTGAAAACGGCTGTGGCGCTGAAGTTGCCTGTGAATGTGGAGTTGTTGGCATGTGAAACCCGCATGTGGAGCATTCGTTTGTGTGGGATGCTCTACCAGGTTCATTCCTAGATAATGCACTCAAAGGGCACTAAGCATAGAGTGTGTAAACTGAGTTTCCTTGAGAGCTGCTTGGAAGCCTGATGGTTTGTGAAGTTAGTGAGCCAAATGGAGTTGTTCTCCCACAAGAACCACTCGGCTGATCCTTCTTCAATATGCCCTTCACCAACATGCAGTGTTTCCTTGATTGAATTAGCTCTCACACCAATATTGGCGTCTAGAGCCTTTGCATTGAGGGCTATCTGAAAACGGCTGTGTCGCTGAAGTTGCCTGTGAATGTGGAGTTGGTGGCATGTGAAACCCGCATGTGGAGCATTCGTTTGTGTGGGATGCTCTACCAGGTTCATTTCAGTCCTAGCCATACAAAGGGCACTAAGCATAGAGTGTGAAAACTGAGTTTCCTTGAGAGCTGCTTGGAAGCCTGATGGTGTGTGAAGTTAGTGAGCCAAATGGAGTTGTTCTCCCACAAGAACCACTCGGCTGATCCTTCTTCAATATGCCCTTCACCAACATGCAGTGTTTCCTTGATTGAATTAGCTCTCACACCAATATTGGCGTCTAGAGCCTTTGCATTGAGGGCTATCTGCAAATGGCTGTGGCGCTGAAGTTGCCTGTGAATGTGGAGTTGGTGGCATGTGAAACCCACATGTGGAGCATTCGTTTGTGTGGGATGCTCTACCAGGTTCATTATAGATAATGCACTCAAAGTACACTAAGCATAGAGTGTGAAAACTGAGTTTCCTTGAGAGCTGCTTGGAAGCCTGATGGTGTGTGAAGTTAGTGAGCCAAATGGAGTTGTTCTCCCACAAGAACCACTCGGCTGATGCTTCTTCAATATGCCCTTCACTAACATGCAGTGTTTCCTTGATTGAATTAGCTCTCACACCAATATTTGCGTCTAGAGCCTTTGCATTGAGGGCTATCTGAAAACGGCTGTGGCGCTGAAGTTGCCTGTGAATGTGGAGTTGGTGGCATGTGAAACCCGCATGTGGAGCATTCGTTTGTGTGGGATGCTCTACCAGGTTCATTTCAGTCCTTGCCATGAAAAGGGCACTAAGCATAGAGTGTGAAAACTGAGTTTCCTTGAGAGCTGCTTGGAAGCCTGATGGTTTGTGAAGTTAGTGAGCCAAATGGAGTTGTTCTCCCACAAGAACCACTCGGCTGATCCTTCTTCAATATGCCCTTCACCAACATGCAGTGTTTCCTTGATTGAATTAGCTCTCACACCAATATTTGCGTCTAGAGCCTTTGCATTGAGGGCTATCTGAAAACGGCTGTGGCGCTGAAGTTGCCTGTGAATGTGGAGTTGGTGGCATGTGAAACCCGCATGTGGAGCATTCGTTTGTGTGGGATGCTCTACCAGGTTCATTCCTAGATAATGCACTCAAAGGGCACTAAGCATAGAGTGTGAAAACTGAGTTTCCTTGAGAGCTGCTTGGAAGCCTGATGGTGTGTGAAGTTAGTGAGCCAAATGGAGTTGTTCTCCCACAAGAACCACTCGGCTGATGCTTCTTCAATATGCCCTTCACTAACATGCAGTGTTTCCTTGATTGAATTAGCTCTCACACCAATATTTGCGTCTAGAGCCTTTGCATTGAGGGCTATCTGAAAACGGCTGTGGCGCTGAAGTTGCCTGTGAATGTGGAGTTGGTGGCATGTGAAACCCGCATGTGGAGCATTCGTTTGTGTGGGATGCTCTACCAGGTTCATTTCAGTCCTTGCCATGAAAAGGGCACTAAGCATAGAGTGTGAAAACTGAGTTTCCTTGAGAGCTGCTTGGAAGCCTGATGGTTTGTGAAGTTAGTGAGCCAAATGGAGTTGTTCTCCCACAAGAACCACTCGGCTGATCCTTCTTCAATATGCCCTTCACCAACATGCAGTGTTTCCTTGATTGAATTAGCTCTCACACCAATATTTGCGTCTAGAGCCTTTGCATTGAGGGCTATCTGAAAACGGCTGTGGCGCTGAAGTTGCCTGTGAATGTGGAGTTGGTGGCATGTGAAACCCGCATATGGAGCATTCGTTTGTGTGGGATGCTCTACCAGGTTCATTTCAGTCCTAGCCATACAAAGGGCACTAAGCATAGAGTGTGAAAACTGAGTTTCCTTGAGAGCTGCTTGGAAGCCTGATGGTGTGTGAAGTTAGTGAGCCAAATGGAGTTGTTCTCCCACAAGAACCACTCGGCTGATGCTTCCTCAATATGCCCTTCACCAACATGCAGTGTTTCCTTGATTGAATTAGCTCTCACACCAATATTTGCGTCTAGAGCCTTTGCATTGAGGGCTATCTGAAAACGGCTGTGGCGCTGAAGTTGCCTGTGAATGTGGAGTTGGTGGCATGTGAAACCCGCATGTGGAGCATTCGTTTGTGTGGGATGCTCTACCAGGTTCATTTCAGTCCTTGCCATGAAAAGGGCACTAAGCATAGAGTGTGAAAACTGAGTTTCCTTGAGAGCTGCTTGGAAGCCTGATGGTGTGTGAAGTTAGTGAGCCAAATGGAGTTGTTCTCCCACAAGAACCACTCGGCTGATCCTTCTTCAATATGCCCTTCACCAACATGCAGTGTTTCCTTGATTGAATTAGCTCTCACACCAATATTTGCGTCTAGAGCCTTTGCATTGAGGGCTATCTGAAAACGGCTGTGGCGCTGAAGTTGCCTGTGAATGTGGAGTTGGTGGCATGTGAAACCCGCATATGGAGCATTCGTTTGTGTGGGATGCTCTACCAGGTTCATTTCAGTCCTAGCCATACAAAGGGCACTAAGCATAGAGTGTGAAAACTGAGTTTCCTTGAGAGCTGCTTGGAAGCCTGATGGTGTGTGAAGTTAGTGAGCCAAATGGAGTTGTTCTCCCACAAGAACCACTCGGCTGATGCTTCCTCAATATGCCCTTCACCAACATGCAGTGTTTCCTTGATTGAATTAGCTCTCACACCAATATTTGCGTCTAGAGCCTTTGCATTGAGGGCTATCTGAAAACGGCTGTGGCGCTGAAGTTGCCTGTGAATGTGGAGTTGGTGGCATGTGAAACCCGCATGTGGAGCATTCGTTTGTGTGGGATGCTCTACCAGGTTCATTTCAGTCCTTGCCATGAAAAGGGCACTAAGCATAGAGTGTGAAAACTGAGTTTCCTTGAGAGCTGCTTGGAAGCCTGATGGTGTGTGAAGTTAGTGAGCCAAATGGAGTTGTTCTCCCACAAGAACCACTCGGCTGATCCTTCTTCAATATGCCCTTCACCAACATGCAGTGTTTCCTTGATTGAATTAGCTCTCACACCAATATTTGCGTCTAGAGCCTTTGCAAGGAGGGCTATCTGAAAACGGCTGTGGCGCTGAAGTTGCCTGTGAATGTGGAGTTGGTGGCATGTGAAACCCGCATGTGGAGCATTCGTTTGTGTGGGATGCTCTACCAGGTTCATTCCTAGATAATGCACTCAAAGGGCACTAAGCATAGAGTGTGAAAACTGAGTTTCCTTGAGAGCTGCTTGGAAGCCTGATGGTGTGTGAAGTTAGTGAGCCAAATGGAGTTGTTCTCCCACAAGAACCACTCGGCTGATGCTTCTTCAATATGCCCTTCACCAACATGCAGTGTTTCCTTGATTGAATTAGCTCTCACACCAATATTTGCGTCTAGAGCCTTTGCATTGAGGGCTATCTGAAAACGGCTGTGGCGCTGAAGTTGCCTGTGAATGTGGAGTTGGTGGCATGTGAAACCCGCATGTGGAGCATTCGTTTGCGTGGGATGCTCTACCAGGTTCATTTCAGTCCTTGCCATGAAAAGGGCACTAAGCATAGAGTGTGAAAACTGAGTTTCCTTGAGAGCTGCTTGGAAGCCTGATGGTGTGTGAAGTTAGTGAGCAAAATGGAGTTGTTCTCCCACAAGAACCACTCGGCTGATGCTTCTTCAATATGCCCTTCACCAACATGCAGTGTTTCCTTGATTGAATTAGCTCTCACACCAATATTTGCGTCTAGAGCCTTTGCATTGAGGGCTATCTGAAAACGGCTGTGGCGCTGAAGTTGCCTGTGAATGTGGAGTTGGTGGCATGTGAAACCCGCATGTGGAGCATTCGTTTGTGTGGGATGCTCTACCAGGTTCATTCCTAGATAATGCACTCAAAGGGCACTAAGCATAGAGTGTGAAAACTGAGTTTCCTTGAGAGCTGCTTGGAAGCCTGATGGTGTGTGAAGTTAGTGAGCCAAATGGAGTTGTTCTCCCACAAGAACCACTCGGCTGATCCTTCTTCAATATGCCCTTCACCAACATGCAGTGTTTCCTTGATTGAATTAGCTCTCACACCAATATTTGCGTCTAGAGCCTTGGCATTGAGGGCTATCTGAAAACGGCTGTGGCGCTGAAGTTGCCTGTGAATGTGGAGTTGGTGGCATGTGAAACCCGCATGTGGAGCATTCGTTTGTGTGGGATGCTCTACCAGGTTCATTCCTAGATAATGCACTCAAAGGGCACTAAGCATAGAGTGTGAAAACTGAGTTTCCTTGAGAGCTGCTTGGAAGCCTGATGGTGTGTGAAGTTAGTGAGCAAAATGGAGTTGTTCTCCCACAAGAACCACTCGGCTGATGCTTCTTCAATATGCCCTTCACCAACATGCAGTGTTTCCTTGATTGAATTAGCTCTCACACCAATATTTGCGTCTAGAGCCTTTGCATTGAGGGCTATCTGAAAACGGCTGTGGCGCTGAAGTTGCCTGTGAATGTGGAGTTGGTGGCATGTGAAACCCGCATGTGGAGCATTCGTTTGTGTGGGATGCTCTACCAGGTTCATTCCTAGATAATGCACTCAAAGGGCACTAAGCATAGAGTGTGAAAACTGAGTTTCCTTGAGAGCTGCTTGGAAGCCTGATGGTGTGTGAAGTTAGTGAGCCAAATGGAGTTGTTCTCCCACAAGAACCACTCGGCTGATCCTTCTTCAATATGCCCTTCACCAACATGCAGTGTTTCCTTGATTGAATTAGCTCTCACACCAATATTTGCGTCTAGAGCCTTGGCATTGAGGGCTATCTGAAAACGGCTGTGGCGCTGAAGTTGCCTGTGAATGTGGAGTTGGTGGCATGTGAAACCCGCATGTGGAGCATTCGTTTGTGTGGGATGCTCTACCAGGTTCATTCCTAGATAATGCACTCAAAGGGCACTAAGCATAGAGTGTGAAAACTGAGTTTCCTTGAGAGCTGCTTGGAAGCCTGATGGTGTGTGAAGTTAGTGAGCCAAATGGAGTTGTTCTCCCACAAGAACCACTCGGCTGATCCTTCTTCAATATGCCCTTCACCAACATGCAGTGTTTCCTTGATTGAATTAGCTCTCACACCAATATTTGCGTCTAGAGCCTTTGCATTGAGGGCTATCTGAAAACGGCTGTGGCGCTGAAGTTGCCTGTGAATGTGGAGTTGGTGGCATGTGAAACCCGCATGTGGAGCATTCGTTTGTGTGGGATGCTCTACCAGGTTCATTCCTAGATAATGCACTCAAAGGGCACTAAACATAGAGTGTGAAAACTGAGTTTCCTTGAGAGCTGCTTGGAAGCCTGATGGTGTGTGAAGTTAGTGAGCCAAATGGAGTTGTTCTCCCACAAGAACCACTCGGCTGATCCTTCTTCAATATGCCCTTCACCAACATGCAGTGTTTCCTTGATTGAATTAGCTCTCACACCAATATTTGCGTCTAGAGCCTTTGCATTGAGGGCTATCTGAAAACGGCTGTGGCGCTGAAGTTGCCTGTGAATGTGGAGTTGGTGGCATGTGAAACCCGCATGTGGAGCATTCGTTTGTGTGGGATGCTCTACCAGGTTCATTTCAGTCCTAGCCATACAAAGGGCACTAAGCATAGAGTGTGAAAACTGAGTTTCCTTGAGAGCTGCTTGGAAGCCTGATGGTGTGTGAAGTTAGTGAGCCAAATGGAGTTGTTCTCCCACAAGAACCACTCGGCTGATCCTTCTTCAATATGCCCTTCACCAACATGCAGTGTTTCCTTGATTGAATTAGCTCTCACACCAATATTGGCGTCTAGAGCCTTTGCATTGAGGGCTACCTGAAAACGGCTGTGGCGCTGAAGTTGCCTGTGAATGTGGAGTTGGTGGCATGTGAAACCCGCATGTGGAGCATTCCTTTGTGTGGGATGCTCTACCAGGTTCATTCCTAGATAATGCACTCAAAGGGCACTAAGCATAGAGTGTGAAAACTGAGTTTGCTTGAGAGCTGCTTGGAAGCCTGATGGTGTGTGAAGTTAGTGAGCCAAATGGAGTTGTTCTCCCACAAGAACCACTCGGCTGATCCTTCTTCAATATGCCCTTCACCAACATGCAGTGTTTCCTTGATTGAATTAGCTCTCACACCAATATTTGCGTCTAGAGCCTTTGCATTGAGGGCTATCTGCAAATGGCTGTGGCGCTGAAGTTGCCTGTGAATGTGGAGTTGGTGGCATGTGAAACCCACATGTGGAGCATTCGTTTGTGTGGGATGCTCTACCAGGTTCATTCCTAGATAATGCACTCAAAGGGCACTAAGCATAGAGTGTGAAAACTGAGTTTCCTTGAGAGCTGCTTGGAAGCCTGATGGTGTGTGAAGTTAGTGAGCCAAATGGAGTTGTTCTCCCACAAGAACCACTCGGCTGATGCTTCTTCAATATGCCCTTCACCAACATGCAGTGTTTCCTTGATTGAATTAGCTCTCACACCAATATTGGCGTCTAGAGCCTTTGCATTGAGGGCTATCTGAAAACGGCTGTGGCGCTGAAGTTGCCTGTGAATGTGGAGTTGGTGGCATGTGAAACCCGCATGTGGAGCATTCGTTTGTGTGGGATGCTCTACCAGGTTCATTTCAGTCCTTGCCATGAAAAGGGCACTAAGCATAGAGTGTGAAAACTGAGTTTCCTTGAGAGCTGCTTGGAAGCCTGATGGTTTGTGAAGTTAGTGAGCCAAATGGAGTTGTTCTCCCACAAGAACCACTCGGCTGATCCTTCTTCAATATGCCCTTCACCAACATGCAGTGTTTCCTTGATTGAATTAGCTCTCACACCAATATTGGCGTCTAGAGCCTTTGCATTGAGGGCTACCTGAAAACGGCTGTGGCGCTGAAGTTGCCTGTGAATGTGGAGTTGGTGGCATGTGAAACCCGCATGTGGAGCATTCGTTTGTGTGGGATGCTCTACCAGGTTCATTCCTAGATAATGCACTCAAAGGGCACTAAGCATAGAGTGTGAAAACTGAGTTTGCTTGAGAGCTGCTTGGAAGCCTGATGGTGTGTGAAGTTAGTGAGCCAAATGGAGTTGTTCTCCCACAAGAACCACTCGGCTGATCCTTCTTCAATATGCCCTTCACCAACATGCAGTGTTTCCTTGATTGAATTAGCTCTCACACCAATATTTGCGTCTAGAGCCTTTGCATTGAGGGCTATCTGAAAACGGCTGTGGCGCTGAAGTTGCCTGTGAATGTGGAGTTGGTGGCATGTGAAACCCGCATGTGGAGCATTCGTTTGTGTGGGATGCTCTACCAGGTTCATTCCTAGATCATGCACTCAAAGGGCACTAAGCATAGAGTGTGAAAACTGAGTTTCCTTGAGAGCTGCTTGGAAGCCTGATGGTGTGTGAAGTTAGTGAGCCAAATGGAGTTGTTCTCCCACAAGAACCACTCGGCTGATCCTTCTTCAATATGCCCTTCACCAACATGCAGTGTTTCCTTGATTGAATTAGCTCTCACACCAATATTTGCGTCTAGAGCCTTTGCATTGAGGGCTATCTGCAAATGGCTGTGGCGCTGAAGTTGCCTGTGAATGTGGAGTTGGTGGCATGTGAAACCCACATGTGGAGCATTCGTTTGTGTGGGATGCTCTACCAGGTTCATTCCTAGATAATGCACTCAAAGGGCACTAAGCATAGAGTGTGAAAACTGAGTTTCCTTGAGAGCTGCTTGGAAGCCTGATGGTGTGTGAAGTTAGTGAGCCAAATGGAGTTGTTCTCCCACAAGAACCACTCGGCTGATGCTTCTTCAATATGCCCTTCACCAACATGCAGTGTTTCCTTGATTGAATTAGCTCTCACACCAATATTTGCGTCTAGAGCCTTTGCATTGAGGGCTATCTGAAAACGGCTGTGGCGCTGAAGTTGCCTGTGAATGTGGAGTTGGTGGCATGTGAAACCCGCATGTGGAGCATTCGTTTGTGTGGGATGCTCTACCAGGTTCATTTCAGTCCTTGCCATGAAAAGGGCACTAAGCATAGAGTGTGAAAACTGAGTTTCCTTGAGAGCTGCTTGGAAGCCTGATGGTTTGTGAAGTTAGTGAGCCAAATGGAGTTGTTCTCCCACAAGAACCACTCGGCTGATCCTTCTTCAAAATGCCCTTCACCAACATGCAGTGTTTCCTTGATTGAATTAGCTCTCACACCAATATTTGCGTCTAGAGCCTTTGCATTGAGGGCTATCTGAAAACGGCTGTGGCGCTGAAGTTGCCTGTGAATGTGGAGTTGGTGGCATGTGAAACCCGCATGTGGAGCATTCGTTTGTGTGGGATGCTCTACCAGGTTCATTCCTAGATAATGCACTCAAAATGCACTAAGCATAGAGTGTGAAAACTGAGTTTCCTTGAGAGCTGCTTGGAAGCCTGATGGTGTGTGAAGTTAGTGAGCCAAATTGAGTTGTTCTCCCACAAGAACCACTCCGCTGATCCTTCTTCAATATGCCCTTCACCAACATGCAGTGTTTCCTTGATTGAATTAGCTCTCACACCAATATTTGCGTCTAGAGCCTTTGCATTGAGGGCTATCTGAAAACGGCTGTGGCGCTGAAGTTGCCTGTGAATGTGGAGTTGGTGGCATGTGAAACCCGCATGTGGAGCATTCGTTTGTGTGGGATGCTCTACCAGGTTCATTTCAGTCCTTGCCATGAAAAGGGCACTAAGCATAGAGTGTGAAAACTGAGTTTCCTTGAGAGCTGCTTGGAAGCCTGATGGTGTGTGAAGTTAGTGAGCCAAATGGAGTTGTTCTCCCACAAGAACCACTCGGCTGATCCTTCTTCAATATGCCCTTCACCAACATGCAGTGTTTCCTTGATTGAATTAGCTCTCACACCAATATTTGCGTCTAGAGCCTTTGCATTGAGGGCTATCTGCAAATGGCTGTGGCGCTGAAGTTGCCTGTGAATGTGGAGTTGGTGGCATGTGAAACCCACATGTGGAGCATTCGTTTGTGTGGGATGCTCTACCAGGTTCATTCCTAGATAATGCACTCAAAGGGCACTAAGCATAGAGTGTGAAAACTGAGTTTCCTTGAGAGCTGCTTGGAAGCCTGATGGTGTGTGAAGTTAGTGAGCCAAATGGAGTTGTTCTCCCACAAGAACCACTCGGCTGATGCTTCTTCAATATGCCCTTCACCAACATGCAGTGTTTCCTTGATTGAATTAGCTCTCACACCAATATTTGCGTCTAGAGCCTTTGCATTGAGGGCTATCTGAAAACGGCTGTGGCGCTGAAGTTGCCTGTGAATGTGGAGTTGGTGGCATGTGAAACCCGCATGTGGAGCATTCGTTTGTGTGGGATGCTCTACCAGGTTCATTTCAGTCCTTGCCATGAAAAGGGCACTAAGCATAGAGTGTGAAAACTGAGTTTCCTTGAGAGCTGCTTGGAAGCCTGATGGTTTGTGAAGTTAGTGAGCCAAATGGAGTTGTTCTCCCACAAGAACCACTCGGCTGATCCTTCTTCAAAATGCCCTTCACCAACATGCAGTGTTTCCTTGATTGAATTAGCTCTCACACCAATATTTGCGTCTAGAGCCTTTGCATTGAGGGCTATCTGAAAACGGCTGTGGCGCTGAAGTTGCCTGTGAATGTGGAGTTGGTGGCATGTGAAACCCGCATGTGGAGCATTCGTTTGTGTGGGATGCTCTACCAGGTTCATTTCAGTCCTTGCCATGAAAAGGGCACTAAGCATAGAGTGTGAAAACTGAGTTTCCTTGAGAGCTGCTTGGAAGCCTGATGGTGTGTGAAGTTAGTGAGCCAAATGGAGTTGTTCTCCCACAAGAACCACTCGGCTGATCCTTCTTCAATATGCCCTTCACCAACATGCAGTGTTTCCTTGATTGAATTAGCTCTCACACCAATATTTGCGTCTAGAGCCTTTGCATTGAGGGCTATCTGAAAACGGCTGTGGCGCTGAAGTTGCCTGTGAATGTGGAGTTGGTGGCATGTGAAACCCGCATGTGGAGCATTCGTTTGTGTGGGATGCTCTACCAGGTTCATTTCAGTCCTTGCCATGAAAAGGGCACTAAGCATAGAGTGTGAAAACTGAGTTTCCTTGAGAGCTGCTTGGAAGCCTGATGGTGTGTGAAGTTAGTGAGCCAAATGGAGTTGTTCTCCCACAAGAACCACTCGGCTGATCCTTCTTCAATATGCCCTTCACCAACATGCAGTGTTTCCTTGATTGAATTAGCTCTCACACCAATATTTGCGTCTAGAGCCTTTGCATTGAGGGCTATCTGAAAACGGCTGTGGCGCTGAAGTTGCCTGTGAATGTGGAGTTGGTGGCATGTGAAACCCGCATGTGGAGCATTCGTTTGTGTGGGATGCTCTACCAGGTTCATTTCAGTCCTTGCCATGAAAAGGGCACTAAGCATAGAGTGTGAAAACTGAGTTTCCTTGAGAGCTGCTTGGAAGCCTGATGGTGTGTGAAGTTAGTGAGCCAAATGGAGTTGTTCTCCCACAAGAACCACTCGGCTGATCCTTCTTCAATATGCCCTTCACCAACATGCAGTGTTTCCTTGATTGAATTAGCTCTCACACCAATATTGGCGTCTAGAGCCTTTGCATTGAGGGCTATCTGAAAACGGCTGTGGCGCTGAAGTTGCCTGTGAATGTGGAGTTGGTGGCATGTGAAACCCGCATGTGGAGCATTCCTTTGTGTGGGATGCTCTACCAGGTTCATTCCTAGATAATGCACTCAAAGGGCACTAAGCATAGAGTGTGAAAACTGAGTTTGCTTGAGAGCTGCTTGGAAGCCTGATGGTGTGTGAAGTTAGTGAGCCAAATGGAGTTGTTCTCCCACAAGAACCACTCGGCTGATCCTTCTTCAATATGCCCTTCACCAACATGCAGTGTTTCCTTGATTGAATTAGCTCTCACACCAATATTTGCGTCTAGAGCCTTTGCATTGAGGGCTATCTGAAAACGGCTGTGGCGCTGAAGTTGCCTGTGAATGTGGAGTTGGTGGCATGTGAAACCCGCATGTGGAGCATTCGTTTGTGTGGGATGCTCTACCAGGTTCATTCCTAGATCATGCACTCAAATGGCACTAAGCATAGAGTGTGAAAACTGAATTTCCTTGAGAGCTGCTTGGAAGCCTGATGGTGTGTGAAGTTAGTGAGCCAAATGGAGTTGTTCTCCCACAAGAACCACTCGGCTGATGCTTCTTCAATATGCCCTTCACTAACATGCAGTGTTTCCTTGATTGAATTAGCTCTCACACCAATATTTGCGTCTAGAGCCTTTGCATTGAGGGCTATCTGAAAACGGCTGTGGCGCTGAAGTTGCCTGTGAATGTGGAGTTGGTGGCATGTGAAACCCGCATGTGGAGCATTCGTTTGTGTGGGATGCTCTACCAGGTTCATTTCAGTCCTTGCCATGAAAAGGGCACTAAGCATAGAGTGTGAAAACTGAGTTTCCTTGAGAGCTGCTTGGAAGCCTGATGGTTTGTGAAGTTAGTGAGCCAAATGGAGTTGTTCTCCCACAAGAACCACTCGGCTGATCCTTCTTCAATATGCCCTTCACCAACATGCAGTGTTTCCTTGATTGAATTAGCTCTCACACCAATATTTGCGTCTAGAGCCTTTGCATTGAGGGCTATCTGAAAACGGCTGTGGCGCTGAAGTTGCCTGTGAATGTGGAGTTGGTGGCATGTGAAACCCGCATGTGGAGCATTCGTTTGTGTGGGATGCTCTACCAGGTTCATTCCTAGATCATGCAGTCAAATGGCACTAAGCATAGAGTGTGAAAACTGAATTTCCTTGAGAGCTGCTTGGAAGCCTGATGGTGTGTGAAGTTAGTGAGCCAAATGGAGTTGTTCTCCCACAAGAACCACTCGGCTGATGCTTCTTCAATATGCCCTTCACTAACATGCAGTGTTTCCTTGATTGAATTAGCTCTCACACCAATATTTGCGTCTAGAGCCTTTGCATTGAGGGCTATCTGAAAACGGCTGTGGCGCTGAAGTTGCCTGTGAATGTGGAGTTGGTGGCATGTGAAACCCGCATGTGGAGCATTCGTTTGTGTGGGATGCTCTACCAGGTTCATTTCAGTCCTTGCCATGAAAAGGGCACTAAGCATAGAGTGTGAAAACTGAGTTTCCTTGAGAGCTGCTTGGAAGCCTGATGGTTTGTGAAGTTAGTGAGCCAAATGGAGTTGTTCTCCCACAAGAACCACTCGGCTGATCCTTCTTCAATATGCCCTTCACCAACATGCAGTGTTTCCTTGATTGAATTAGCTCTCACACCAATATTTGCGTCTAGAGCCTTTGCATTGAGGGCTATCTGAAAACGGCTGTGGCGCTGAAGTTGCCTGTGAATGTGGAGTTGGTGGCATGTGAAACCCGCATGTGGAGCATTCGTTTGTGTGGGATGCTCTACCAGGTTCATTTCAGTCCTTGCCATGAAAAGGGCACTAAGCATAGAGTGTGAAAACTGAGTTTCCTTGAGAGCTGCTTGGAAGCCTGATGGTGTGTGAAGTTAGTGAGCCAAATGGAGTTGTTCTCCCACAAGAACCACTCGGCTGATCCTTCTTCAATATGCCCTTCACCAACATGCAGTGTTTCCTTGATTGAATTAGCTCTCACACCAATATTTGCGTCTAGAGCCTTTGCATTGAGGGCTATCTGAAAACGGCTGTGGCGCTGAAGTTGCCTGTGAATGTGGAGTTGGTGGCATGTGAAACCCGCATGTGGAGCATTCGTTTGTGTGGGATGCTCTACCAGGTTCATTCCTAGATAATGCACTCAAAGGGCACTAAACATAGAGTGTGAAAACTGAGTTTCCTTGAGAGCTGCTTGGAAGCCTGATGGTGTGTGAAGTTAGTGAGCCAAATGGAGTTGTTCTCCCACAAGAACCACTCGGCTGATCCTTCTTCAATATGCCCTTCACCAACATGCAGTGTTTCCTTGATTGAATTAGCTCTCACACCAATATTTGCGTCTAGAGCCTTTGCATTGAGGGCTATCTGAAAACGGCTGTGGCGCTGAAGTTGCATGTGAATGTGGAGTTGGTGGCATGTGAAACCCGCATGTGGAGCATTTGTTTGTGTGGGATGCTCTACCAGGTTCATTCCTAGATCATGCACTCAAAGGGCACTAAGCATAGAGTGTGAAAACTGAGTTTGCTTGAGAGCTGCTTGGAAGCCTGATGGTGTGTGAAGTTAGTGAGCCAAATGGAGTTGTTCTCCCACAAGAACCACTCGGCTGATCCTTCTTCAATATGCCCTTCACCAACATGCAGTGTTTCCTTGATTGAATTAGCTCTCACACCAATATTTGCGTCTAGAGCCTTTGCATTGAGGGCTATCTGAAAACGGCTGTGGCGCTGAAGTTGCCTGTGAATGTGGAGTTGGTGGCATGTGAAACCCGCATGTGGAGCATTCGTTTGTGTGGGATGCTCTACCAGGTTCATTCCTAGATAATGCACTCAAAATGCACTAAGCATAGAGTGTGAAAACTGAGTTTCCTTGAGAGCTGCTTGGAAGCCTGATGGTGTGTGAAGTTAGTGAGCCAAATGGAGTTGTTCTCCCACAAGAACCACTCGGCTGATCCTTCTTCAATATGCCCTTCACCAACATGCAGTGTTTCCTTGATTGAATTAGCTCTCACACCAATATTTGCGTCTAGAGCCTTTGCATTGAGGGCTATCTGAAAACGGCTGTGGCGCTGAAGTTGCCTGTGAATGTGGAGTTGGTGGCATGTGAAACCCGCATGTGGAGCATTCGTTTGTGTGGGATGCTCTACCAGGTTCATTTCAGTCCTAGCCATACAAAGGGCACTAAGCATAGAGTGTGAAAACTGAGTTTCCTTGAGAGCTGCTTGGAAGCCTGATGGTTTGTGAAGTTAGTGAGCCAAATGGAGTTACTCTCCCACAAGAACCACTCGGCTGATCCTTCTTCAATATGCCCTTCACCAACATGCAGTGTTTCCTTGATTGAATTAGCTCTCACACCAATATTTGCGTCTAGAGCCTTTGCATTGAGGGCTATCTGAAAACGGCTGTGGCGCTGAAGTTGCCTGTGAATGTGGAGTTGGTGGCATGTGAAACCCGCATGTGGAGCATTCGTTTGTGTGGGATGCTCTACCAGGTTCCTTTCAGTCCTTGCCATGAAAAGGGCACTAAGCATAGAGTGTGAAAACTGAGTTTCCTTGAGAGCTGCTTGGAAGCCGGATGGTGTGTGAAGTTAGTGAGCCAAATGGAGTTGTTCTCCCACAAGAACCACTCGGCTGATCCTTCTTCAATATGCCCTTCACCAACATGCAGTGTTTCCTTGATTGAATTAGCTCTCACACCAATATTGGCGTCTAGAGCCTTTGCATTGAGGGCTATCTGAAAACGGCTGTGGCGCTGAAGTTGCCTGTGAATGTGGAGTTGGTGGCATGTGAAACCCGCATGTGGAGCATTCGTTTGTGTGGGATGCTCTACCAGGTTCATTCCTAGATAATGCACTCAAAGGGCACTAAGCATAGAATGTGAAAACTGAGTTTCCTTGAGAGCTGCTTGGAAGCCTGATGGTGTGTGAATTTAGTGAGCCAAATGGAGTTGTTCTCCCACAAGAACCACTCGGCTGATCCTTCTTCAATATGCCCTTCACCAACATGCAGTGTTTCCTTGATTGAATTAGCTCTCACACCAATATTTGCGTCTAGAGCCTTTGCATTGAGGGCTATCTGAAAACGGCTGTGGCGCTGAAGTTGCCTGTGAATGTGGAGTTGGTGGCATGTGAAACCCGCATGTGGAGCATTCGTTTGTGTGGGATGCTCTACCAGGTTCCTTTCAGTCCTTGCCATGAAAAGGGCACTAAGCATAGAGTGTGAAAACTGAGTTTCCTTGAGAGCTGCTTGGAAGCCTGATGGTGTGTGAAGTTAGTGAGCCAAATGGAGTTGTTCTCCCACAAGAACCACTCGGCTGATCCTTCTTCAATGTGCTCTTCACCAACATGCAGTGTTTCCTTGATTGAATTAGCTCTCACACCAATATTTGCGTCTAGAGCCTTTGCATTGAGGGCTATCTGAAAACGGCTGTGGCGCTGAAGTTGCCTGTGAATGTGGAGTTGGTGGCATGTGAAACCCGCATGTGGAGCATTCGTTTGTGTGGGATGCTCTACCAGGTTCATTCCTAGATAATGCACTCAAAATGCACTAAGCATAGAGTGTGAAAACTGAGTTTCCTTGAGAGCTGCTTGGAAGCCTGATGGTGTGTGAAGTTAGTGAGCCAAATGGAGTTGTTCTCCCACAAGAACCACTCGGCTGATCCTTCTTCAATATGCCCTTCACCAACATGCAGTGTTTCCTTGATTGAATTAGCTCTCACACCAATATTTGCGTCTAGAGCCTTGGCATTGAGGGCTATCTGAAAACGGCTGTGGCGCTGAAGTTGCCTGTGAATGTGGAGTTGGTGGCATGTGAAACCCGCATGTGGAGCATTCGTTTGTGTGGGATGCTCTACCAGGTTCATTTCAGTCCTAGCCATACAAAGGGCACTAAGCATAGAGTGTGAAAACTGAGTTTCCTTGAGAGCTGCTTGGAAGCCTGATGGTGTGTGAAGTTAGTGAGCCAAATGGAGTTGTTCTCCCACAAGAACCACTCGGCTGATCCTTCTTCAATATGCCCTTCACCAACATGCAGTGTTTCCTTGATTGAATTAGCTCTCACACCAATATTGGCGTCTAGAGCCTTTGCATTGAGGGCTATCTGAAAACGGCTGTGGCGCTGAAGTTGCCTGTGAATGTGGAGTTGGTGGCATGTGAAACCCGCATGTGGAGCATTCGTTTGTGTGGGATGCTCTACCAGGTTCATTCCTAGATAATGCACTCAAAGGGCACTAAGCATAGAGTGTGAAAACTGAGTTTGCTTGAGAGCTGCTTGGAAGCCTGATGGTGTGTGAAGTTAGTGAGCCAAATGGAGTTGTTCTCCCACAAGAACCACTCGGCTGATCCTTCTTCAATATGCCCTTCACCAACATGCAGTGTTTCCTTGATTGAATTAGCTCTCACACCAATATTGGCGTCTAGAGCCTTTGCATTGAGGGCTATCTGAAAACGGCTGTGGCGCTGAAGTTGCCTGTGAATGTGGAGTTGGTGGCATGTGAAACCCGCATGTGGAGCATTCGTTTGTGTGGGATGCTCTACCAGGTTCATTCCTAGATAATGCACTCAAAATGCACTAAGCATAGAGTGTGAAAACTGAGTTTCCTTGAGAGCTGCTTGGAAGCCTGATGGTGTGTGAAGTTAGTGAGCCAAATGGAGTTGTTCTCCCACAAGAACCACTCGGCTGATCCTTCTTCAATATGCCCTTCACCAACATGCAGTGTTTCCTTGATTGAATTAGCTCTCACACCAATATTTGCGTCTAGAGCCTTTGCATTGAGGGCTATCTGAAAACGGCTGTGGCGCTGAAGTTGCCTGTGAATGTGGAGTTGGTGGCATGTGAAACCCGCATGTGGAGCATTCGTTTGTGTGGGATGCTCTACCAGGTTCATTCCTAGATAATGCACTCAAAGGGCACTAAACATAGAGTGTGAAAACTGAGTTTCCTTGAGAGCTGCTTGGAAGCCTGATGGTGTGTGAAGTTAGTGAGCCAAATGGAGTTGTTCTCCCACAAGAACCACTCGGCTGATCCTTCTTCAATATGCCCTTCACCAACATGCAGTGTTTCCTTGATTGAATTAGCTCTCACACCAATATTTGCGTCTAGAGCCTTTGCATTGAGGGCTATCTGAAAACGGCTGTGGCGCTGAAGTTGCCTGTGAATGTGGAGTTGGTGGCATGTGAAACCCGCATGTGGAGCATTCGTTTGTGTGGGATGCTCTACCAGGTTCATTTCAGTCCTTGCCATGAAAAGGGCACTAAGCATAGAGTGTGAAAACTGAGTTTCCTTGAGAGCTGCTTGGAAGCCTGATGGTGTGTGAAGTTAGTGAGCCAAATGGAGTTGTTCTCCCACAAGAACCACTCGGCTGATCCTTCTTCAATATGCCCTTCACCAACATGCAGTGTTTCCTTGATTGAATTAGCTCTCACACCAATATTTGCGTCTAGAGCCTTTGCATTGAGGACTATCTGAAAACGGCTGTGGCGCTGAAGTTGCCTGTGAATGTGGAGTTGGTGGCATGTGAAACCCGCATGTGGAGCATTCGTTTGTGTGGGATGCTCTACCAGGTTCATTTCAGTCCTAGCCATACAAAGGGCACTAAGCATAGAGTGTGAAAACTGAGTTTCCTTGAGAGCTGCTTGGAAGCCTGATGGTGTGTGAAGTTAGTGAGCCAAATGGAGTTGTTCTCCCACAAGAACCACTCGGCTGATCCTTCTTCAATATGCCCTTCACCAACATGCAGTGTTTCCTTGATTGAATTAGCTCTCACACCAATATTTGCGTCTAGAGCCTTTGCATTGAGGCCTATCTGAAAACGGCTGTGGCGCTGAAGTTGCCTGTGAATGTGGAGTTGGTGGCATGTGAAACCCGCATGTGGAGCATTCGTTTGTGTGGGATGCTCTACCAGGTTCATTCCTAGATAATGCACTCAAAGGGCACTAAGCATAGAGTGTGAAAACTGAGTTTGCTTGAGAGCTGCTTGGAAGCCTGATGGTGTGTGAAGTTAGTGAGCCAAATGGAGTTGTTCTCCCACAAGAACCACTCGGCTGATCCTTCTTCAATATGCCCTTCACCAACATGCAGTGTTTCCTTGATTGAATTAGCTCTCACACCAATATTTGCGTCTAGAGCCTTTGCATTGAGGGCTATCTGAAAACGGCTGTGGCGCTGAAGTTGCCTGTGAATGTGGAGTTGGTGGCATGTGAAACCCGCATGTGGAGCATTCGTTTGTGTGGGATGCTCTACCAGGTTCATTTCAGTCCTAGCCATACAAAGGGCACTAAGCATAGAGTGTGAAAACTGAGTTTCCTTGAGAGCTGCTTGGAAGCCTGATGGTGTGTGAAGTTAGTGAGCCAAATGGAGTTGTTCTCCCACAAGAACCACTCGGCTGATCCTTCTTCAATATGCCCTTCACCAACATGCAGTGTTTCCTTGATTGAATTAGCTCTCACACCAATATTGGCGTCCAGAGCCTTTGCATTGAGGGCTATCTGAAAACGGCTGTGGCGCTGAAGTTGCCTGTGAATGTGGAGTTGGTGGCATGTGAAACCCGCATGTGGAGCATTCGTTTGTGTGGGATGCTCTACCAGGTTCATTCCTAGATAATGCACTCAAAGGGCACTAAGCATAGAATGTGAAAACTGAGTTTCCTTGAGAGCTGCTTGGAAGCCTGATGGTGTGTGAAGTTAGTGAGCCAAATGGAGTTGTTCTCCCACAAGAACCACTCGGCTGATCCTTCTTCAATATGCCCTTCACCAACATGCAGTGTTTCCTTGATTGAATTAGCTCTCACACCAATATTTGCGTCTAGAGCCTTTGCATTGAGGGCTATCTGAAAACGGCTGTGGCGCTGAAGTTGCCTGTGAATGTGGAGTTGGTGGCATGTGAAACCCGCATGTGGAGCATTCGTTTGTGTGGGATGCTCTACCAGGTTCCTTTCAGTCCTTGCCATGAAAAGGGCACTAAGCATAGAGTGTGAAAACTGAGTTTCCTTGAGAGCTGCTTGGAAGCCTGATGGTGTGTGAAGTTAGTGAGCCAAATGGAGTTGTTCTCCCACAAGAACCACTCGGCTGATCCTTCTTCAATGTGCTCTTCACCAACATGCAGTGTTTCCTTGATTGAATTAGCTCTCACACCAATATTTGCGTCTAGAGCCTTTGCATTGAGGGCTATCTGAAAACGGCTGTGGCGCTGAAGTTGCCTGTGAATGTGGAGTTGGTGGCATGTGAAACCCGCATGTGGAGCATTCGTTTGTGTGGGATGCTCTACCAGGTTCATTCCTAGATAATGCACTCAAAATGCACTAAGCATAGAGTGTGAAAACTGAGTTTCCTTGAGAGCTGCTTGGAAGCCTGATGGTGTGTGAAGTTAGTGAGCCAAATGGAGTTGTTCTCCCACAAGAACCACTCGGCTGATCCTTCTTCAATATGCCCTTCACCAACATGCAGTGTTTCCTTGATTGAATTAGCTCTCACACCAATATTGGCGTCTAGAGCCTTTGCATTGAGGGCTATCTGAAAACGGCTGTGGCGCTGAAGTTGCCTGTGAATGTGGAGTTGGTGGCATGTGAAACCCGCATGTGGAGCATTCGTTTGTGTGGGATGCTCTACCAGGTTCATTTCAGTCCTAGCCATACAAAGGGCACTAAGCATAGAGTGTGAAAACTGAGTTTCCTTGAGAGCTGCTTGGAAGCCTGATGGTGTGTGAAGTTAGTGAGCCAAATGGAGTTGTTCTCCCACAAGAACCACTCGGCTGATCCTTCTTCAATATGCCCTTCACCAACATGCAGTGTTTCCTTGATTGAATTAGCTCTCACACCAATATTTGCGTCTAGAGCCTTTGCATTGAGGGCTATCTGAAAACGGCTGTGGCGCTGAAGTTGCCTGTGAATGTGGAGTTGGTGGCATGTGAAACCCGCATGTGGAGCATTCGTTTGTGTGGGATGCTCTACCAGGTTCATTTCAGTCCTAGCCATACAAAGGGCACTAAGCATAGAGTGTGAAAACTGAGTTTCCTTGAGAGCTGCTTGGAAGCCTGATGGTGTGTGAAGTTAGTGAGCCAAATGGAGTTGTTCTCCCACAAGAACCACTCGGCTGATCCTTCTTCAATATGCCCTTCACCAACATGCAGTGTTTCCTTGATTGAATTAGCTCTCACACCAATATTGGCGTCTAGAGCCTTTGCATTGAGGGCTATCTGAAAACGGCTGTGGCGCTGAAGTTGCCTGTGAATGTGGAGTTGGTGGCATGTGAAACCCGCATGTGGAGCATTCGTTTGTGTGGGATGCTCTACCAGGTTCATTTCAGTCCTAGCCATACAAAGGGCACTAAGCATAGAGTGTGAAAACTGAGTTTCCTTGAGAGCTGCTTGGAAGCCTGATGGTGTGTGAAGTTAGTGAGCCAAATGGAGTTGTTCTCCCACAAGAACCACTCGGCTGATCCTTCTTCAATATGCCCTTCACCAACATGCAGTGTTTCCTTGATTGAATTAGCTCTCACACCAATATTGGCGTCTAGAGCCTTTGCATTGAGGGCTATCTGAAAACGGCTGTGGCGCTGAAGTTGCCTGTGAATGTGGAGTTGGTGGCATGTGAAACCCGCATGTGGAGCATTCGTTTGTGTGGGATGCTCTACCAGGTTCATTTCAGTCCTTGCCATGAAAAGGGCACTAAGCATAGAGTGTGAAAACTGAGTTTCCTTGAGAGCTGCTTGGAAGCCTGATGGTGTGTGAAGTTAGTGAGCCAAATGGAGTTGTTCTCCCACAAGAACCACTCGGCTGATCCTTCTTCAATATGCCCTTCACCAACATGCAGTGTTTCCTTGATTGAATTAGC